>NW_024962264.1:44627288-44683618 GCF_019238085.1 Lagopus leucura
CTCTCCTCTCCTCTCCTCTCCTCTCCTCTCCTCTCCTCTCCTCTCCATCACTTTTTGGTATGAAGAGCAGATGGCTGACAGCCTGTTGCAAAGCCCAGCTGCTGAGACTAGGGAAGGCAGTGGCAGGATGAGTGTGGGATGAGTTCTGTGCAGTATGATGCAAGCTGAAGCCTAACTCAGGGGGGTTTTAACTGTGATGGCATCCGAGCTGAGCTGACTGATGAGACTGATGTCTTAATTCTCATGAAAAGACCATGGGCTCTGCAGCAAGGACTGGAGGCCAAGACCTCGGGCTCACAGCTCGGCAGAATGCATGCAGCAAATTCTCACAGGCCAGAGAGTTAAGATCATCTGTCAACAGCTCTGTCCCATAATGTGCTGAGAAGTCTGGCCCAGGTCCAGGACTAATTTTAAGCATGTGAGTAGCTTCTTGCAAGCCAGAGGGAGTGGTGTGGTAAGCTGCAGGCTCAGGCAGCAGGATGCTGGGCTCTGCTGTGACCGGATTCCAGGTGGCCCTCTCCAAATGTGAGCACACAGGGTAGCAGACCAGAGCCACCATGCACACTCCCCAGCCCCTTGAGCAGTGCCAGCAGTGCTGGACTGCTTATATTGCATAGGATTTCCTGTTCTGCATGGTCAAATCCCATGTGCTGTAGGACAAGCATATGGGATATGTCTTTTCCTGTATTTTTGCAGTGATCTGCCACGCTTCCGGATGCTTGGGAGTCCAGGCTGATTGTTGTCTGAGAGAATGGCCATTGCACACGTACGGATGGATTGTGCTGCGTGAGCCAGAACTGTTGTGCTGTGCTGTTCATTGGTATATGCAGTGCTGTACAGATGCTCAGTTATCTGTCTGGGACAAAATACAGTTAGAACCATTATCTGGGGCTCTAAAAGACTTAACACAACAAACCCAGGCAATAGTACTATCCTCAATCCTGGAGGGAATTGCTAACCTGTATCAGTGAAAATACACAAGGCAATGCTGCTTGTTTACGACATTACTGTAGCGTTTTGCTTGACATGAACGTTTGTGAATCAGTAGTTTTCTGCAGCTGTCATGTAGATCTTATTTTTATCAGCCAAACAACTTTCAGCCATTACAGTTGCAGTTACCTATTGAAACGCTCCTGGAGACACGCAATTATTAGAAGAGTAGATTAGTTTCAGTCGGCAGAATTGTTTAATGAAGTTTAAGTCTTCAAAGTCAGTAGCACACACATCTTTTATCCAAAATCTCTCATTATGTCAGTGAAGGTCATATCTATTAGGGAGCAGCACTTATGTGCAAAACTCTTGTTATCTGAGCATATTTAACTAGTGAAATTCCATGTACCTAGGGTCATCCAGATAAAGAAAGCTACTGTATATTTAGGACATAGCCTGCAGAAAAATTCTTAATAAAATATAGTATCACGTGAAACTCTGCTTTATTAAAAATGACTCGTTCTCTAACATCCTTTTCAGAATCCCATCAAATCTAATCATTTTTTTAGAGTTTTTTAGTTATGCCTCCCCAGCATTCTATCTAGAGTTTGTTGCTCGGTACTCATTTCCCGAAGATGCAACCCCTTTCTTTGCTAGCAAATGCTATATAATGCTATATGTAGCATTATAGATACAGATATGATGTTAAATAATGCTAGATATATTAGCATCATAAACCATACTAATGTACTGAAAGGGTACTGACAAGTGATTGAATGGTTTGTGCTCCATACTGTGTTGAAGCAGGCAGCTATTGTGTTTATGAAGCTGCACCTCTGGGAACCACATGGCGCTCCAGGCAGCAGTGGGTTGTGCTGGTTGCTGCTGTTGGGGCATTTTTTCTTTTTGTGAGGTGCACCATAGCTCTGCCCAAAGAGGTGCACTTAAATTCCTCTATCTGCTTCAGGGGCTATGAATTCAAAAATCAATCCAATCCACATAGGATAAAGTCAGAAAACACTGACAGTTGCAAATTAGAATCAAATGTTTTCTTCAGAGGTGCTTTTTTTTTTTTTTTTTTTTTTAAATTTGCAATAAGTATAAACTCAGGAACTCCTGTTATCAACGAGGAAGCACAGGAACAATAGCTCTTTCCTGTCACTATCATTAAAGTGATGGACTAAACAAGCGCTCAATAGCAAATCTACCTGCACTGGGCATGCACTGAAGGTAAGGATGGCTGCTGAGAAATGAAATTATACAGATTTACTAATATCTCCTGTCATGTTGCAAGAAGGGGTAAATGATCATGAGGGCAACAACATACAGTGAGTGCTGGTGAAGTGCAGTGAGGCTGTTTGGTATTCAATTACAGCTCCACATGCCTCCCATGCAGCTGTGCCACAGCTGCATTTCGAATTATGGTCTGAAAAAAACAATCACTGCTTTCTGCTCTGGCCTTGCGACCTGCTGGAGATAGCAGTTTTGTGTTTGACCCAGGCTCTTAGTGGCTGTTCCAGTTCATGCCTCACATGGGACTTGCATGTGTCAATGTGCATCAGACTGTTGCACGGCCTCTGGCTGCTCCCTTACCCCGGGTGTGAGAGACCCAGCACCAGTCACCTCACTATGGGTTGAGCATGGAAGCATCGGTTGCTCTCACTTAGTAAAATAAAATTAAGATTATGAGAACTACGCCTTGAGAATATCATCTTGCTAAGTGCTTAATGGGCCCACACTGAATCCTGGGGGCCTCTTTTCCTGCAGACAGGAGCAGATATGGACTGGCTGTCGCCGTGAGACGGAAGTAGCTCCAGGAAGAAAGCAAGACTCAGAGATGTGGTGAAGAGGAAGCTAGGACTCCATGGGGAGGAAGGCAGGATCTCTGGGCTGCTGTATAAATGGTGTTTTGCAGTAGTGACATAAGGTGCCTGTGGGCAAGCCTGTGCCTCTGCATAGCTGGGAGTCTTTAGGTAGAATATGTGTTAGGGTCATAGCCTAGTTGGAATCACTGCAGTTTGTTCGGTTACAGTCAGCTCAATAAAATGCTGTTCTTGTGTCACAGTGAGTGAGTAAGGAAAACCCCAACTTATTGCATTGCTCCAAGTCCGTCCTTCTCATCATGACTTTCTTCCATTTCCAATGGTTTAAGTGAAAATTCTCCTTCAGGCCCACCACACTTCTGGCTCATCCTGCATCTGTGCAGAGGTGTGCTCCACTGATGTGTGCTGCAGGCATTCCCACCTCGAATGCCCACGATGACAGCAAACAGCTTTTGCTCAGAAATAAAGCTAGGCAAATTCATAGGAAAAACTTGTTGAACTTGGCCTCATATTTCCAGGAGAAAGGAGTAGTAAGCAAATTTATTTGTCATAAATTCTTAGTTGAGTGATTTTGGCAGATAATTTTTTAAGTTTTTATTTAATATTGGAGATTTGCTGTAGGGTGCATGAGAAATTCCTTGGCTAAATGAATGTAACTACTAGAATTAGGTTTCTTGAGAAAATTATTGCGTACAAAAATATGTATTTGCTTTCTGAGATAGTTTATAGTGTACAGATGATCCTGCCAGGATCTTAGTGGACTGTCCCTTCTCCAAAAGGCCACTTATACCTGTGCTTAACTTTAAGGACAAGATTAGTACCCAGAAGTCAGGCTAAATGTAATTGGAGCACGTGTAAGAGAAAAAGCAATAAAGTTGGTTTAGGATTATATGATCATGAAAATATGTGTGTCCTTTCTTTGTCCTGAAAATGTAACAGACTTTCATTTTTTATTAAAATAGATAACTACTACAGGCTGCAGAAAGATGCTTCTCAAGTCCTCATAAAAAGCCTCATATTGGATGCATGTTTGAAAATGCTGGCTTCATTTTACTTCTAGCAAAGCATCCTTTAGCAGTCTGCCCTTAGAGGGGAGTCTGTGACTTTAAGACTAAAACTCTGAGGTGTGGTGGTCCAAGGAAAGGAGAAACCAGGAGACCAAATGGGCACTGATAGAATTTTGCAACATTTGAGAAGAACTTCGTTCTCATACCAAGGCAAAGAAAAAGGCACACAAGGGTGGTAAAAGAACTCTGTTTATGGTAGACCTATCATAGGCCACCACACTGTAACTGATGTTCATAACACAAAACACAACCTTATTTTCCTGGAATTGGTGGAAGAAAAATATCAAAGCAACAACTGATTTTGAAGGGTCCATGTTTCCCTTTAAGGATCTGCTCATCAGAAGGCAGTCTGGAGCATTTTGCACCTTATTTCACCCATCGCACAGCTCCAAGATGCCAAATGCTCCCTGACTGCTACATGTGACTTGTAATACCAGAACTGTAGGCTGACCTCCTGCAACCTAATGTTCTACTCGGGGGCAGAACTCCCTGCTGCCCTGATTCATCCTCCATTTGTTCTGTAGGAACAGCAGTCACACCTGGTGGTGCTGTGTATGTATGGATCTTCTTCCTGTCGCAGGAAGGCTCCTGCCTCCCGCGGTGGGTTGGAACAATGCAGCAGGACCACAGCTTGTGTAGGAGACATCCCCATTTCCTTTTTGTCCCCTTTTCAAAATAAACTAATCAAACAGCAGGTACACTCACCTTCTTCCCTCTCGCAGGAGAGATTTTGGATAACCTAAGCAATTTTTGTACATTTTGCAGGAAAGCATTTATGAAATTTTTATTTAAAAAAAACTTCTCAGTAGGACCTTGAATCCTCAGAATCCCAGAATCACAGAATCACAGAATGGCCAGGGTTGGAATGGACCTCAAGGATCATGAATCTCCAACCCTCCTGTCACATGCAGGGCCACCAACCTCTCCACTTAATACTAGACCAGGTTGCCCAGGGCCCCATCCAATCTGGCCTTGGACACCTCTAGGGACGGGGTGTCCTCAACGTCTCTGGGCAGCCTGTTCCAGCACCTCACCACTCTCTCTGTAAAGATCTTAAACCTTAGAGCTTAGGACTTGAGCCTTAGCACTGAGCTAATCTTGCAAGAGAACTGAGTCTTCCCTTTCTGGAAGTGGTCCCTGGGATGATGTCTGGAAACACTGGCACTGCAGTACAGAAAAGCTGCCCTTTTTCTGTTAGGAATCAGAGGGCTTCAGATTCTAAACTTCACAATTGTCATCTCACCCCCTTCTGCTAAAGCTATTTCTATTAATAAATACATAAAATTAAGTGACAGCTTGAGTGAGGTCCCACCAGTCCACCTCAGCATGCAACAACAGTTGTGGTCAAGCCCCATGTGAGAAATATGTTCTCACAGCTGCTATCCTGTTCGCTTTAGCTATTTTGTTATTTTGGCTAAGTTGTCAAAGTACTCATTTCCTGATGTCTGGGAAGCTGATGGAGCGGCATCGACAGCGCAAGGCTCTGCTGTGGACTGTGAGATAGAGGGAGGCTGGTACTGGAGTGCAGGCACTGCACAGGCGGTAAGGCAAAGAAAGAGCTGCTCTTAGTTCCTTAGTACGAATTTTATCTTATCTGCACACACTGCTCTTTCCAAATCAAGACCAGCTTTTTCATTATTATAAACAACTGCAGAGTGGGAAAATATTCCCTGAGGCAAGGAGCAGTACTTGAACTAAAGCACTGTAATGGAAGCTGTAGAATGCAGCAAAATAAATCACTCCTTGAGATATGCTTCTCCAAATGACATGCAGCCTGGTGTTAACTCCATGAGTCAGTGAGACCCTCTGAGAGGACAACAGCTTTTAACAGAGTGAGGCTCAATCTCACAGTGTTCCTCTTCTAAGTGTCCCAGCCCCAGTCCCACAGTGTCTGCCAGCATCTTCCTCAGCTCCAAAGCTCTTCTCCATTTGTGCAAGGCACAGCAGACAGTTGTGCTTTATACTGAGTACTTCTCTTCGGAGTAGCAGGACCAAGGTGAGCCAAGCCATTAGCAACTGGCCCTGCAGTCAGAATATGGCTCCTGTTACTCAGTTCCCTTCTTTAGGGATTTTTGTTGATGAACCCTGTTGCATTTTATGACCTTTCTCAGTACTTCAGGGTAAGAAAAGCAGCTCAAAGATTGCAAGACTGCCTCAAGTTGCACCAGAGGAGGTTCAAGTTGGATATTAAGAAACATTTCTCCTCTAAAATAGCGTTGAGGTTGACCAGAGAAGCAGTGCAGTCATCACCCCGGGAGGTATTCAGGGAACATGAAGATGTGGCACTGAGGGACATAGTTAGTGGGCATGGAGTGATGAGTTGGCAGTTGGACTAAATGATCCTAGTAGTCTTTTCCAACCTTAGTGATTCTATAATTCCTCCTGCACTGCGGTGCTGCTATTTTTGTTAGTTGTTTCAGTCATTCCATCATTAGCACTTTTACTATGGGTGCTCTCTTGTTGTTAAATGCTGACTGGGTGTTTAGCCGTGCTCATGTAGGTATCACTTCACCTGGTATTTTCTCCAATACAGTGCCTGAGCCTGCCCCTAATCAGGACTCAATGTCTGTGAGAGTGTGGTCAAAGTGCACTGCACAGCACAGGATGACAGCCTCAAAGTCAGCCCTGCAGCTGTTGTACTTCTCTGAAAAAGGTCTCAGTCAGCTCTTACAAATTTGCTGATGTTACTTCATTTCCAGAGAACAGGCCAGGAGCCCCAGAGCTGTCTCTTTCCCCATCTGCCCTTCCCACCCACACACCTTGCTGAGAGCTCTTTGTTTCAAAGCCTGACTGCACTCAGTCAGGTCACTGGAGTGAGGTGCTTGCAAGCAGTCAAAATAAGAACAATTCCTTCAGTCAGGACTTTGCTTTTTAGTTCCATGTGAACCCATTTTAATCAACAGCTTGTGAGTATGCAGGATGGTCCTCCAGACTCTGTGCCCTCAGGAAGGCAAAGGAAAGTGCAGAGAAGGAACAGTAAATAAATGGATCTGAATCCCCTAAGGAAAGTGACAGTGCTGCTGATGCAAGTTCTGGAGATGAATTTTTGCAAAACAGGAAGCTGGTGCAGTGTACATCAAACACCAGCCTTGGTTGGGACAGCAGAATTACGGTACGATTTCATGCTTTAGATGATCTAGACATAACTGCTTGCTGCCAACAAGAGGAGGTACTCTTCTTTTGCACTTTTTGTCGTACATTCCCTACCCTCTAGCAATGACATAGTTATGAAGGAATTGGTGTATTGGGCTGATCTGTTGCCTGAAAGTGTGTTCATTTTTTGCCAGACCAGCTCTGTGGAATGACTCACTGCAACAAGTTATGGCCATAAGGTGGATCAATGACAACCCATGGCTGTGAACACGGTATAGGGTTCATCCCTTTCAGATCATGCTGGAACAGGAGACATACTCAGCTTCACTTTCAGGGGCTATATATGAGCCATCAGGTAGACCAGCAGTGATCAGATCTGCCTTAAAACCACTACCAGATTTGGGGGTTGGAGAAAACTGTGTTTCCCATAGAGCTGCAGCACTAATGTTGGCCCAAAGAAAGCCATAGGGATGCATGGCTGAGGCTGGGGCCATCCTTCTAAGAAACTCTACCTCATCCCATTGGTCAGGATACACTTTAGAGCTTGAACATACATTTGTGAGCAATGCAGGTGAAAGCTTCTGTACCCAGATAAGATGAATGATATGAAATGTATATTCAAGACCTTGTATATTAAATACAAGCAAGATTAAGGATCAAGCCATGGAATCAGGACGTTTAAGTGCCCAGGTCTGTACCCAGTCTTCTCTTTCACATAGGGTCTTGCCTTTACTGTTACTGAATCCACTGCCATTTGTATTTGTATCCATAAAATAGGCATTCATTTTGAATTCTCTTATTTTGCTGGATCGTAAATGGCAGTGATTCAGAAGCTGACGAGATTTCCTACAGCAACAGCAGCAACTTTGAAGGAAAAGGTGACAGAAATCACCGTGATTTTTTTCCAGGTCATGAATCAGACCTTCTATCAAAATAAAACTACTGCTTTCCTGTTTTCTTAACGATTCAAATTTCTTTTAAAATAAGAGACCTAAAATTTGTAGACATTTGTGGTCTAGCATCCTCCAGACAAAGGTACTGAAAGAAATTTGTTAAGGAGGAATCAAATGTTAATATATATAGAACTTTATCTTTCTTTTTCCCCTCACAGACAAAATAAAGGAAGCAGTAACTTCAAATTGTAGCTTAAAAATAGCAGAGCTGCTTGGACTCAGCATTAGGAAAGTATCAAAACCAGTGAAATCAAAGGCGGGCTTTCATCTTCTTTCAGCACGAGCAGAACTGAGCCTATCTGTAAGTGGTTGACAAAATTTATCATGTACTGGATTATTGGTGCTGGATTATATGTAAAGAGCCTGGTGTTTTCTATAAGTCTGGTTCTGTATTAGAGCCCTAAGATGCTTTCGCTTCCATTGTGCCTTATTAATTAATTGCTGGCAACTCTTAATGTAAGTTCAGCTAAGAGAAAACTATATGAGCCCTCTTATCCAATGTTGATAAATAAAGAAACTTAGCTATAAATTGTGTTTTCACTTTCCCCATAATCTTCAGACTTGGAAGTGCAGTGTGCTTTGGATGATAAAGGACAAGTTTACAGTAATTTTCATGGAGCTGGGGTATAAAGCAGCTCCTTCTCTAAAATACACTGAGGGAAGTGGGATGAAGTGGAACTGTGAGTACAAAACAAGAGCTCTGCTCTCTGGCAGTATGTTTTTCTATTGTTTTAGTCCACCTGGTTCTGGGTATATTTGCCACTTTTACTGGAAATTCATATTCACTCTGAATTTTCAGAAAGGATTCAAGAAATAAAAATCAATTGGAAATATCACAGAATCACAGAATCACAGAATCACCTGGGTTGGAAGGGACCCCAAGGATCATGTAGTTCCAACCCCCCTGCCTAGCAGGGCCACCAAACATACACATTCAGATCAGGTTGCCCAGGACCCCGTCCAACCTGGCCTTAAACACGTCCAAGGACGGGACATCCACAACCTCCCTGGGCAGCCCGTTCCAGGGCCTAACCACTCTCCTAGTAAAGAACTTCCCCCTAACATCCAACCTAAATCTTCCCTCCTTCAACTTAAAACCATTTCCCCTAGTCCTGCTGTTATCAGCCCTTTTGAAGAGTTTACTCCCCTCCTGGGTGTAGGTTCCCTTCAGGTATTGATAGGCTGCATATCCCCTCAAAGGAAAGGGTCTATCAGAGCCTTTTCTACAATATTCCTTTTATTTGTGGAATATATATTAGTCTTCGCCTGTTTGTTATTTGAAAGGATATTTGAACTGGTGTGTCCTTAGGGAATCCTGAGGGGAGCAGAGAGAATGTTTACAGTGAAAATGGTGCTTAATCTCCAGGAATGACAGGAAAAGATTAAGCAAACTACAGATAAACCATCTTATCATTCAGTAGTATACACGCTGAATGCGTTGTAAAATAAATACACAGCTGCTCTTTACATCCCTTGTGCATCAAAGGAACAGAACCCTAAAAAGGATTTATTCACCTCCAATGGGATTTATGTGGACTCTCTATCCAAGGCTGAGATCTAAAAAAACTTCTACTGCACAGCATTGTCTCTACGTTGAAGGCTTCAGCAGCTCCACATTCATCACCTTCAGCACAATTCAGAAGCTAGGCAAGGTGCCTCTGTTCTTAACCCATTCCCATTGCACTGGACAATTATAAAACATCATCAGAGAACCTTTGTTATTGAAACATCTGCCCATGACAGCCTGTTTTATATATGCAGGAGTATATATTTTGGGTACACAGGAGTAAATTCACATATCCAGTAAGTGGGAGGCTTGGGTTTTATGCCGTTTCTCATCAATGACAATTCAAAACTGCAGCTCCTAACACTGGATTATAGCTGTCAGGAATGAACTGAACCTTCAAAAAACCTAAATATTTAGAGAATGTGACCTCTTGATTGACAAGTAGCATTTTGAGAAGAATTTCATGGAAGGAAAAATTTCCATGCCTCTATGACTTTTGTCAATACGGTGAGAGCTCATGAGATATTTTTCCCACTGATGTGTCCAGAAGGTAGTTCAACTGTTCAGATATGGGGTTATTTTCCCACCATAATTTTCTTTCCTCACAACTAGTTTTCTTCTACCACCAATGTACCAAACCCAGAGATTTCCAGTGTTCATCTCAGTTCACTTTGCAGAGCCCTTCTTGATGCCTGACATTAAATGGAAAGCTCTTCCTCGTACAGTCCATTACAATTCCTCTGAGGCCTAAAGGGTACATTTTTCAAGTGCTGTTATGGCTACCATTAATGATGATTGCAGTGGTGGAGCTAAAGTTTTAATCTACCCCTGGAAGTAGAGTATGTGCCAAACCTTCAGTTGGATGGGTAAAGTGTGGAGCTGCCTGACTTGCAGTCATGCCATGCCACATCCCTTGCTGGAAATGCAAAATGTGAGACAAGGATTTTCCTGCATCAGAAATTCATCTGTCTATCTCTGCAGATTGAGAGTCATGTGGAAGAAATTGGTCTCTCTCCTCTTAGTATATAAAAGTACTCCCATATTTACAGTAAAGGTATAAGTTTTCTCTGCTTTGGTTGATAAAAGTACTGATTTTAAGAGGGTACTTGATGAAGCCAGTCAAGAAGAATACTGTCTAACCTGCTCTGAATTCCAAGTATTGTCCCTGTGCTGAGAACCCAACAAATTCTGGTTCCTCTTTTTATAAAAACAGTAGATTTCTACCTGCTCTGCAAACATCTCATGACAGATGAAAGTCAGTGCCCCTCTTTACATAGATCCTTTCTCACACATAATATTCAGGATTGCTTTTTAAGGAAACATGTCTGATACCAGCTCACAGGTGAAATTCTTTCTACTAGTTGGTGAAAGTAGCCAAGAAAGGACTCCAAATATTGCAACCGAAAGCTCATATTTCAGATGAATTATTACTTGGTGTTTCTTTCATCATGCTGAAACAGAGAAATTAAGGATTACTGAATTTGGGTTACTGTCCAAAGAATGATACAGCAGAATGAGCCTATGAGAAAAGTACAGGATTTTTTCTTTGGCGCTGTCAGGAGGACATAGTTTTAAGTGACATTTTAAGACATGCTAACAGTAACCATTGAAGTATTTCCATATGGAGTTTTCCAGTCTCTATCAGTGCAAAGGAGAGCAGAACTGGATTCACATACCCATAGTTCCTTTGAATATATAGTTATTTCTGTTTGGAAGGCACTGGCCTTTCATCTGGTTATGATGTGAGATAAATGCTCTGGCACTTGGCACCTGGATTACATCTAAACATATCAATGCATAAACACATTGGGCTTTTGAGCAGTAGAACTAGCAAAGCTTATTTCCCATAGATTGTGTCATTTCAGGAATATGTAAACCAGCTCTCTACCCCTAGGCTGAAGCTGTACTTGAGCTGGGGGAAGTCTGAGCTAGGAACAAACTGGCAGGCAGGATGATGTCTGTGTACCCTTTACTATCTATCTGGCCGCTGTCAAAGAGATTACCTGCTCCCCTATGGAGAGTGAACTGAGTCTTTCTTCTCTGCTTAGCTGCCAGTTTCCACAAACATAATTATCTGTGCTATTTCTAACCCTCTTTCAACTTAAACAGAATTTGGCCACTGAATTTAAAAGCTCGTAAAGAGAGTGGGGCTTACACATGGACAAACAATGCCATGGCACAGTTTATTTCCTTTGGACAACAGAATCCATAAGGGTGGAAATTTCTCCCAAGAGGCTGAGCTATTTTAATTGTTTCCCTTTTCATCTGGGTACGGAAGAAACAGCAAGCCAGCATATACTAGATCATTATGAGTCCTGTTCTGGAGACAGATCCAGCTGTGGGCAGTAGGATTTCACAATCAGAACGGAGAGACTTGGCTAAAAGTTCCCTGTTCTTATCTGGCCCAGAAGAGACGCAGAAATATATTTGCTTCAAAAACCTTTCTGATGACACATACAGACTGCCCCTCTGCTACCATCTGTCACACAGCAACAAAATGTAACGATTGGTGGGAAGGTTCAGCCTCTTCTGCCATACCACCACCACCCGCCTCTGATGCTGTGGGCTAACATAATAAAATAGGAAGCATTATTTTCCGAGTAGACCACATATTTCTCAACAAAGGAGTGTTTTGTGTGAATCACTCATCAATATGTTCTGAGCTCCTGTGGCTTTCCAAAGCCACCATGCAGTCAGATGCCGTTGTGTTGCTCTGTTCTTTTCTCTTGAGGAATGTAGCAGTGGGAGCTCCCCTTGAAGCACTCATCTGCTTGGTCACCATCACTGCATGGTGAGGACAGAACAACATGATTTGTGGTAGCACCAGTACAGACTCTGTTCCATGAGTTAAATCAATCAAGGTAATAAAAAAAAAAAAAGCATGTTGAATTCTGAGGGGATAAACAGGCTACTTTTTCTTCCAAGACTGAACTTTTGAGTACAGATACATTTTTCCACCTACCTCTGCTTTTTAGGCTTTTTTTAGGCTCTGTCCAACTGCCTCCTTGGCCCTTTCAGCTGGGGCTATTTTCTTCTGTTTTCTTAGGAGAAGCACCTCAGAAGAGACTCATCTTGGGAGGAGAGGCTTGGAATGAGAATATAGGAGAAAGTGCAAATTACTTTTTTCTTCACTCACAACAGTGCATCTGTTGGAAGGTGAGGACAGAAGTATTTGGAGGAACACTGCTCTGTTTTTTCACACATACCATCACCTCTGTGAGGCATTTTGCAAAGGCCAAGGTCCTTTTTCCCATGAAGCACTTATTGGCCTACCCAAAAAGGCAGCCAGCACAATGCAAGGTGGTTTTTGGTCCCTTCTCTACCATCCAGCTGATGTGGCACGCATCATGATGAAACACTGTTTTGTTTTCCCATTGCAAAAGCAATTTGAAACCAAACACATCCCCACCACACAACCATCCCTGTGGGCTGGTGAAAATAATGAATCCTGGACACAGAGAAGGTACAGGATGTCACTGTGATCCCAGAGCTGGTGTGCAGGTGGCAAGCCCTCTTGGAAGAGGAACCAGGGGTCAGGAAACATGTGGAACCCCAGGGGCGGAAGAGAAAGTAGTGAGCCCAGACTCAGCTTTCCTGATGACATGCATGTCCAAGAGGAAGGCTAGAGGCTTCGGCAAGCAACTTTCACTATCTGCACCAGGACAGTATGGCAAACCTCCCTGTGCGTCAACGTGTCCCAGAGCATGGCTGTGCTGTGCTGGCTGGGCCCATGCTCAGTGGGTCAAATGGGCTGAGGCAGGGAGGCAGAATGTAAAGTCTTTTAACAGCTTTTAATCAGGACCTCCTTTTCTTTCTTCTTTTTTCCTATTGGCTAGAGACCGTATACCTACATTTTCCCACTCACTTCCTTTAATAACTGGGTAATATTATTATATATCTTTAGGTGTATTATTCTCTTAGTATATTTTGACATCCATACCTTGGGCTTGCCTGATATATTTTTGCACCACTTCAATCAAAATATTTTCACAGGTTTACATGAGAAAAACACCTAGTGACTGAAATGGTGATAAGAGCATAGAAAAATCCACAGTTAGACTCCATGCATATGGTAAATGACATTATGAATGAGTCAGAGGGAAAGCCGTGAGCAGACAGAGCATTGTTAATGTGGTGAATGTTCACATGTGCAGGTTAGAGAGATTCCTTCTTCACTGGTTCTAGTTGCTACATTTTTGGAGTAAAAAGGAAGAAAGTGATTGTGATTTTTAAGAATTTAGAAAATCTTAAATACTATGCTTGGATTCTCTCTCCTTCTAAAACAAGTCTTCCTGTATTTCTCAGTCATCGGCAATAAAATAAGTCTTGTTGGCAGGTAGCAGTGACCCTGAGCTCAATGTCTTCCTTCCTTAAGCTGCTCAGTTACCTTTTTCTTGGCACACGACAGTCAGCAGATGTCAAAGAATAAGGAGAAGTTTGGTGCCAACGGTTCAGTGCTGGCATACTGTTTTCTGCAATAAAGACTCTAATTTCAGTTATATAGAGAATTCCTGCTGACTTTTGTTCTGTGGCATTTTATGGATAAAAGTCCAAAAAATGGAGAATCTGAGGTAGTGACAATCGTACAAAATTTTCACTCTATGCAGCTGATTGCAACACTCATTTTTTAGTGGTGATAGCTGTGGCTTCAGGAGAAAATTCTTCCTACCAACTCAGCCTTGCGGATTTGGCATCCCTGCCTGCTTTTGCACATGTTCAGTTTGCTCTCTCTCTGTCTGCCTGTAATTCTTGGACACCCAGTTCCCCATCTCACCTCTCTTGTTACCCAACACTACTCTGCCTGGATCCAGTGGAAAGAACTAGCAAAACACAGTCTCTGCAGAGAGAGCAACACCCCTGGCAGCCTGGCAGCTCTCATCATGTGCCTCCCATGTATCAGTTGTCCTGGTGCTTTGCATCCAGGGCTTCTCCGGAAAATGTGATCCTGATGATAGAAAGGAACAGAGCTGGGCGTTCTCCCTTGGCTGCAGGATGGGTCTCTAGGAAACCTCCAGCCCCTCCCAAGGTCCGGGCTTTTCTGAGAGCTTCCTTGGTGGTGTCAACCTTCATCATCAGCCTCTGAGTCTGGGCAGGAGAAAAGTAATGCCAGTTCTCCCTCCTTGTTGCTTGCTGACAGTGCTTCTGAGAAGGGTCCTCTTGGTTATTCCCTCCAGCTGAAAGGGCCGGGGTGGTGATGCACTTCTTGCAAACACTGACAGCAATTCAGTGAAATGAAATAATTTCAAAATGTTTATACATCAACTATGTTATTAGCAAATGTTACACTAGTGGAATTCCAGAACTATTCCTGAACTCCCATGGAGTACAGGTATACATGTATATATGCGTGTATATATACACAAGTGTACATATATATATAAAATACTTCCCCATATATAAGTCTGTTACTGTACAGTTACTGTTGTCTTTTTACAGCTAATTCAGTAGAGTGCTAAGGTTGTTACTATATATGATCCCTAAATACTCCTGGATAACATGCAGGCCCTGACCCCTTCCCAAACTATACCCTGTCTGTCTCTAACTTTAGTTAGGCTCCTGCTACTCCTCTTCTAGCAGAATCTGTACATAACTAACAGCAGGCGCCAACAGGCTCCCTATATTTAAGGGTCAAACTACATCTGATATTTTCTTTTGACCTTAATTTTCTGATTTTCTGAATTTTGCACATTTCATCCTGGCATCCCCCTCCAGAAAACAAACTGATATGTATTTTTAACCTTCTCTTTGTCTGGTAGATGAGTCAAACTCAATGTACAATATGTACTCACTTCCTTTCCTTTCAGTGCTTTCCTTCTAGAAGCCACACTGCCACTCATCAGGTGCTAAAAGTTCAGAAAGCAGTGAAATATTGATACTGTATTTTTTATGACACTTCTGCTCGGGTGAGAAGTGTGAGAAAATAGTCAGATATTTACCAAAAAAAAACCATGTAATCTAACAATCAGTCAACTTGTTCACAAAGGCAAAAGTATGTAGAGAACAAGCTTTGGGGTTAGACTTTCTGGGTTTTTTGTCTGGTTGTTAGAACAGAGGTACTCTGCTTCCCCAAACTGCAGAAAGCTGATTTTTGGCTAGAGAAATGGAGAATTTTGATCAGCAATTGAACTGAGATATTCACCCTGAAATGAGGATTTAGCTCTTCTCCAAAACTGATTGATTTGCTGCCTTGAAAGGGAGTCTGGACAGAAGCAGAACACGTCACTAGTGGAACAGTTCTCTACTTTGGGACAAATGGTGAAAAATATCTGATAGATTTGGTTACGAAGTAAAATGAGAAAAAATATTAACCGGAAAGTAGGGAATTCTTTTTTATGAACTTTTGTACTTTGTAAGAAAAAGACTTTAAAAAAAAGGTTTTAAAAACTAATTTATGCTTTACAATTTTAAAGTGATTCATCACTTTTCAGGTATCTGCTGTGCAAACAAATATTGATTGTAGGATATTTTAGATAAGGCTTCCTCAGTTCTGGAGTAAAAATAGCTCTTTGGAGGAACTGTGGTAGCCAAGTATGCCCATACCCTGAAAAGACTTCAGGACGGTGGTAGAGTGATGGAGATGCCTCCTCTGTCTTTAGGAGGGAGTCCTTGTTGTGCCCTTTTCTTCATGTATTCTTACATTGGGGAACCCTACATAATGTCCCATAAGAGCAACAGCTCCTCTGTCTGGGAAAAGCTATTCAGTTCCACTTCTACTGGCTGTGAAAATATTTGCAAAGAAAATTAATTACCTGGAAGAAGGCAGTTTAGACTTTTCCCCAAGAGCTGCCTAGACGGACCAGCAAGTATTAGCTGAGAAAGAAGTCATCACGTGCCTTTGACATGTGTACTATGCACAGCCATTTGTGCTCATCTGGGGAAGATGTTCTATATCACTTCAAATCATCAGCGCTTGTATTTTGGCAGCTACTGATGTTGCAGAAGAACATGTTCCCCATCAACTTCTGCATTTTTCCTATCTCAGGAGCTCCTGCCTGGTGCTAGGGCTGTGTGAACAATTGTTTGGACATTGCTGTGTTTTTTGACAGTTTAGTTGCTGGACACACACTCACCAAATGACAACAAAAAACAACAAAAGCACTTGCTCTGAGATGCCTCTCCCCAGAAAGAAGCAGAACAGGTATCAGCTCAGAGTGATGAAATATGATGGCACAAATATTGTGCCAAATACGAAATATGCTGGATGAAATATGTCTTGACCCAACAAAGTGCTTCATTTTCAGGCTGTTTTATTAAAGCCCAGGAAACCACAAATTATATTCCAATCAGTCATGAATTCATGGACTTGAGTAAATCTAAGAAGACTACATAATCCCTACTTCTGTTGTAAACCAGAATTGCATTTCACCCTAACAGAGATCTGTCAGACTTAAAGTCCTCAGCTGATGACAGTCCCAGGCTCTTCAAACATTTTTCAATGCTGGACTGCCAGAAAGGTCAGAAAATGTTCCACATTTTCTGAGATAAATCTCCTGTTCAGAAAGTTAGACTGATTGTTTCCTTTCTTACCCTTGGTGATTAGAAAGGTAATTGATCAGGTAATAACACTGGAAGGCTGTTATCATACCCATCTGTCTGTTTGGAACAGATGACTGCCAGGGATTCCCTTGATTCCAAACCATTCTGCATGATCTCTTTGTCAGGATTGAGCAGGCTCAATTCTTTCAGCTTTTCCTCACAGGCTGGATTTTTATTTCTGACAGTGCTTTGCTCTCCTTTGTGTTGCCTCCAGTTTGTCTTGTTCTCTCCAAAAACATGATGCTCACTGATGTCTTCATCCTCATCAGTGTCAAATAATCATCTTGAGTTTACATTTACAGTTAATGGCATTGCAAAGTGGTGCCTTTAGCATCTTCCCCTTGCAGCGCATGGACCCTTTCTGCAGTGACTGATCAGCTCTTCCTTGGTTTGCGTTTACTTGCTTGCTAAATACTTATTTAATGGATTTGATACTCAAAAGCATTCTGTTGTTCTTCAGTTGTTTTTAGCCGATGTTGTCTTACTTGTTTGGGACAATTCTTATCTCTGTTAGAATAATTTTAGGTTCTAATCCTTCTGTATGAAGTGCTGCCACATTTTTCCTGTGGATACAATCTGTAACTTTTAGGCTGATTTCCTAAGGAAGTGAGACTTGCCTAACTATGTTTTATGCCTGCCTATTCATTTTTAACTTCTTCCAGCAAATATGACAGCAGTCCATGTACATGTAATTTTAAAAGTGGTTGGATATAGGAGAGATGTTTTATTAAAGCTGTCACCAGGGAAAGGCTACAGCCCAATAAAATCCTTACTAGACACTGAGGAACCCCTGTTGCAGAAAGAAGCTACAGATGCCTCATCCATAACAAAACCCTGGAGATTGTTCTGTGTGGGATATGTGGGACTCAAATCCACTGGAAGCTGAGGCATGTTGCTGCTATTCCTAATGCAACCATTTATTGTAAGACTGTGATGAACAGGCTGGCTCCCAGTGAGATATGTTCATAATCTTTATTTCCTAACAAGCCAGCAACAGATCTTTTTGGCAGGCAGTTTTTCAAGCTGCTGGACCTTCATCTCTAAGTAAATTGCCCTGTAGGAGGCCAGTATAATCTGTGCATTGAATGGCACCTGGGCAAATGAAGGGCTGCTGTCCTGGCATAAGCAGCTACTGATACACAGAATGAAGATTTAGGACATGATGGAGCAAACAAGCAAGAACTGAAAAAATGGAATTTTTGAAAGTTGTGTCCGAAAATGCCACAGGCCTCCAGCCATAACAAGGTGCCAAGGAGTAGTGACACGTAGTCAAAGTGAGTTAGCCTCATATGGGACTTGGAGCAATAAACCCAATCCTCCAGGTTTGTTGGAATCAGCATCCAGCCAGCCTTGAATCGAGTTTCCATACACACCACACTCACATCTTCCCTGGACACAGCCAAACACAAGTGACATGCTGTCTTAGTTTCAGCTGGGATGGAATTCTTTTCTTCAGAGTGTCTGGTATGATGCTATGTTTGGTTCTAGGAGAAAAACAACGTTGATAACACACCAATGTTTATAATTGCTGCTATGCAGTGTTGTACAGAACAAAAGCCATCCCCAGTGAAGGGCCTAAAGAGCTGGGAGAGAACAGAATTAGGACAGCTGAGTTAAACTGGCCAAAGGGATATTCCATACCATATGACATCAAGTAAAAGGAGTTTTGAAGGGAGTGGGAATTCATCTTTCTCTCTTCTGATGCTCAGGGGGCTAGCTGGGCATTGGTCAGGGGATGGTAAGCAATTCCTTGTGCATTATTAGTTATGTACATTTGTGTATACATATAGAGAGAGAATTTGGGGATTGGAATTATCTTAAAGGTGTTCTCAGTGCTCTAATCTGAATGAAGGCATTTCCCTGAGCAGCTGCACACTTGAGGCTGCAAAGGACCACTCACAGGCTTGCTCAGCTCTGTGAGCAAGAGAGCACGTAGTGCTGTCCTTATCTGCCCTGGCTGTTAATTGAATAATTGAGCAAACAAAAGGTGGCCGCGTTGTTCTGGCTGGGCTCCTGGCCGCTGCCCGGAGGTGCTGACGGAGCCGGAGGGCCCGGGGGAGTCGTGACAAGTCAGGATGGAGAGGGAAGGGGGCTGCTTTTCTTTGTGCCTTGTTTTCAATGAGCTTCAGCAAGTCGGAGACACGAATGTCTAAATAAAAGTTTGGCTAAGGCGGGATTGAGTGCCCACTCTATCCACAGTGGTTGTTTCCCTGCACAGAGGCTGAGGCAGAGAAAGGTGCAGGGAGGAAGGAAAACAAACCCAATGAGATCTGTGCTGTGCAAGGTGTGCTGCAGGTCTAAGGAAAAGCACCACGGCTGTGCAGAGATGGTAGCCTAAAACAGGATAAGAAAGCTACCACCACTCAAATCTCTGCAGTTTGGGCTTTGTAACTTCTATCCCTTTGCTCCTTAGCCTCACAGACATCTGTGGTTCAATGCCCTGTAGCCATCACAGCAGCAGTACATTTAGATGAGTCTTTCATCTGAAGTTCGGGTGATTGTCTTCTGTGCTCAGGTTGGTTTTCCTTCCAGATGTTTCCCACAGCACCTTCCGGTTACGAACCACTTGAGGCAGCCACAACAAGGCTCAAACCAGAAAAATCAGTGTAGCAAAGCACATATCCTTTGTGTCAGTAAAAACTTTGCATACTTTCCAGGTTTCACATATACCAACAATTCCAGTGATTTTACTCGACCTTAACAGAAGACTCATCCCACGACCACTATGCCCATAGGTACTTTGATTCAGCCCCACATACATGGAATGACTCCAAAGCGAAGTTGTTCTTGTGCTTTGATGTTGATAGGGCCTCATTCAAGTATCTGGAGTGTAAAAAACCTATCTTCTCATTTTCTCATTGGTGTCTCAACCATCAATGGGGAGAGAGCAATGGGGACAGGGATTTGTGCAGCGAAGCAGCACTGCCTGCAGCATTATTCTGGTTAACAAGATTACACTGGCAGCAAAGGACTGAAAGATTGTGTCCCAATTGGGAAGCATAGTTTAAAGATTGAGATCTCAATAGGATCACTGGGGGAAGCAAAAGTGCTGTGTGGCTCTGAGCTGTGTCCTTTCCAGAGGATGCCTTGCACTCAGTCTGCATTCTCCTGATGTTGACTGTGTCTGAGGGCTCCTTCTCTCTCTGAGTCTTGGAGGAAAGGCACATTTTTTTCACCTTTGTGCCCCTTTGGGTGTGTGACTTAACAATATGAGGTTTGGAAAAGCAGATGTAGCACTATGTGAAGAAGAATTCGTATATCTTTGCTCAGATCTGCTTAAGTCAAGCTGTGGGTATTTGTTCCTACAAAGCTTAGGAACCAAAACAATTTTTAGTGACAAAACCAACTTCCCTCTCCTAACTTAAGAGCAATAACTCTACATGAAAACAAGGTGTAAATAAAATTACAGCAAGCTATTGTTGTGCATCATCTGATGGAATTTTGGAAAAGCTATTTGTTAAGGCCAATATAGTGGTATATTATCTGCAGATAGCAATTGTGGAAGCTGTGGTTGGAGCGCAGAAAGCACTGAAGTGAGCTACTAGTGACTGCACTGTGTTTTTGGGGTCCTATGGTGCTTTCAAATGGCACTTTTTTAGCTTTGTTGGCCAGCTGAACTGCTCTGGAGGGCAACGTTCTTGCACGCATGCCTTTCCCTAATAGAATTTGTTCTTTGTAGTTAGAAAAAAAGATACCAAGAAAACAATAAGACCGGCTTCACCATACAGTTATCAAAAGCCACTCTTTAGCAACAGGTAGGTTTGATGCTTCTCAGAGCCACAGGCACACAAACCTCTCATGCAGCCATCTCAGACAGAGTCAGCTGAGCGATCACAGCCAATTCATTTAGAAACACCACTGGGCCAACATACAGCACAGCGGAGGTGGGAAAATGCTGATTTTCTGGTTGTGGAGCTCATAAGAATAACAAGAGTACGTGTTGTTTGCATCGTGCCAACTCACAACTGTTCAACCACATAAGTCCTCTGTGAGATATCGTGGGATTTATTGGATCTCTGGGAAAAATAATCAGAGAAATGTGGCTTCTTCCACTCCTTTATCTTTCCACATGAAACAGGACTGTCATTTCAAACGGAATTACACTCATCCCCAGCCCAGCAAAACAGCCAGAATTGCACAGTGCAGAAAATAAAATTGCTGCTTCATTAACTGAAGTCATCAGTGGACACGTGCGGGGGAAGGAAGCACAGAGCAGCACATGTATGCACACACAGGCACAGCTCTGAGTACAGCGTGTTGCTCCATCCCTGATATCATCCACCTGCCTGTGCATACCTCTGTCCATGCACGTCTATTTATTTCCAACAGGGGCATCATGTGCACGGACAAAACGTTAACCTATGTTTGCTTCCCTTGCCTGGTCGACAATTTTACCTGAAAATGCATTATAGTGGGGGGTTGGGTCGGAGTTGTTTGGGGACAAATCCAGCCCTCGCTGCGAGTAGGGCGGGGCGCGGGACGGGGCTTCGGTCGGCTGGGCGGGGCATAGCGGCGGGTCCCGCCCCAGGAACAAGAGGGCGGTGCTGCCCCAGGAATCCCGCATCCCTGCGTTCGGTACCGTGTGGCGCGGCTCGGCTCGGCTTCGCGCTCCGGGATGGAGCTGGGGTCGCTGCGGGTGCTGACGGTGCTGCTGTGCCTTACTCCCGGTAAGCCGTCGGGAAGCCGTCGGGCAGCCGTCGGGCAGGGCTGTGCTCGGGTCCGGACGCGCCACCGGCGCAGTCCCGGTGAGCGGGTGGCGGTCCCCGGTTTCCTGAGGGCTGTCGGGGCAGGCAGAGCGGCTCGGTGCGGCATCACCTTCTGCTCGCTGGGATCCTGCCGCTTCCCAGAGCTGAGCAGAGCTTAGCTGAAGAAAAGCCGTCATCAGTCAGCCCGTGAGGATGCCGGCGGCTGCAGCACGGGATACCCCGGGGTTCCCCGGGAAATAGCGGGATAAAGGGGGAAAGCTCCACTCCGGTCTTGCTGTCTCGTTACTCGCCCCATCTAACTGCTCTGTGCCGGCCGGGCTGGGTGCTCGCCGTGATGCGGAGCTGCTCGCGGCACGACGGAGTGCTTGGCAGATGGGAAGGTTCTGCCCATGCCCTTCACCTGCCTAAGAGCAGCGCTGGCACCGGCATGTGTCCCTCGGACAGGTGGTCCGGGGCGAGCTGCTAGCAGCGGGTTTGTGTCACACTGCTTGGGAAGAAAGGGGAAAGCAGTATAAAGAAAAGTGATGCTGAGCTCCTGGGATCTGAGATTTGTGCCAAAATGTGTAAAGTAGTTTTTCACATAATTCATTGATCAACACTATCAAAGAGTACGAGTGTATTCAGTTTATTATGAGAGAAGCTTGTAATCCCTTTCCCCAGGGAGTGAGGTCATCAGATGTAGGTTCACTTTATTTCAATGTTCCACATCCTCTTGTTAGACCTTGAAGTTGGCAGCACAAGGAAACAGGAACTCCACCCTGGCCGGCTGAATTGTCGTGCTCTGCAGCCAGCTCCTGACCATCTGCCTGGCTTTCCTGTTATGACAGAGTTTTTGACCTTTCTGTGATGTGTGAAAAGTCATTATTTACCTTTCACTGTTAAGTAGATGATGTGAAGGTGTCTGCTTAAAGCATAGCACGTATTCTTTCCTACAATGCTGTTCTGGTCAAGTAGCATTTCTTTTTGTTATTGTATTTGTCTGAGGGCTGTTTTTTTATATCAGTTTTTGCAGGTTTGTTTATTTCTATGGATCAGCCAACCCTTAGCATCCAAAAAAGTGTTCTCACCATAACCACAAATGACACTCTGAACATTACTTGCAGGTAAGGGCCAATCTGTACATTCATTTTGATAGGGGTGATTTATGCAGTGAGTTTTTGGACAGAGTTTCAGGTAGTTCTGTCTCTCTCCCAGTAGTGCTCATTTCCCCCCTTTCCTTTGCACCCGTCATCTGATTTTTCCCTGGCAAAGTTTTGAAACAATCTCTAAACTTGCAGCAAGGAAAGACTGCTGAAGAAAAGCACATCAGCAGGGCAGCCAAAGCAAAGCAGGCGTAGGATGGCGTGGGAGGGAGCTGGGTGCTCTGTGACAGATTTGGTGCAACTTTGTTCTCAAGTAGCTTCCTTTGGGATATGAGCAACATGTCAATTTATGTGAATTTATCCTGATGCTTCATAAGGAAAGCAGTTCTCTAGGGATCCTGCAGAGATTAACACTTACCCCTTTTGAATGTTTGCCTTCCAGTGGTCAGAGAGCCGTGTTCTGGTCGTGGCCCAATAACCAGAGCAGTGCTGAGAAGCGCCTTGCTGTGACGGGCTGCAATGATGGCCCTTTCTGCAAGACCCTCACCCTCCTCAGAGTCATAGGCAATGACACCGGGGACTACAGGTGCCTTTATGGAGACAGCCAGGCAGCTACAACCATTTATGTCTACGTTCAAGGTAAGTTCTCACGTGGCTTGTTTTATAAGCTCATTTTTTGACTGATTCCAAAAAGGGTGCTGCCATTGGGGGAGCTAGTGTTGCATGTCACTGCTTTCAACTGGTATTTCCTGTAATACTTATGCAAGAAAAGTCACACTGGGGTAAATCAGATTTGTGTCGGCACGCAGACTGTGGTGGCAGGAAGCTGTTCTCCAAAGTGTGTACTGCTGTCGATAAATGTTTTGAGAATAATGATACTGTCAACCTGGGGGGCTGTCAAAACATGTTCTTCCTTTTTAGTCTCATTGCTTAAGTGTTTAACCAAGTAGAAAAGAACAAAACTGACCTGAGAAGAAATAAATAGGGAAAGATAATTTAAAAATGTTTCCTTGGTAATCACACAACTAATTGTATCCACTTACCAACTGAATATTCTTCTAGATTACCGATCTCCATTTGTGACTTCAGTTGGTGATCAGCTTGGCATAGTGTATATCACTAAGAATAAAACTGTGGTAGTACCATGCCTTGGAACTGTGTCAAATCTCAATGTATCTCTGCATGCGGTAAGGAAAAAGCTTGTTATTATTTTGAGAGTTAATTGAAATCACTGTGATGTAAATATTTTGCATGAGGTATAAATGTGTTTCTTGAAAACATCTTTCCCTTGTTGGGAACTTTGCAGCCTGTGGTGAGTGCTGTGACTGTGTGTCACCATGGTCCTGTGCTTCGAAAGTGTGGGGTGATTGCCCACAAAGGGAGAAGTGCCTGAGCTGAGATGCTAAAACTGGCTTCTGGCTGATATGGAAGATGTTGCACTTGAAAATTCAAAGTTGTTTGCTTTTGAAACCTGATGATGCATTTTGTCACTATTTCAAACAGAAATATCCAGAAAAGGTATTTGTTCCTGATGGTAAATCAATTTCGTGGGATAATAAAAAAGGCTTCACTATACCCAGTCATCTAATCAACTACGCAGGCATGGTCTTCTGCGAAGCTAAAATAGATAATGAGAGCTACCAGTCTGTGATATACATAGTTGCAGTTGTAGGTAAGCCCAAGTTTTTTCTGTATAGCTGATGTTATTTTGCTTCTACAGCATGCTGACACAATTATATTTGATTGGGCCATAGGTTACTCAATACTGACGATGTAGCTAATGCAAAATGGATGTTGTGATAAGCATTACTTTTCTGTTAAATACAATGTATAGTGTTCTTTCCAGTTGATCACTGGGTTAAAGGCTTCTATTTTTAGTTTAATATAGATGCCAGGCATTTTTCTTCCCAACAATGCAAGCCTTTCTTCCCCAAATCACTCCCTTCTGTACTTAATTTTCTTATCTAGGATCCAAGTCATTGTTGAAGGGAACTAGAGGCAGGCACCCATCAGCAGCAGATGGAAAGAAATTGCTCTGAGGTGTACTGAGGGAATGGGGGATCGGAAGGTCGTATGAGGAGTTGGGTTGTCTTGTCTCACTTCAGACTGACATCCTCACAAGGGAATTTGTGCTCTCTTGGTCTATGCTGTCAGTTGTTCAGCAAAGTCCAGAAATGCTGTAGCGCTGTGTTGGGCAGCAGGATTTGCCCTTGTGCTGTTACAATGTGATGGCTGCTCATCGAATTTCTTCTCTCCTCATTTGGAGCCGTTCCCTTTCTGTGCTGAGATGCAGGACATATGTGCTCAGATTCAGTGCTGCGTTTGTGGGGGCTGCCTGGCTTCTAGCCACCTGGGGGTGAGTGGACCTCACTTGCCACTCCCTGGAAAAGACCACATAGGTCACCATCTCCTGCCTGCACCCAACACCCGGGAGGATCTGAACAAGCACATACATCCTGTTGTGACACCGTCTTACATGGTTCTCACGTCACATGTGGGAAATGCTTGGGACTAGCAGATCCCCTTCCCTCTAGGCTCCTTTGCACGCTAGTCATCATGCTATGCTGGAGCATTGAGATGCCTCTTTGTAGCAGTGGGTTTGGTGGGAGTTTTCATGAATTCAGCTGGGAAAGTTGGTACCGAGTGCTGTAACCCAATGTGTGCCTTTTTCTTCCTCCAGGTTATCGGATTTATGATCTAACAATGAACCCACACTACCAAGTTGAGCTGGCAGTAGGAGAAAAACTAGTTCTCAATTGTACTGTAAGGACAGAGCTGAACGTGGGAATTGATTTTAAGTGGGACTACCCTTCCATCAAGGTAAAATCACATTAACTGAAAGGTGCAGCAGAATTTAGTTTTGTTACAGTGTTACTCTGCATTTAGGAATGTTCACAAGACAGCTGATAATACAGAAAGAAAATGCTAGTATTTATGGGTGTGAGGAAGAATAAATTCAATTTCCCAAACACTTGTCTCTTCTATTGCAGGAAAAGCGTGCAACCATAAGAGATTTAAAAACCACTGCAGGAGAAATAAAGACGTTTGTAAGCACTCTTACCATTGACAGTGTGAACTTAAGTGACAAAGGTCGATACACGTGTGCAGCATCCAGTGGTCGCATGAACATGAAGAACAGCAGCTACTTCATAATCCATGGTACAGCGTCTTCCACTTCAGTTCTGTTGGTTGTTCTGGCTTTGGGGTGGGTAAATGGGACACAGGAGGCATCATGGTAATGAACTGAATGATGGAAATGAACCAAAGTGCAGCTGCAGCTGCTCTCTTGCACCCATTACCATGTTCTTGAGTAGTTTTGTACCACACGCTTATCTAGTATGTTTTTAAAGAATAATTAATTGTTACTGAAAGCTGTAAAATCCCATAGGAAAATGGATACTTAACTAAGGTAAACCCCTTGTGCTCTTCTGTGTAGGACCTCGAGGTCCTACAAAGCTGGCTTTGCACAGATGACGTTGTGTAAGAGCTACCTGTTCTCATGCCAGGTGAATGTAAGTGAGGTTCTGGTGGCTCTGTAGGACAAGATTCTAGGTCAGCTTAAATGAAGCTAGACAAAGAAAACTTTTGGCTTCCAAGTTACGAGGAACTGAATCAAACTGGTCTGGTCATACAGATACAATGCAAATGAAACAACTTTGACTACCTGTATAGATAAGTATGAGGCCACATTCTTACAGCCTTTTTTTCAAGCCCCTCTTGAGCACAGCCATAGTGACTCCACTGGCTTACTTCTAGAAAAAAAAGAAATTGTCAGCATGAGAATGGCCCTTTTTTATCACTCAGTCAAACAAAGGACTTTGTATCTCAAAGGAGGCTGGTTTTCCTGTATTCTGTTTTCAGAGGCCATACAAATATATAAACATTCAAAATTACTCTGTAGCATAGTGCTTCAAGATACTCTTAACTTTCTCTTAGATTTTTTCTATTTCTCTTGAGGAGCCAAAACCAGATCATTTGTTATTCTGAGCACAGTAGATACCAAACTGATAAAGTCTTAGCCAAGAAGCTTGTTGCTGTTTTAGTTTGAATGCAAATTTAAAGTAGTAAAGCATTTCATAGTATTCTGCAGCTGCAGAGTTTCAAGTAGATAAATTCAGCTTCTTCTCAAGTGTGTAATGACACTGTAGTTTTAAACACTCTTTTTTCCTAGAATGAGTCCGTCAAGCCAGTTTTACACTATATATATAGAAATACTGAGAAGGCTAAAAAGGGGATGCTATGCAGCTGAGCACTGCCCAGAATTGCTCCTTTTGCAACATCACAGTGGCTCAATAGACCACGGGGTCTGAACGTTGGCATGCTGAGGTCCCTTTGGTCTCTGCTTCTCCAAGCTCCCTGGGAGGAAACTGGTCAATTCCTCTGTGCAAGGGAAAGGACTTGTTTTTTGTGCTTCTTCAGAATTTAGAGATTACTGTGCTTTTACAGTGCCTTCCTGTCACCAGCCTCTGGTCATCTGGAGTTAGATGTTAACCCAAGCAGAGACCACTGAACTTTTGCCTCTGCAGAAAAACCTCTGTATTTTTTATCTTTTTTTTTTTTTTTTTTTTTTTTTTTTTTTGCAGAAAGTCCTTTTATTCATCTAGAGAAAATGGAGAATGTGGTTGAGATGAAGTTAGGTGATACAGTCAGTATTCCTGTGAAGTTTAAAGGATATCCTTCTCCTGAGGCAAAATGGTAAGAATCTGGACAAAATGAGTTTGAAAAGCTGAGCTATGGTTGGTTGAGGCAAATCTCTAAAGTATTCAGAGCACTGTGTTTTTTTCTGTAGGTACAAAAATGGAAAAGTCATGAATGCAAATCATACAATTAAGCTTGGCTACACATTAGTAATCACTGAAGCAACTGAGAAGGATGCTGGGAATTACACTGTTGTCCTTACGAACCCTACCAACAAGATGCAGAGGAGGCATACATTCACCCTGCTTGTGAATGGTAAGTGATGTGCAGGGATTCCACCCTGCCATGTGTAGACATCACGTGTTACTGTTGTTCAGATTAATTTCACATCTGAGCTATGAAGCCTTAAACAGGGGTGGGGGCTTAGATCAGAGCACTTTATGCTTAGCTGGGGTGATGCAAGGCTGGGCTGTCTCTCTTGGGCCCTGCCCCAGGATGTTCTGGTAGAGGCTCCTGTTGTTGTGGCGCTACATGGTGGGTGTGTTTTTGTTTTCTGCGTATTATTTCTTTGCCTGTGTGTCCTGTCCTTTTCCTGTCCTCCTTGCTCCCCGGTGCCTCCCCCACTCCGTTCCATCCTGACCCTGGTCTGCCTCGCCCATCCTTCCTCCTCTATGCCAGCTGTCCCTCATCTTCTGCCCTGCCCTGCACAGCCGCCCTCCTCCTCTTCCTCCCCTCTGCTTCCCAGGAAACAGCCTTTCTCCTGTGCTTTGAAAACAGCAGGTCTTGGAAAGGGCAGCGAGGTTAAATTCTGGAGTGTAACAAACATTTAATAGCTGGGGATAGGGGCAAGACCTCAAGGGCTACCTTCTAAACATGAGTGCAGTGAAGGGAGATCTCAATGGAGATAATGAGCATTGCATCTTGAGATCCTGATCCTCAAGGCATTGGGCAGGTTCAACACTTTCCAGTGCATATTGTTCCTTGGAGATGTTCTGCTCTGCACTCAGATGTCCCCAGCTTCTATAGGGACAAAGTGACATGGGGTGTGTGTACAGAGTGCCATTGGGAAGCCTTGAGGGAGGTGTAATATCTTGCTCTCTCCTCCAGTACCCCCCCAGATTGGTGAGAACGCGCTGATGGCCCCTGTTGACTCTTACAAGTATGGCTCAACGCAGGCACTCACCTGCACCATCTATGCCGTCCCACCGCCTGCCGCTGTCCTGTGGTACTGGCAGCTGGAGGAAGAGTGCACCTTCAGCCCCCAGTGAGTAGCAGTGGTGGGGCTGGATGCTCATCGTGGTGTTGCTTTGTGTCTGGGCTTTGAGGTGAGCTCAGCTGAGCTGGGCTGGTGGTTTGAGGCCTCACTATGCTATGCGTGCTGGACAGAGAGTGGTGGACACTGAAGGGTTCCACTCTAGGATTTGGTTTTGCTTCCTCTTAAGTCATGAGAGAGCTTCTGCTGATGGCACCTGTAGGCCTCAAAATGACTTCAGTTGCCAACAAAGAAGATTGTTGTACTCAGTAGGCACTCAGGCTCTGCTGACTCATGGGCAGGGAGTTGAGAGACAAGGGCCACCTGTGGTGAGGAGCTGTCAGTGGTGGCTTGTTACCTTCAAGCCTTCCTCAAGGGCATCTTGACCCATGATGGGTTTCAAATACAGCTATTTTTGTGCCCTCCACCCCTGTCAGCTCTCCCATTGGGCTCAGTCCCAAACACAGGAAACTTGCTGTTTATGCTAATTGCAGACCTTTGTGGTTGTTGTTTTTTTCTCCTTGTGCTCAAGTGCTGAGTGTGACAGTGCACTTTATCTGTGTGAAAGTGTATCTCAAAGGAAGTGCACTGATTGATGTTGGGGAAAGATAGAGAGAGTGCCTGACTGAGATTCACGCAGCTTCCCTTATCTGGGCCTGCCACAAGCCCAGATTTCCTTTAAAAAAAAAAAAAAAGTCAAGGAAAAAAAAAAAGCATTCTTCTTTCCTGTTGTTGTTTTTAAAGTGATTTCCACAAGTTTCTTCCTTTGGTGCCTGGTTGCTTCCTACACAATGGCCACTGTCCTCAAGAAATTCTTGTAGGGAGTTCAGTGATTTCTATGTCTCTCTGTCTTCCTTTGAACTAAATTAACTCGAATCTTGCATTTATGAATGGAGGTTTGTTCCCAGAATAGCCACTTCCCTCCAAGCATCCTGATGGAGCTGACACAGGCAGATTAATTAGGGAATTCACCTTTCAGCTTGGGGGCTTGTTATTTTACAAAGCACAAAGGTTTCAGAAGGTTATGGGGTTCAATTTAATAGAAATATTTCAAGAAACATACTTTTTCCCTCCAAAATGTAGGCTGTAGCCAGTGATCCATGTGGTTTGTTGATTGGCATCTTCATGTTACAGAGAAAACAGAAAAACACACTAGGAAGGGGCTAATGTTTCCTGTGGGCTAATACATCTCTTTTCTTCTTGTTTCAGAAAAGTTCGCCTGGGAGCCAGTCCATATGCATGCAGAAAATGGAAAGTGATCTCAGAGAGAAAGGGTGGGAATCAGGTTGAAATCAAACAGCGAGTTGTTACTATTGCTGGGAAAACAAAGGTGAGCAGATTTTTTTTCTGTTGGTTGGGAATGACTAGCCCTGCTCAGCAGTCCACATATCAGAAGTATATCACTAGAGATGAGAGTCTTAACCTAGTGTTAAACTGGAGGATCTGGTCTCTTGTCATATAAACTCCTATTGAAGCTAATAGGTAGAGATGGACACTTGTGTCTTTAGACAATCTCCCCAAAGTGAATCTTCATTGTGAAGCTTGCTTACATTTCATTACTTCTCTTTTAGGGGTATGAATTAGGTGAGTTAATTTTGTCAGTTAACAAAGAAAAGCTAGGAAAACTGAAGAGCAGAAAAGCAGCGGGTCTGGTATTTATGGGCATGAACACCGTAGCCTGCTTTTTGTTGTTTTCTTTTATCTGATTGTCATGCACTTATGCATGTGAAATCAGTAAGGGACTGAATAGCCACTATGCTGTGGAGGGTGTTTCAGTTTGCATAGCAATTTGCTGAGCTGTTGTGGTGGTCAGACTCATGCAGGAACCTTAACATTGATGTGGTATGAAATTTCTTGTTTGTTCTCTTGTAGACTGTGAGCACCCTTGTGATTCAAGCAGCAAATGTATCTGCTTTGTACAGATGTATGGCTACTAACAGAGCTGGATCAAGTGAAAGAGTTATCTCCTTTCACGTGACCAGTAAGTATACCTTTCTGAGGAGTCATGTTGAATTAATGTTGTTTTGTATTTCTCACTACTTAGATGTGCTTCTGCACTATTATCTGATTCCTGTCTTTCATAAATCCTTTAATCTTACTGAAGGTTTTCCTAAAGCGGTTTTTAAAGTCACCAACTAACTTCAACCAAGACATTAGTTCTGCTGGCGTCAGTGGACTGGGTCCCATGAAAATAATACAAAGTGGGCACTAATATCCAGAGAGTGATTGCTGCTGGCTTTTTGCAGTCTTTTGGAAAAGTTAGAGAGAAATTTGTGTAGTTTCACAAAAGGAGTAATATAATATCATATTACAAAAGCTAAGGCTAAAATTTTCAAAACTGATGGCAAAGAGCTTCTGTCTTTTTGAAAATTTGTTCCCATATTCGTGTGAAATAATATTTAAATCCATATCAAAAAAGAAGCTATAAGATAATGCTAAGAATCATCATTGCTTGCCGGAAGTTTCTGTAGGAAGAGGAATTATATTAATTAGACAAGCCTGTCTTTAATCCATATAAATACATTGCTTTTAATGAGATTGTGCTCCTTACCTAAGTGATTAATTGATTTTTCAGTGATTGTTCATTTATTTAATAATAGACAAGATGAGGATAATGCTATGTTTGTAAAAAGGCTTTTCAGGTTCATTTGACAACAAAATATACAACCCGATAGGAATTTATTTCCTTTTTATTTTTCTTAATGTGCAGGAGGTCTTGAAATTAATCTCCAGCCTCGGAATCAACTGACAGAGAAGGATAACACGTCCTTACAGTGCACAGCTGATAAATTCACATTTGAGAAGCTATCGTGGTACAAACTCAGTGCTCACGCCTCACAGACACCCTTTGGAGGGCTGCCCATGCCCGTTTGCAAGAACCTTGATGCTCTTCAGAAGCTGAATGCAACTATTTCAAATACCAACGGTGAAAATGTCACCTTAGAACTCATCCTCCGTAACATCTCCCTCCAGGATGGAGGCGACTATGTTTGCATTGCTCAGGACAAAAAGGCTAAAACACAGCACTGCCTGGTGAAGCACCTCACTGTTCAAGGTATGGATCTCTTGCTGTGAGCTATGATGAGGGGCTGCAGAAGAAAACAACTCCAAGAGCACAAGGTTTTGGTGTCTGCCTGCCTTGTATATGTGCGTTCAATTTATTAAGTAGATTTAGACTATCTGTTGTAAACAAAGGGCATGTTAGTTGGAGATGCTGACATCTGCTGCATGCAGGTCTGAGTCTTATCCAGATAGAAAGGACTGACCACTTCATCTGTACAAGTGAGGAAAACACTGACTGTAGCACTGAACTCTTGCAAGGTGATAAATTTTGCTTTTGCACAAATGATGACATGTATTTAGATTAATAACTTCTCAGTTTTACTTTTCCCAACACTTTTTTCTCTACAGTTATAAGTGCCTGTGTGTATTTATGGCATTAGTGCTACTGCATTTTGTCACTGAATCTTGGGTCGGAAGTAGCGTCTATAATTTAAAACTGTCATGAAATAACACTGGAATTCAGGTGCAAGCAATAAAAGCTAGTAATCAATTAGCTTTTCACACAAATAATGATGACTTTGTTTCAGGGCCTAGATGTCTGGTCTCATTAAGCAACTGTGGCGTTGATTCAGGAAAATACCTACATATGTTTATTGGCTGTCTTAAATGAATGCCTGATGGACAGACAATGTCAGCATTCTCATAATGAGCCAGACACAGAAGTGGGAGGGAAGCAATTTCTCACCTATCCCTCTTTGCATTGCAGCCCAAGTAGTTACAAATTAAATGATCTAAAGCTGCTAAAATTTTTTTAGATACTATGATCGTTTTGCATCATGTGGAAGCTTAACTATGATTTTAATTTGAACTCTGCAGCTATTGATTTTATTGAAAAAATTGAGACTTCATTTCTAAGTCAAATGTGTAGAGCATCATCAACAGCTGTTTCTGCAAAAATAGATGCTTTTTTAAACTTTCACTGATCTAATCTTGTTTCCATACCAACAGAGCCCATGGCACCCACACTTGTGGGAAATTTGGAAAATCAAACAACAAACATTGGTGAAACCATAGAAGTGTCATGCACAGTAAATGGCATTCCTCCTCCAAACATCACATGGTTTAAAAATAGTGAAATGCTTTTTGAAGATTCAGGTGAGGAACTTTTCTTTTGTTACAGATTTTCTGTCACTCGGGAGCTTTGATTCCTAGGGTTAACTTTTAATTTTCATTTTAGAAAGCTTCATTTTGCGTTGTTATCACAAACCAACATAAAAACAACCAAATTAAGTATGATCTTTTTTTTTTTCTAGGTATTGTTTTGAAAGATGGGAACAAAACACTAACAATACGTAGAGTGAGGAAAGAAGATGGTGGGCTGTACACCTGCCTTGCCTGCAATGTTCTTGGATGCAAAAAAGCAGAGGCTTTTTTTTCAGTGCAAGGTCAGTATCTGTTTATTTTCAGTTTGTGCATGAACTTGTTATGATCACTGAAATAGGAAAAAGGGTGAAGTCTTTGTGCACTCTATTGTGTCTGCTGTCCCATTTCACTGATAGGAACAGGTAGTGTTTTTGGGTTAGGAAACTCCAGGCTTCGTCCACCAAGATCTGAAAGTGTTTGTGAGGCCCATTTCTCATTTGCATCAGTCCTACTGTAGCCCACCAAAATGCAGCTTGCAATAGGAAATAATAAAACCTAACAAGAGGTTAGTCTCCAGTTTGAGTAACTGGAACTATGATGGACTTTGCACCAAGGGTTAGGATTCTGCAAGTAGAAACCTTCAAGTAAAAAACTCATTGTTTTTGATACTGGTATATTTATGAAAAGTAGTTACTGAATAATTCACTGATCTCTGTCTTATAAGTTAGGATGATTGTCTTCCTATTACGTTAAGGTAATTAAAGCACTATTCTGTATTTTCATAGCTCTCGTTAAGATATTAAGATGAATTAAGGGCAATAACATTTATGTGGGATGTTATCTGCAGATGTTAATTTCAGCTGAATTGGTAAATGTAGCTGGGGCATGATTTAAAGGTCTGTAAAAGTTGGAAATCTGCGTATTGCAGTATTGCATACTGTTTCTCTTCAAGTAACGTATGGGATCATGAGGTGAAGTGTGCTACTGTGTAGGAAAATGAGTGTGGTGCAAGGCGTGACACACAAGACCATGATGTGTGGAATGAGTGCTGGAGAAAAGAGAGCTACTGCTGTACATAATCAGATATTCAAGTATTCTTATAAGTCCTCATTTTCATGTGTTGCTGTAGAACCTCATTTTTTATGACCCAGCTGAAGCATGTCTAGAGACAAGAGAGAGAGTGCTCCCTAGGTCATTCTCAGTACTTTATTTACTTTTTCTTAACACATAATTTTTCATTCAGGGTATTCTGAAACAACCATTTATTTTTAAAATATGAAGTTTCGCTTTATATTTGTTGCTAAATATCCAGATTCTGTCCATGGAACAAAGCTGGTGCTAAGAAATCGTGTGGCGTTTAAAACCACACTGAAATAAGCATAATATTCTAACATTAAACCCAAGCTTTTTGTTTCATTTTGCTTTCGTTCCCTTGCTCCATGTTGTGCTTTTAAAATGAACCTTTAGAACAAGAACCTCCATTCTGTGATTTAATGAATGAACAAAACCAATACACTTCCAGCTATCACTCAGATATTCATTTATTTCTTCCCAGGCGCTGAAGAGAAAACAAATCTGGAGCTCATTATTCTTGTTGGCACTGCAGTCATTGCCATGTTCTTCTGGTTGCTTCTTGTAATCATCCTTCGGACCGTTAAGCGGGTAATGAAAAAATTCTTGTACTGTCCTATCAGCACTGGTCTTGCATGACAAATGAAAGCTGACTTGAATCCTTTTGTGTTGTTTCTTTCCATTGTTCTTAAATCAACAGACACATTTTTTTCTCTCCATGCTGTAACATTCTTGCCTGGAACTGAGGGCACAGAAATTTGTTTTTAATTGAACAGGCCTTCATGAGAAAAAAAGTTCTTCAGCTGTTTTTGTTTATTAAAAAAAAAAGTGCAGTAATTAATGATGATCAAACTCCCAATGACATTGTGTAGGGGAATGGTAGCCAGGCATTTCTGGGAAACAGCAGAACGCTTCAGAGGGACAAACTGGTACTTTGCACATCTCCACCAAAAAACCTATGCATTTAACAACTAATGCCATTTTCCAGGCCAATGGAGGTGACATGAAGACTGGGTACTTGTCAATCATCATGGATCCTGATGAAGTCCCCATAGATGAGCACTGCGAGCGGCTTCCATATGATGCCAGCAAGTGGGAGTTTCCCAGAGACCGACTGAAACTAGGTGTGTTTTCCCTGCACTGGCCATTATGTGACCCTGCAGCCAGCCCTGCTCCAGGAATGGCTTCAGGGTGGGTGGTGGGACTGCCCTGATGCACAGCCAGCAGGAGCAGGGAGCACTCCAGAGTCCCATAGGATATAATACAGCCTCTCCCCACTGTCAGTCCTCTGTTAATTTCTCATTTACAAGTTCAGTTTGCCATTTATTCTGTATCTTTTGACCACTGGACCAGGCAAATGAATCAGTCTGTTCTTCTCACTTCAAGGTAAACCTCTTGGGCGTGGAGCTTTTGGCCAAGTCATAGAAGCTGATGCCTTTGGGATTGACAAAACTGCTACCTGCAGAACTGTGGCAGTCAAAATGCTTAAAGGTAAAAAAGATGACTAAGACTTCACCTTGAATGCTGAATATATGGGTATTGCCAATCCTGTAACAGCAGGGATGAAAATGAACCAAAAACAATCAAAGCATTCATATCAATAATGTATTAAAATTTATCTTATCAGTTGGTGTAAAATACCTTTACTTTATCAATAATTGGAGTAATGCAACTGTGGTTTTCTAGCCATTGCTTTTTAGACTTACCCACATTAATATGATAAACTTGCACCAGCAAGCAATTTGACTGGGTGGCTTTCTGCAGACTTCAGACATGTTCCAAAATTGGGAGAAGTTTTGGGAAAGCTGGGACAACAAAATAGGATGCAGGGAATTCAGGGGCTGTATCCCACCCTCTGCTGTGATAGAGGTAGATGGGAAAGCTTACAGGCTTCTGACAGTACAGTGTGAGCAGTTGCACAGTTTCTAGCTCTAGTCAGCTGTATGGGCTGGCTGCTGGGGTCAAATGGCAGAGTACAGGTTGTTCAAAAGCTATGTGGGGAAAAAAAGGTGTTTGACAATATATGTTTGTGTCTCTGGTCGAATATGCTGTCCTTGGCAAATTTTGTTCAAAAGCAAAGCAAAACCAACCTTGTAATGCATATGGCTAGTTTCCATCAGTGTCCTACAGCAGAGCTGATCCAGGATGCCAGCCAACAAGATTTCTCACTAAATGGACTAGAAAAATAATGATGGAGAAGATAGAGGAGAGGACAGCCTTTCTGTTATGCTCCTGACTTGCATTGTTTTACCTCTGCAGAGGGTGCAACCCACAGTGAGCACAGAGCACTTATGTCTGAGCTGAAGATCCTCATTCACATTGGTCATCATCTCAATGTCGTCAATTTACTTGGAGCCTGCACAAAGCCAGGAGGTGAGTAACTTCTCAGTGAGTGGGAAAGTACTAACAAAACCCCTATTTCTGTCATTTCTACTGCCGAGAATGTTGAGTTTCAAAATTAAGGTTTGAAGAAATTACCTTTTTTTTTTTTTTTTAAATTCCTGGTAAATGTAGCAGATCCAGAGACGGGATAAGAGCTCAAAGCCTTCTGTAGTATGTACAGCTCCATCCCTTGTTCATTTTTGCAAAGCCTTCAACACCCCTGTTCTCTCACTTCACTTTTCAGTACCTCATATCCACTTTCACAGTGGATGCTTTGCATATAATGGGCTCTGGATCTAAGTCTAGTAGAAGATTTCACAAGTTGGTCTTATTCTTTCCACTGGCTACAGTGCAACTGCAAGTAATGGCTTCCCTGCTTGGCTTTGGATAGGGAGTGGGTGCATCTGTGTGTGAGTGGGAGCGGAGATTGCATTTTGAAGTCCAGCTCTGGGTGGATGAACCTATTTGACTTTATAATCTAGGACAGATGTTTCATTTAGCAAATTCAGCAGTGAATGCTAATTTGGAAGAAATTCAGTGTGGAGTAGGTCGGTAATAATTTTTCAGGAAAGCTGAACTGTTGACTTACTGTGTGATTAGAATTTAATTTGCAAAGTTCTGTGAAAAAGTGCAGTAGTTGAAGGAAACATAATACATAAATATTTCTTTCTTTGTTTATCAAATAACAAAATTGATATGTGCAATATTTGGAACTTAGGGTGAAAATCTGTCATTGAAATAAATGCTTATATGACCGTAAATTACCACATTTTGATTGTAGATTAAAGCATCTATATTTGAAATTGAGTTTCTGATTTAAGTTGTTAGAACTTAAACTACCTAGACAAAAACTAGATGATCATAAATGCCTCTTCCTACCTAAACCCTGCTATGATTCTGTGATTATATGATTCTATAATATATAATATATAATTCCAAGTAATTGCTTTGTATGTTATGCAGGTCCACTCATGGTGATTGTGGAATACTGCAAGTTTGGAAACCTCTCAGCATATCTACGGAGCAAGAGGGGTGAATTTGTCCCATACAAGGTGCAGTATAATGGTCTATTTGGTGTTTTTTCTCCATACACAATTTTTCTGTTTCTTGGGGAGAATGTCATGGCAGTTCTTGTGGATGCTGGCTATTCAGTGCTTCTCATGGGAATGAGAGATGACAAAGACATCAGAGGTCATCTGGTCTTTCCCCTGGCCCCTGAAATGTTGCTATTTTGTTATTGTTAGCTTGAAATGTGCAAAGGAACTGGGCTTCCAGTATTTCCCTTGGCAGATTGTTCTACACTTGGCTGTATCTGTCAGGAAGTTTTTTTCTGATTATCAGCCTGAATTTTTTCCTTTCTTAGTTAGGCTCCAGACCACCTTAAATAACTGCACTCCCTGCTTAGTATATATATCCATCATATCCATAGATATCTTTTATCGCGTAATCCTTTCCACTTTCCCCTTGCCTCATTGCTGAGCCAGATTACCCGTATTTTGTGCTGTTAATCATGTTGTATAAATGATATATCCCTTGAGTTTTTACTGAGGTTTTCACCTCCCAAATCATTTGGAAAGGAGAACTCTCATCACAACACTTCATATTTGCGTCCTGCTTTAAAGGAGAGGGAGGACGGAGGTTGGCATTTTCAAGGTCATTTCTGGACACCTTTGTAAGGAAGTCTGACGCAGGATCCATCCACTCTGAGGGTCAGATGCCAGCTGAACAGCATGGCTGTAGATGTCCAGTGCTGAAGAGCATGCCTGGGACTCTAAACTTTTTCAACCGCAGCTAAGAGAAAGGCTGCTCAGTACTCTGCAGTGCTGATAGACCTGTTCTTCAGCCTTCTTGCAGCTGCTGTGTTTAGATCAGAGCTCCTTTAATCTGTTTGTCAGTTCTCCAGAGGGTTATTTTTCTTCATCCTTGGAGTCATTGTTTACTATTTCATATTGGCAAAGGCAGCTTGCTGTATCCTTTTGCGAGGTAAAAAAGATAAATATCTAAGGGAACTTGAGGAAAGAGGCAAGGTTTCACAAGAGTGATGACCCTTGCTCACCAAAGTGATGGGGATAGGAATCAGCAACAGGAAAATGCAACACTGCCATGGGAGCAAAGTAACCAGACCAAACCAGACTGAGAAAACGAAACTGTAGTGGAGGAAGACAGCAGGTGTGGATCTTATCCAGGGTAATATGGTGGGTCTGTGGAAGAAGGTAATAAATCAGATTTTGAGGGCAGCTAGGGTTTTGGCATGGGTGTAGAAGCTTAGTCAAAGGGCCTTTGCAGCAACAGAAATTAATGCAATAGAGATGCTCAACAGTTTGTGAGGAGATTCAGCAGCACATTTGCTTTGTGATTTGTGAGGACCAAGGACTTGGTAGGAGGCTGTGAAAACCAGATTCCTGAGACCTGTCAGAGCAGGTTTTTTCTAAACAGTGTAGACGTGGCAGTGAGGGGCAGCTGGGAGGCCATGGGAGCAGGCCACTGTGGTGCTGTGAGGGTTTACTCATGATGTGCACTATAGAGAACTTTGTTGCCTGTCCTGGTGAAGTTTCTGTTTCTGATTTCTCACTCTTTCTCTGTCCTTTCTAGACTAAAAGTGCCAGGTTTCGGCAAGGTAAGGAGAACTACATTGGAGACATCTCCACGGACCTGAAGCAACGGTTGGACAGCATCACGAGCAGCCAGAGCTCCGCAAGCTCCGGGTTTGTGGAAGAGCGGTCCCTGAGCGATGTGGAAGAGGAGGATGGTAGGATATGTCTTCTTCTAGTTTTGGAACAGCTCTCATTGGTAGAGGCTGATAAGGGGTATCAGGGACGGGGTGTTTTCCAAAAATCCCTCAAAGCTGTGTGCAAAATATTTCTTGAATGACCAAAGTTGTTGAGCTGTGGATCATTGTAGTTCAACATCTCAGACCCCTCAGCCCATTCCCATTCCAGGATAGAAAAGAAGCATTTTTACTGCACTGCGTTCTGAACATCTGCCTGTTTAGTATCCCAGTGTCTTCAGAAAAAATCAAGGGACACAACCTCCAAAGGCAGCATAGAGAGGATGCGCCTGAAAACTAAATGAATTTCCTCAATGTTTACCCTGAAGTTAAATACCATGAAAAACCATCTGCTTTGGTGCTTATTCACAGAGAAGTTGGTTTGCCTTCCCTATGTGCAGGTGGTCCACCAGGAACAGGAAACCTAAATTTTCCGCTCATTCAAAGCCTCCCTTGGTTATACATACTCTCTGCAACAGCTTCACATTTACCATGTTCTCCTTTGGCAGCAATAGTACAGAACACTCAGTGCTGCCCAAATGTTTCAGAGAGCACTGACTTCAGCAAGTAGTGGGATCAGACCGCTCAGAAGGGAAGCCATAGCTCAACTGTTTGTGTCTCAACTGATACTGAAAATCATGTAATGCAAAGTCTGCACTTCATTATGCATTTCTGCACCATTTTGGACCTTTTCAGACATCTCTGGAGTGAACACTAACTTTATGAGCTGAAGTGTTGTAGAAGTGTCTAGGCCTAAAGAAGGCCTTGAGATGAGGGTTTTAGCCAGCAAGTTGTAGTTTGTGGCAGGTTTCTTCTAAAAATTTAGAGCTCTGCAAGGAACTTGAAATATTTCTATCAGCAGGAGCTAAGTGCTGAGGTATCTTCGTTAGATACTTAAGTATGTTATTTCTCAGGGTCACTAGAAATGAGGTTAGGTTTCTTCTACCTGAAATTAGCAGTGCTTTTTGCCAAACTTGAGTCTTTCCCCCTGTGGAATATTACTCCCCCATAAGGACTAGGTGGGGCTTCTCATCGGTTTCCAAAGTCATCCGCTGAAACCATAGCAGGCCTTTCCTGTCCTAGGAGTTAGTGAGCTAGAATTTTTGGTAGTGTTTCTTTTGTGATTTTTTCACAAATCTTTCTACTGGTGAGAACTCTGCAAGTAAGCAAGGAAGTCCGGGGTAAAACTCATCATCTAAAAGTTAAATTTGCACAGGTCTGGTTTGGTTTCTAGTGTTGATTATACAGCCGAAAAAGAAGGGCTTGATTTGCTCTTTCAGTTTACAGTGACATGAAATTAAGATGAACATTTACCTATGAAGCAGTCATGGGTAAATTAGTGACAAAGGGCATGCTTGACTGTTGTCTGATTCTTTGCAGCTGGTTCTGAAGACCTTTGCAAGAACCCTTTGACCATGGAGGACCTCATCTGTTATAGCTTCCAGGTGGCGAGAGGAATGGAGTTCTTGGCTTCACGCAAAGTAAGGAACTTCTCAGGAAGAATGGCATGTTATTTATTTGACTGTAGGAAATAGTGCTGTAGGTCTGTAGAAGGAAACAGTGTGTTCATCTTTGGACTGGCAGTCATCCACAACATTTTCTTTTTGCCCTAAGAGATATCCAAATCATAAATATTACAAAGTGAAACAGCCCATATGTTTATTGACACAAATGTTAGTGACCTGTGTAAGGTTTGTGGGTCACTGAGTCATAGAAGAATGATTAAGTAGTTGGTGGAAGGAAACTGGCATATGAGGATGACTGAAGGAATTAAAGACAAATCCCTGGAAAACGGCTCTAAGCTAGAGTAAAGATCTTGCTCTGAGGAAGTTGCCTGTGATTTGTGCATTAGGATTGGAAGGACAGTGCCAGGAGAGAGGATGCTCATCTATGAAAATTTGTGGATGTCTCTTTGATGAGTCTCTTAGCAAACAATACCCTGGGGACTAATAGCACCTCAATTGCACTTTAGCCTTATATAAGTCCATCTCTTTGATTTGATCCTAAATATATGTAGTGCATGTTTCAAAGGATAAAAATGCCAGTAAGAGTGAGGAATTGATTTCAGTGTTATAGAAACAAAGTTACTTAGAAATGAGGAAAGGAAATAGAAGAAGGGAATGTAACACTGCTCTAGGTGTGCAATGCAGACATCAGAGCCTTTTCTACAAAAAGGTTTTTATATACTTTTATACATCCTGGTTGGTACGTATATGTAAAATGATGCCTTTCCTCAATCTGTATTTCTAGTCCATTCTAAAAGCAAATCTGCAGTCACTTGCAGAACATAGCTTTTTTTGTTTTTAGCTATCGAGGCTTGAATTTTAAAGTCTTGGTTCTTGGTTAAGTTCTCATTCTGCATAGGTAAAAGCACAGACTTTTCTTTCTCCAAGCATGTTAGTTTGTGTTGGAATCAAATTGGCATTTTAGAATAGTGTGTTTTTCAGAGAGAGAATGGAATATAGAGATTTTAGTGAACTTCAGAAAATCTAAAGATAATCAGATCTGAACCTGCTTTGTGTCAGCTTCTTGGGATAAATAATTAGATAACTTCAAAGGACCTCTTTGCGTAGTGGATAAACAGATGTATGTTTGGACTTGGAAACACAAGTATTCCTGAGCCAAATCAGTTGTGACCATCAAAAAAGCACTTTAAATCAGTAACTGTTAATGCTGAGGTTTCTTTTTCTTGAGAGGTTTTAAGAATTATCTGCCCTTTGAGGGTAGGAGAGCACATATGTGAAAGAGATCAGCCCCACGGTCAGAGCAGTGACAACAGGCAGCGCTTGAAGTTGTTTACTTCTCTTTGCAGTGCATCCACAGGGACCTGGCTGCTCGTAATATCCTCTTGTCAGACAATAACGTGGTCAAAATCTGTGATTTTGGCTTGGCTCGAGACATCTACAAAGACCCAGATTACGTCAGAAAAGGAGATGTAAGTTTCAGACTCTCTATTTGAGAGAGAGTTAATGTGAAGTCAGAACTCAAACCCTTAAATAGGTGTTTAGAAAATCAGTTTTTAATGAGCAGTGATGTATATATGTTTTTAAATTAAATGTTTTCAGGCTAGGCTACCACTAAAATGGATGGCACCAGAAACCATTTTTGACAGAGTATATACCATTCAGAGCGATGTATGGTCATTTGGAGTTCTGCTGTGGGAAATATTTTCATTAGGTGAGTCACTTTAATTTCACTGACCATCTTAAAATCTACACAACAGTTTGTTGAAGAAAATAGTCAAAATGTTCTTGGATTCCCTTCAGTATTTTTTACTTTTTGAAGATTTCCTGTTTATTTTCTCCTTCAAAGTGAAATGCTCAAATTTCTTTAAAATGCAAATGTTAACATGGACTTAAATGCATCTTCTTGCGATTTCAGTATGTGATTATGTGCCTCATTTACTCATTCACTTGCTTCTGCCATTGTAAATATAATTTGTTTGCACATCCAAATGTACTGAACTACCTTATTAACTCAGGCCACAATGAATTATATATTAGAAAATTAATTCCAGAAATTAAGAATCTAATGCATTAAAATTACCATTGCTCTCATTTTAGGTGCATCACCATACCCTGGAGTGAAAATTGATGAGGAATTTTGCAGAAGACTGAAGGAAGGAACAAGAATGAGAGCACCAGACTATACAACACCTGAAATGTAAGAAACCATAATTTCAGCTGCCAGAGTTATCCCACAGTAATAGCTGGTGTTTAAGAAAGTAGTAGGTTCTGTTTTCTTTATGCTGGTATTTCACTGGGCTTGTCCTTCTAGGTACCAAACTATGTTGGATTGCTGGCACGGAGATCCTAAGCAGAGACCAACTTTTTCAGAGCTGGTGGAGCACTTGGGGAATTTACTGCAAGCCAACGTCCGTCAGGTATGTGAAATTTTCTGAACTTACTAAAATTACTAAAACTACCAACCAAACTCCATCTGTCTCACTAGCTACCATAAAATGCCACCGATGAGTACTAGAGCTGTGGGAGAACCCATTCTTCCACTTCTCCTAGCCAGCAGCTGGAACAACTGGCAGAGAAGAATGATTGGGTAGAGGGAAAAGATCACTGAAATTTGTCAAGATGACTGAAATGCACATTGCCTGGCCAGCATGGGTTTCTCATGTTGCCACTGGTATTGCTACTTTGCTGTTGTGTATGTGTCATGTAATAATTCAAAAGAAATGAATGAAAAAAAAAATTAGGAAAGAGTTGTAATCTATTAAAGGACTTCTTACGGGACTATAAATGGATATACAGTACCAAAGAATGCATAGTCTCATTTTCTCTTCACAGTTAAGAGCGGAAATTTAAGCAAATAGAAGAGAATTTAAAAAATGTTAGCCTACTTATTCATATCAATTGAGATGCTGAATATGTACATATATAGAAAAGTTACTGTTTTTGCAATCTGTATTTCATTCCTTTTTTATTTACTTCTTATGCGTAATTTAGTCCTTATATGCTACAGTCCAATCTCATCTTCAATTTAAGGTTGGTTTTTTTTTCAGATTCATGCACTTCATGTTATTGGGATTCAAAAATTACTAAAAATTATGTTTTTTATTTCAAAGATATCAAGAAAAAATTCTATTTACACATGTTTTGTAGTACATCATATAAACTTCTCATTTTTTTAATAAGAAACAACTTGGCAGTAGATCTTTACATTTTCTTTTTTTTTTTTTTTAGTGTATCTGCTCCTACAGAGGCAATATAATTCTCACAATTCAATAAAACAGCCAACATATCTCTCCTGGTCTGATGCATTCTCCATGTATGTATGTGAAACTGTGTTTCTCTGTAGCACTTTTCATTTTTGTATTTTTTTCGCTGCATTCTACAGGATGGTAAAGACTACGTTGTCCTTCCTTTGTCAGTATCGCTGAATATGGAAGAGGATTCGGGCCTCTCTCTCCCAACTTCACCTGCTTCCTGTAAGGAGGAAGAGGAAGTCTGTGATCCTAAATTCCACTATGACAACACTGCAGGAATTAGGTATTTTATATGATCGACATCCTACTGGGCCTCGGGGCAGTTTTTGTTCATGCTGGGGGCAGGGAAAATGAAAGGAAGAGACTTCAGCTGCTCTGGTCCATATTTAACCTCCTCCATAGGGATATAAATGAATCTGTAGAGTTTCAGTAGGCCAAACCTGTTTCTTACTTCCCCCAAATGCTAATGATAGATCTTTAGATTTCATTCTCATTCAAAAAAAAAAAAAAAAAAAAAAAAGCAAGAGTATCGAAGAGCATTGTTAGTTTTTAAGAAATAGAACAAAGTTGTACTGACCCAAATCAGGTGTGCTCAAGCTCTGGTATTGCAGCACCCTCAAATATGAACAGTAATAGATCTACTATTAAGACTTGTTGGACTGGATGATCTTTTTCAACCTTGGCTGGAATCCTGCCTGGCCTGAATCCTCCTGAATTGGAATGTTGGTAAATAGCTCATGAACTGATAGCTAAGGGGAACGTGAGGCAAACAGTATTGTCACTGGGATAATTGTCACTGCTTACGTCTGTTGTGCTGCAGGAGCATCCACAGTAGACCTGTAGAGATAGTTGTTGGATGTCATAGCAGGGGTTAGTCCCCCAGTAATGAATTTATAGTAATTATAAAAGCACTTAAGTGGGGGCTTATGCTGGATCTTGTGAGAGCTTTGGGAATGGGGCCTTTGTGGAGGTTTCATTCCATAGTATGTAAGGGAGAATGTCATTTTCTCATCAAATGCTGCTTAAGAGCAAATGGAGCAGCTTAGATTCTGAATGTCCTGGGGCACTTGCTGCAGTGTAGGAAGAAAGAGGGCAGGACATGGATCCAACCATCAGTGGAGAGAAGGACTCTGCTGGCAGGTTTCATGTGGTTTCCTCAAGGTGCTGTCTGAGCCCCTCTTCCTCACTGTGTTACCCTCATCAAAGACAGACAGGGTTCCCAGTAATCTGGGGTACTGCAGAATCACATTTCTGTGTGGTCCTGGAAAAAACTAGGTAGTCACAATGCATTTCATACTTCAGCTGAACTGAGGGTCCTAGAGCTGAACCCTAAGTCCTATGTTTAAATAGTGTTGCACTCCAAAATACAAACTTTTAAAATACCTGAATTGTGATTTAACACTGAAAATGTTACACTTATTTTCCACTTCTGACACTTCTTACATGGCTGTTCCTGGTGCCTACTTCTTGTTATGAACAGATGTAAAATCTCTCCATCAAACTTTTGAAGAGACTTATCATCTCTTTTTCTACAGTGTGACACAATTAATGAGAAAGCACTTGTGGAAACTGTGCTAGGAGAAGCAAAATGAGGAACATAAGACTTGTATTGAGTCTTTGTTCTTCTGTTATCTGAAAAAGAATTTTGTAGACGTGGCTGTTACTGTTCACATAGAAGAGAAGATTGATCTGTTCAATAATGTCTCTTTCACTCTCCAAAAAATAGTAGCTTTGAGGAGCAAACTTTGAATCAAAGCTGGAGTAGGAGAGGCAAGCATAGGGAGAACAGAGAATATTGAAGAATACTTGAAGCAAATTAAAATCGATAGGAGACTAGCAGGAGTTGGCATAACTAAAGTCAAAGCTGGGAAATGGGATGAGTATTGCTTCCACCTTTGCAAGGTATATGCAGATTTCTATTCTAAATCCATAGTGCCCAGAGTGTGTTTTTCTCCATAAGCTGTTAGGAACATAAATTGGAGCTATTTAACTGAGACAGCATTCATTTTATTCCAGGTTCACTTAGAGAGAAGGCTGTTGTGTTTGCTTTATTAGTACCTCCATGAAACTCCAGTTTTTCTGTTTGTTATTTTTTGGTCCGTATTTTTTATGGACGTCATCCTGACCAGAGGGCTTCTTTTGGAGAAGAGCCTTCAGGAGAGATGCAGCCCTGCCTTAGCCGATCCCCATGGTTTAAGGGCGTCAGTCTGCTGAGTCTGCTGTTGTTGTCCTGAGTCCAGGCAGGGGTCCCAGTAGTTCAACCCAAAGAAAGAGACACATGTCTTTGTTCCAGGCTCCTCTGTTTATTATACTTCTGAGCAAAGCTTGCAGGAAGTGAAGCCCTCCAGCGTAACTGAGGAAAGGAGCTGTTTTCTCAAATCTGTTTCTTAGAATTTGTTCAGAGATCAAGGTTGTCAGGAGCAGAAGGTCAGAAACTTGTCACTTGTTAGGCAGTTTGTCCTTTTCAATAAATGGATATTTTGAGGTTTGCAAAACATGTTTTGACAAAAGGATTAATTTCTCTGTAGAGAGATAAAAGGATTCTGATATCACTGTGCTGTTTTCAGCCAAGTTGTGGATAGTGGACACAAAGTGATTGTTTTTGTTTTCTTTTCAGTCAGTACCGACAAGGTAGCAAAAGAAAAAGCCGACCTGTGAGTGTGAAAACTTTTGAAGATATCCCATTGGTAACCACTGTAAAAGTTGTTCAGGAGGTGAGACTGTCTGCTCTTTGCATGTCTTTTCCTTTTATTGAGAAGTGTGTTTATTTTTTAAATTTTTTTAAACCCCTTTCCATTTAATGCATTTTCACCATTTTTACAGGAAAACCAGACAGACAGTGGGATGGTTCTTGCATCTGAAGAGCTGAAGACACTGGAAGAGCAAGATAAACAAGTCAAAATACCCTTCAGGTAAGGTTCAGGTTGCAAATAGGATTGAATAAGAAATTTTTCTTGCGGTAATTCAGAGCACTGATAGGTTTGTAGATTTTATTAAAATACAAAATTTTTCTTACTGTTTTTTTTTAAAACCACACAAATAAAAGTTGTTTATTCTATGTCTGGTCATCTGCATTTGGTACCAAGAGAGGGAAGATAGCACAACATAGAAGGGACTTGTATTTACCAGCTGCAAAAGCATCAACCACCCCTTGAAGGAACTGAGCCAGTACACACAACTGGGATGACAAAGAGCTCTTATTTTTGTTATTCTTTCTTTCTTTCTTCTGAAACCAGCTCTCAAGTTTGCAGGATGTACCTGGGTGTATTTTCAGAGCATTGTACAGGGATTCGATTGTGCAGTTCACAGGAAATACAGTGGCATTCATCTGACTTATGCTTTCTGAGAGCTTCTCAGAGGAATTATTTTGTATAAACAAAGGTGTATAGCAGTTACAAGTGCACTGTGGCTGTATTGTACAAAACATATCAAAGTTTTGTCTCATCTACAGTTGCAATCCAACTCCCTACTATCATAAAATTAAATATTTTCCATTCATTAGGGTTAGTTAGGACATATAAAAAGATCTCTCCTTATAATCAAACACACATTTAAAAGGGCTTAAAGCCAGTTTTGTTGAATTGACTGTTTTGCTTTTATTGTTGCTGTGATGTGAAGCAGTTGCCCACAGGAGTCACCCACTTGTCCTCCGGAAGACAAATCTGTTTCTCTCTGACTTGACCTATCTGGTATTTTTGCAGCACACTAGCCCCCAGCAAGAGCAATGAGTCCGTCATGTCCGAGGCATCCAACCAGACAAGTGGCTACCAGTCGGGGTACCACTCAGACGACATGGACACCATGGTCTGTTCCAGTGAGGACACTGAACTTTTGTGTGCCCAGGAGGCCTCCCCCGTGTTGCCTCGTGCGCATGGCCTGGCATATGACAGCCCTGCACCTATGGCGTCCCCACCACTCTAAGCCAAAACCGGTGGCTCCAGATCCCCTGGGATGTGCCTTCCTTGCCTTGGCTGGTGGTATTCACATTTGGTGTGTACAGAGACTGCGGCTGTGGGCCTAGGGAAAGACATTTATTTTTTCAGGAAGAGGATACAGAAGCATCTTGCAGCCCAAAGGCAGTGCCAAGCTGTGGGGTGCTATCCTCCAGAGACACTTGTGGCTGAGGACACGAAGCTGTGGTTGTGGTGTGTGAGTGCAGTGCCAACTCTATGGCAGAAGCAGCGTGATGGCTTTTAGGACCTTGGTGACAGGCTGAGCCCAACACGGACAGTGGCATGGTGTTCAGCTCAACTGTTTGTAATTGTACGAAATAAAGACACAGCCCTGCTCTCTTGTTTTTCCCGGCTGGACTCCAGGAAGGAAACAGCACAGCGCTGGCTTCTTGTTTCTCAGAGTTATCCCGTGCCTGCACCTCCGCAAACAAAAAAGGGAACCTCCAGCTCAAGGCTGTGACACTCACCAATAGCCTAAGGCTAAACATAGGCTGGGCTAAATATAGGTGGGGGAGGTGATCTCTATCCTTTGTGGAGAAAGATGTTGCTGTACTAAACCTCGTGATCTCCATTTCCTTGGTGAAGATGTACCTGTTGAGATTAATGAGGAGGAGCAGTGTGATGATGGAACACGGGTGCATGGGGCACATCTACCACGGTGATGTCTCTGCCCACACCCTCCCCAGCACCCTCAGCCCTTGCCAGGCACCTGATCACCTGTGAGCTAGTCAGGAGTGCTGCAGAAAATTCCCCTCTAAACTGTCCCTGGGGCAGAGGTAGAGAGGGAGGGTTAATTTACATTGGGACCATAGACAGCCCTGTGGTCTTGATGGGTTATCCAAAAGGCACTCTGCCTTCTCTTCTCATCCCTCTTCCCCAGGTGTAAGTCACATCTGTCATTGACAAACTAAAAGTTTGTTTACACCAGCAGAGATTGTGATTTATGTAGTCTTGGGAATTTGTGACTGGTTTCATGGCAGCTCCAATCTTCTCCAAATGGTGAGATTGTAGATGTTGGACAACTTCTTACTGTGCTCTTGTAGTCCCAGAGCTCTACTGATAGACACAATGCAGACTTTTAAAATGTAAAGCTATTTCTACTGAGTTCTTTTTTGTATTTTTATACTGTTGGGTTGTTTTGTTTGTTTGTTCTTACTATTAAGTCAGATGCTGGGAACCATGAATATAAGGCATATACAGTATTTATAGCCTCCTTATGTAGAAATAAATGTAATATATTAAAATATAAATATATATATTATATAATGGATATTGTACTATTCACATTTTATATCAGTGTTCTGTAGCCTTATGAGGGTCACAACATTTTTAATAGATAAAACTTTTCATTTTATTATAAGAGACTGGAAACTTAGAGGGGAGGGATAAGGTAAATCTTTCCTGTATTTACTTATATCCTATCTACTGACAGGGAAACTTATCAAGTGCTAGTTATTGTAAGTGCCACTTAACAAATCTACATATTTCTACCATTGTACAGGTCCATGAGCATTTCTGAGGGTATCTATACTAAAGAAACTTCAGTAATTTTTAATGGTTGGAAGTAATTGCATTTAAAGAACGGCTCATAGAAGACTGCTTACACAGCCTGAATCTTCTCTGAGTTTATAGAGCTCAGTTAGGGAGTGGTTAATCTAATTGTATTGTAGCTTTTGCCTGAGGAGTAGCAGTTTTCCTTAAAGCCTTATTTTTTTTCCCCACTTGTCTTTCTTCCATCTCACTTACATTACAGCTGAAATGTTGGCCCTTGCTCTTATGTAAACATGCATCATTTTATTTTGATTCCATACTTAAACCTGCCATCTTTTCACTCTGTTTTCTACTTTCTGACTTTCTCTTCTGTTCTGTGCACACCTGCATTATCAGTTTGACCACTGTTAAAGTACTAGTTCTCCAAGAATCATAACAGTTTATGTTAACAAATGTGCAAGAGAAATTAACCCACAGCATCAGACTTGAACTCTCCATCTCTTTATTGCAGTTTGGAATACGATCTTTGTAAACTACATAATGAGATCACTTGCCCAGCAAGTGGGAGATATCACCAGTAAACTCTACCAGAGCTGAATCCAGGGCAAATATCTTCTTTGTACTAGATGAATTCCCCAACTACATAGTTGTGGGCATCCAGATTCAGGTGTTTCTCCATTACTCTCCTTGAAGCTAAAGCATTTTACAGCTGAGAAAACAAAAGCTGGGAGATCAGACAGTAAAATAAGTGAGATGCTTCTCAGTTTTGCAGTGACGGCTCCCAGGAAGGATGTAAGTTTTCGTGTACGTATTTGACATTTGTTTTCATTGCCAGGCAATATTCTGGCCAGTAGACTACACTTGATAGGAAATGTTGCATTCCTCAACATCCTCTCTCTCTCCCCCCAGTATTCTTCAACATTGTTTCTTCTGTCTGTTATTATGCGCTGATATAACTACATGAAGGAAATTCCTGGCACAGGAACAAAAATGGAGACAGTCATCAATATTCATCTGCTCTAGATCTGAAGCCCCCCCGAAGTTTAAAATGTTCAGCTTAGATGTTTAAATTTTTTAGTTTTGGTTTCTCTCCAAGATGGTGCAACTCATGATATGTGCCACATGTACATAATCACATGCTTCCCTCTGTGTTTGCAGTACCTGTAAAATGTATCCACCGTAATGCAGACTGATGAAGTTGCAATAGAGCCATTCTGCTTAATGAGCTTTCATTTACAGTGCCTGGGAAATCTGGGAACAGGCACACACCTGGTTTAGAAGAGGAAATTAGCTTAAATTTAAAAAAAAAAATAAAAAAAAAATTATATATATAGCTTCAAGAGCAAGCAGAGCTTCTATAAATACATTTGTGTATTTGGCACCCTGTTCCACAATTCTTTTCATAGACCATGGCTTTTACATCCTTGAAAACACCTGGACTTTTTGTTGTATTCTGAATGCAGCATGTTCAGCTAAACTCCAGTCAGGCTATATCTCCTGGTGGATGTTTCACATTCCAAAATGGCTATTTTCTGTGAAGCAGCAGACGCAGTGCAAATCTGCAAATGCTTCACAAACATATTCTTGGCTTTGTCTCCATTCTGCAGCTATGCAGCATGGTTCAGTATTATCCTTACTCATGAAGTGCATGGGAGATTCCATGGATTTGAACCCTGTAAGTTGCAAACTAAAGAGACATTTGTGAGATTAGGGATAAACATAGTGGTATAAGCAGCTAAGTAGGAGTGAGGAAAAGCTTTGATGGGGTTGACTCCTCCTTTTCAGAAGAACTACTAGAACAAAGTGGAATTGCTGCTGCATTTGAATGTGAGAAATCAAGCAGAGTAACACCTGAAATGGAAGTTTTGGAGCTTGGAGATGGCTCTGTGTTAGGTCTCATCAGCAGAAACATGCATATCTGGAGAATGCAAGGGCACTGAAGCACAATAGCTAGGTCCTTCTTCATGCAACACGTAGTGTAGAAAGGATCTTACTCTTTTCATGAACATATCTTGGCACTGCTTAAACTTTTTGTACCCATAGCAATTGTATTTTGCACGCACATAAAGACATGCAAGTCTTAAGCTGATCCTTCTTCTGATGTGATTATCCCCACATACCATGCTGGACTTTTGGGACCAACTGCTCACTGATTCTAAAAGCAGCATGTAAGTAAAAAAGGCTACAGTCCTAGAGCCACTGGAACTAGGGACGGAAATTTCCCCCTACTTGGATCTCTCTCTGGTGGTTCTATGTCTGGAAAACATGCTTGGATATCATGGGTAGCCTCCAGATATAAAGCTGGAATTTGCTATTTTTGTGTGAAACATTCCCAAATAATGAATCATCTGAGGTTTCCCCTCATCACTGATACTTGAGTACACACCCTGCATTACTGCGCAGCGTGGGTCCTAACAAAGCAACAGCAAGGGCAAGGAAAACAAAGTTAACATTTGTTCTTACTAATTGACAAATTTATTAGGGACAGAAGTTAAGCAACAGAGACCTTTTCTTTGGACTCTAGCCCTGAATTTTTATTCTGCCTGGCTGAACGCTACAGTTTGTGTCATAATATATGTCTTCAGCTCCTGAACCCCTGACACTTGGGCTGATTAAGTCCCCGAAGGTCATTGGGAAACATAGCAGGAGCTCTTAACATATGTTGCTGATAAGCATCTCAGCATCAGAGATAAGGAGCTGCTCAGAGTAATCTTAGGAAGCCGGAGTTTTGTTACCATAAAACTATACAATGTAAAGCCTAATCCCTACACAGATTTAATTAGCTGTTAAAGGTATCAGGTTCATGATGAAGGGTGTTCTGGTTACCTAGATGTTATTCGCTGACTGCTACCAGTTGGTTCAAAGGCGAACTATCTCTGCCTTGCAGCTTGTTAGAATGACATGTTATGGTGAATGATGGATGCTTTGTAGATTTAAGAAGGGGGGGGGGGGAATGCAAATTAATATAATTTCTAGGCCCAGCTCCAGACACAGGCTCTGGTGCCAGTAAAAATGTCAGTGTCATGTCATTTCCTGAGTCTTCATCAAAAAAGGATTTTTTGAGGGGTTGAATATGTGAACTGAAGCTCATGAGGCTTAATTCTCTTTCACAGGGAGAACTGGAGATGTTCAGCATCCCACAGGGCTGCTTCTCTGGGCTCCATGCTGTTCTATCTTGTGTAATCATGCTAAGTGGCTTCCAAGCTCTAGCAATGGTTTCACAAAAGTGAGTGGAAATGAAGCTACTATTAGTTTTATTTCTCTTGTTCTGCTTTCCCAATGCAGTTAGAATTCTGACTCAACACTTTATAGAAATACCTAAAATAGTTTAAATCCTGCCAATTTAAGCATCAGTTCCAATGGGAGCTCAGCAGACCAAGCTCATAAGCAGAAAGCTGGCTGCCTTGTATACCTCTATGTGTGCCACAGTCCCACCTTCAGCTGCAGTGTGTTCACTTTTGGTAATAACCACAGGTGTGCAAGTAGCATTTGATGACTGGAGCTTCTTGCACCTCTGGGTGTACTGCACTAACCTTTGGCTGTATCCGTGCCATGCACCATGGCAACAAAGACTGTATGTGATGTACCATTTTTTGGAGTTTTATAATACCATTCTCAGCAACTCTTACTAGATTTATTTCAGGCTGAAGATTGCTGTTTGTTTTCCATCATTTGCTCGTTGCGCACTGATCCCTGCCGTCTGCACGCTGCAGCCAATGGGGCTGATGGGCAGCAGTGGCCTTGGGTCTGACCCTGCCCATACTCAGCAGTGTTGCGCTGGCATAGGGCAGGAGACAGGAGAGAAGCAAAAGGCTGAAAGAAGTTATGTTAATTGCATATATTCCTTTTGAGTATACATCTGTCCCTATCCTGGAGAATTTTACTTTAGCACCAGGAACCAAGGAAGAGCAAAGGGATTTTACTCACTATGGTTGCATCACTGGACTGGAAAACCAGCAACACTTATAGATGTCATCTGAAAATTGCTTTTTCATTTGTATTTCATGCAGAAACAAGGCCTCTTTTTCACAGTGATTTCCTTGCAAAATTGCAAGCAGCCTATTGCTTATTATTCTGTCCTCTATGTTCAAATTTTGCTTGAACTTGGTGGTGTCAGCTGTTGTCCAGTATGCTGGCCAACTATTCTCTTATCATTTTCTCCATGGCATTAGGATTCGATGAACATCTATTCCCCTGCATCATCACCCTAATAGCCTCAATATTTACAAAAATAGTAAAGACTCTTTGTATTTCCAGCACCTATAAGGAAGGCCTCATGGTGAGGAGTGCCAGGTTTGGCAGGATGCCCAGTGCATATCCATGAAATGTTCAGCTCCCTAGAGAAGGAAGAAGGCTGTGGGCTGGCCAGCAAGAATGGAGCAACCCAGCAATTTGCATGATGGATACACCACAGCCTTCCCAGCATCAGTCAACATCAAGACCCTTCTTGCTGGTACTGTCTCCACTTTGCTATTTTGGGCTGATGAAAGACTTCCAGGGGCTGGGCTGGACTCATCTCCTGCACATCCAGACCCATTCCCAGGCTGTTTGTGCAGCTTCTGTCTGGCTCCAGGGAGGGATAAGGTGCAGAAGCAGAGGCTGTATTTCTCCAACACTGCACAAGCAGAGGCTACACTTACTGGTGCAAGCTAATAGAATGGAGTGAAAGTATGGCCTATCTTATCAGTGACTTAGGGAGTTAAGACTTGAGGATATAAGAACTCTCTTTAAACTCAGGGCAGTACCCATAAATGGAGCCCTGAGGAGATAACTTCACAAGTGGAACTTTTTGGGTGCACTTACATGCAGATTTAGATTACAATTGCAAAGACATCTTTATGTTTTCTGATAAACTTCTTCAGCTGAAAATAACTATTTAACATTACAGTTTAGTTAAGTACTAAAACAGCAGGGAGAGCACAGATAAAGAGGTACAATTATTAGCATATGGTTTGGGAATGCTATCAAAACAATAGCTTTAGGGCTTTCAAGCTTGGTCTCAGGCTAATGTTGCTAATTTTTCAGGAAGATTATTAAGTTTTATTAGCAATTTACTTCTCAAAATAATTATATGGATATTAGAGAAATCAATATTGTATAATGTAGAGTCCCCTAATGACTACACAGTTTGTTGAGTCTGTTATGGGATCAGCTTTAAAGTAAGTTTAAGGAGGAATCTTTATAATTCTGCCAGAACTGGGCTTTGCATGATGAGGAGATGCCTCGGAAAGGGTTGGAAAACATGCCCTTAATCTTGAATATTTGAATGTGAGTGACAGTTTTACAAATAGATTACAGAAAATTGTTGCTGTATGTTTAAACATACTTCCCACTCTCTGACTGCTGTTGATTAATTGATATATTCATTCATATTCCTGATCACTGCAAAGCTTTCATATATCATATGTCATAAACACATTTGTCATCCATTAAACAAATTCACTGACCTGAGGTGCAGAACTGTTGGCTACACTAGCTCTTGGGAAAGATTTACCATCTGACTTCATGGAATGCTTGTGTTTTTTTTATTACATGGTGTTTTCTCCTCTTTCTGTAAGGGCTTTTTAGAGGTCTGGGCTTGAGAATGATCAGAGCTTAAGTATCATAACTTTTTGCCTGTTGAAAAAAAAAAAACAAAATGAACTTGGATGAACCAATAATTCATAAATGTCATCTTCATTAGTAGCTATGAAACTTCAGCAGAGAATTTGGAAGAATCTCCCATCCCAGGAAGCTAGACAGACTTAAACAGGCAAAGGTATACTTTTCTAGCAAGAAAACCAAGTTGGGATCAGTGTTTTAGAAGGAGCAAAAGCAGAGATGGGGCTCTGAAGAAGGAATATTGCAAGAGCAACAACATTGGGAAAGGCAGAAAGGCAGAAATCACCGGGGACAGGATGGGAGCAATGGAAACACAGGAAGAATCACTGGAAGCTGAGTTGTTCAGGATGAAGAACCTGACACATCAGTTAGACAGTGATGAAGACAAGTACCTCCCTGGTCCTGTTGACTACACTGTTTCTGAGACAAATCATATGCCATTGGCCTTCTTGGCCACCTGGACACACTGCTGGCTCACATTCAGCTGCTTATTGACTAATACCCCCAAATTCTTTTCTTCCATGTAGTTTTCCAGCCACTCTGCCCCAAGCCTGTAGCACCTCAAGGGATTGCTTTGACCAAAATGTGGGACTTGACACTTGATCTTCTTGAATTTAATACAACTGGCTTCAAGTCATCAATCCAACATATCCATATCCTTTTGTAGAGTTTTCTACAGAGGGATCTGCAATCTACCTTCAGGTAGATTGACGCTTCCCCCCAACTTGCTGTCATTTGCAAATTTACTGAGGGTACACTCAATTCCCTTGAACTAAATGTAAAAACATAAATTCAAAATCAAGAAACCTCTGAGCTACAAATCTTGGATAACTGGGACAGGATGTTTGGGAGAAGTTCCTCTGTGTGCTTATCCGGCTCTTTTACTCTTCCTTGGACTTCCACTGTTGACTGCTAAATTTGCCAGGATGGTTTCTGGTATTCTGTGGGCTTGATAAGTTAAGCAAAATGTTGGCTTTACACAGTAATTCTCTGCATGAGTTACATCTCTCAAGCTGCACATGAAAAATTCTAATGGAGTCTTTCAAACATACACTAAAGCAGTGACACTTGGCTAAAATGCTCTGCAATGAGCACGGTTTTGGTTAATGAAGGGAATTCTGTAAGTGCTATAAGTGATTTTGAACCTTTGGAAAATACTGTGTCTCCAAAAAGAGAATGAGCAGGCACTGGTTCATACACTGAACCACTGAGCCTTTTCCATTGAGTGCAGCCTGCAGTTTGCTCCCAGAGCTTCTTCAGTGCAGTAAGGACCAGCGGCACAGACTATGCAGCTTGTGCACAGGTTGTGCAACCTTTGGAAAAGAGACTCTAAGCCCAGATTTTCAGTCCTTTGGCTGCAAATAAGCAATGCATTCCTGATATTTCAAGTACAGAATATCCTCAGCTCTGGCAGGCTGATGACAGGTTGTGCAGAGGAAATCTTCTACAGCCTCAGGAACTGATGGGTTTCCTACTCATTCTGAACGGAGTGACTAGTGCTAAATATATATATCCTGCGTTTCCACACAATCTTGGCAAACAAGCTGACATGTTTACTCTCTTTTAAAGATAGCAAAAAAAAAAAAAAAAAAAAAAAAAAAAAAAAAAAAAAAAA
>NW_024962264.1:44683718-45003663 GCF_019238085.1 Lagopus leucura
AAAAAAAAAAAAAAAAAAAAAAAAAAAAAAAAAAAAAAAACACCAAAAAAAACAACAAAAAAACAAAAAATAACCATAAGGTGAATGTAAAGATGTAATTAATCAAGGAAAAACTAAGTTACATTTTTTCTTAACACTCCATACCTCTTCATGGAAATAAAAGCATGGAAGTTGCAAACAACTTCTGAAAGTCAGTGAGATATGAATGATGTTTACTTCTGTGTCATGATGTTCCTCTGCTATGTTAACCTTTATGAGATATTCAGATACTTTTGTCATGAGATCCAGTGACAAGACACAGCTAAATGAAGGGTTCTCAGCTCTGGAGATGCTGGGATTTCCACATCCACAGTTCCTCTGCAGAAAAAAATGACCACCTAGAATAAAAGTTAGAGCAGAAAAGCCCTCAGATGTGAGGTCTGGTATTTAAAGCTTTCAGCACCACTCTGCTGGTGCTACAGCTCTGCCACTCTACACACAGGACATGGTTCAAGTGAGAAGATGTGGATGCAGGGATTGTATCAGTTGTGTGCCATGCATGCTAGCTAGACTTTCACAGGACTCCAGTGCAGCAGTCATCTTGTCTGACTCATTCCAAGCCATTTCCATGAGGCCGAAAAAACCCTTATAAGGCTTATAACTCTTATAACACTGCACTCTGTAATGTCCATTTGGCAACCCAATGTCTCACTGTAAATATTCTCTCGTGTGAGAGAAATAAACAGTTTTTACAGGCTTTCTCTGCAAATATTTCTGTACAAAAATTTCAGGAAAAAAAACCCCTTATTTTAGCTCTCTTTACAAAGACTATGCTTTCAGAGTTTAAGATTTGCCCTTAAATGTTATATATTTTAAAAGCTTTCTCCTTTCTTACCCCTTGTTTCACATGCTCACTGACGTCTCAAGATTTCAGTCACCCACCTACAGTCTTCAAATCATGGTTTGTATGAATTTTGTATTTTCTTTATTGCTGGGGATAGATGGAAATGAGCAGAGAGGCTGTGACTGGAATTGTCAGAGCTTTGAGACATTGCTTTCCTTCAGCCCTCCTCATATTCCTCCTCCTCACATATATGAACTTTGAGCTATAGGTCTCCAGGATGGCTGGTGTGGGTGATCCCTTATCAGGAGTACCATCTTGTCTGCCCCCCGAGCATGGAATGGCCCCATGTGATCATGTTTCTTAGTCCCCATTAAGTCAAACTCTGCTTGAAGCCCTTCTCCAACACTGAAATATACATAAAGTAAAAGAAAATGCAAAGCTAATGAATTTAAATAGCCAATAAAATTAAATTTACTGTTAGGAGAAATAAAGGACTAAGAGATTCCTTAGAACAATCTCCTGGCTGGGATCTGCCTAAATCATCAGTATTATGCAAAAGGTTGAATGCCAGAACTTAGATACACAACATGCCACAACAACTTAATATATTTTTTATAGATTTCAAGGAAACATTCAGTGTCTTCTGTGAAGTTCACTTCACCCTTGTTTTCAGTCAGGCCTTCTCCCTGCAAGGAATATCATCTTGTAAAAGGAACTAGGTGAAACTCAGTCCTCATAGGAATTTGATTGTTTCACCTTTCATTTTAATCCAGCCATTGCTGTCTCATTGCTGTCTCTGCAAGATCTCACAAACTGTGCATACAAAAGTCACTTTTCACTAGCCTCACAGTTTTTGAAGCCCATGGGACAGTTTCTGTGGAAAAGAACAAGAAGGCAAATTGGACAACAATAACCTGGATTTCACCCTACAAAGCAACTGTCCCCTCCCAGTGCAGTTAAAGGAAGCAACAAGCCCGATGAGGAAGGTAAACTTGGGATCTGAGAGGAAAGATTTTCTGGTATTTAGAAAAGTCAGAGGTTCACACGGAAACTTGGTTACAGCACTGCTCCTCTCCCATCTATTTCAGGACATACAGTCCTTTTTTGACTGCAGTACTTGACTCATACGTTCTGGAATATTTCTCCTCTTTTTAACTCCTTTGAGCCCATACTGATAGCTAGAATATATGAAATAAAAGCTGAACATTGATGTTCATCACTTGAATAGAGAGAGTAAACTCAATTACAGCTTCAGCATGAGGTCTTCAGTGGAGTAATCTGACCCACTCTTTTCTGTGATTAACCTATAAACCTATAGCATGGAGAAAGAGGAAGGAATGCAGCTTGCAGCATACACTGTAATGTAGTAAAAGAATGCTGATATATATTGCATTTCAAATATCAATAGCCTTTGCAGGAACAGCATAGGCTTCATTTAATGCATTCTCACAGGATCACAGGGTAACTCTACAGCACTGTAGAAGATCTCTAGCTCTGTCTCCCACTGAAGCGCGTCCAGCTCTGAGATCAGATGAGATGTACTCCACTATCTCCTCTGGGTCACTGATAAACACAAGACGTCCCAAGATAGATTCCTATGTTATTGCACTTGCTACCAGCCCATTCACCCTATGTAACAATTGGTTCTGAATTATTCATTATTTTTTTGCACTGACCATGATTCTTGGATTAGCTGCACTGCAAGATTGGACTCTGCACTGTTCTTGCTCTGGATCTTGCAAGCTTTCTGCTGCACTTATTGCAGAAAGCAGCAGCCAGCCCACAGAGACATCGCTATTACACCCTTACATATACTAAAATATTATATACCTATTGCTTTTCAGCTGCTGATAAGTAAATGGAATTTCATATTTAGATCCTTGGAAATCTCAAAACAGGTGCCTGGATCCTTGGAAATACTTAAGCCGCTATGTCCAGCTGAGATCAAGAGAAGAGATATGTCAGCATTTGGCTTGGTTCCAGACAATTTCTGAGAACTGTTTTTCCTTTTATGTGAGCTGTCATCCTGGGAAGGACAGATGTAGGTGCAGGCAGAGTTGCCCAGCATAAATACCATTCTTTTCTGTAGGAGTCTCTATATCACTACTAGTTTCCACTCTATCCAGATCTTCCCTGAGACTTGTTAATGTAAGCCTTTAAGTTTTCTTAACAAATTGGTTAGAACATTTTAACCTCAAAGGTTAAGCCTGCTACTCAATGAGTGTCTTATATTATCTGTCTTTATAAACTGGAAGAGGGCCTGTGTCAGCCCAGCTGTAGATACTTGCTTGATTCTTGGTGGGGTTTTAACATTGCAGGATACACCTGTTTATTATCTGGAATGAGAAAAGCAACGTGACTCTCTTTGTAGCAGTCCTCTGTTTATCTGAATACTCAAGCTCAGGATTGTGAGATCCTCAGGAGGCCACATTTCAACTTGGTATCCTGATTTGTGGCCTCTAATTGTTTGTTTTCAAAACAGAACTGTCACCAGCATCCCTTGAAATCAGAGCTCCAGGCTATAACTGTGTTGTAGAGGTCACTTGATAGTGCTGCTAAAATGAGTGCGTGTTAGTGTTAATTGAGGTCAGCATCAGATGTTTTTTATTGGCTTCTGATTGCTACTACTACAATCATTATTACTACTGCTTACCTTTCTAAAACATCTTTGCTCTTCCATCAGGTAGAATATTAGGTAAGCGGGAGTCTTCCCATCACAATAAATGGCAAGGTAAGCTTTTTTAACTACTCCAAATCGAGATGGGATATATTATTTTGATTGCTACATTTCTATATAACTATAAACATTTTATAAATTTGTACCATAATGAGATACGTTTTCTATTAAAACATTAAGCTATTAAGAAAATGAACAAAGTCTGCATTTTCAAATACTTTTGATAAGGTCTTGCTGGTGTATCCAAATCCACAAATTTTGAATTATTTCTGCAAACTTTTACTGTTGGGTTGTTTTTTTTTTTTTTTTTTTTTTTCCTCCTGAGAAGACAGGATAATAGATATCCTATTATATACTAACTCATAGAAATGCTAAAATGAGTCTCACCAGAAATGTTGCCTCACGCAGAAGCCACCTGTACTTTTGTTCCAGTCAGAAAATATTTATTGTTATCACTGATTGCTTCCATTCTGATCTCTGTATTATCTGAATGATAAAACAGATGTGCCCCCAGACTACAGCAGAAACTTCTTCTGCTTCATAATTCAAAAAAAAATTTTCATCAGAACCTTTTTCCTTCTGATTAGGAAGTTCTGACAAGTGCCCTTTTCAATGCCTTTGGTGACATTATTCAAAGTAATGGGATCTTCTTTTGCATCAGCTGCCAACAGTTCAGGAAACCATCCTTCAAGGAAAAGATGAACTCAATTATTTGTAAGCTGGGCAATCTGACCACCCCTAGATTTTCGGTACTGGGTCTCTAATAGTTAATCTTGGTTCCAACATTTAGTGCTCCTCATTCAGTAAAATAGATGATTGTTTCTTTTTCTGCTCTTGCTCACTTGTATCCATCCAATTAGCTGTTTTTTCTTCCTTTTTTTTTTTTTTTAAGCCAAGCTCCGGTTGTGTTTTTACTCTTGGCGTTAATCTTGATTTATTTTGATTATTTTTTTCAAGATTTTATAAGTTAACATAAGGGAGACAGGTTTTGCAATAACCCAGTTCACATTTGCGGGGGTGTAAGGGAGTTTGAAATCATTGCTTGAACATTCACTTCTCTCCCCCTGCTAAGTGAGGCTGAAAAGCCACCAACCATAAGCTCAGAGATGGAGAGAAATCTGACCATATGAATGATGTCCTTCAGCTCCTGGATAAAGTGAGGACATGTAAAGATAAGAAGCATGTGTAACAGATATGTTTCCGCCTAGCTGGCCCTATAACCAGAGAGGAGAAGTGTAGTGAAAAGGAGTCTAAAATAACAGCAATGAAAGGGCTGTCTTGTTACATTGGCCAAGACAAATGCTGTGGTTGGGGCAACCTCTTCAAGAGGCTTGAGAAGAGATTAAAAAAAAAAAAATGTAAGAGAGTCTTCCTCTCCTCCAGCTTAATTGGATGACTGGAAATCTCTTTTGTGTGTGTGTTTGTGTGTGTGTGTGTCTTAATTTTCTTTTCTTGCATAGAACTAGCAGAGAAGGACAACTGCAATGGAAATAGCAAAGGCTAGCCAGGGCTTTCCTCCTCATCAGTAGGGACAGGTTGTGGAGGCTGAAGGGCATGAAGTGAGATGTGCTTGGAGGGACAAGGTTTGAACTGCATGTAGACAAACCATTTTTACCATCGCCATTTGGATGCCATTTGCATTCACCTTATCTGTTCCAGAATGAAGCTGTATGCATCTAAAAAAACATATTGTGTTTGTCTAGTCAATACAAGTGACTGGAATTGCTCTTATCTTGAGGTGTAATATTTTCACAGAAAAATAAATTTGACCAATAAAAGCTTGTTATTAGCAGCAATAAAAAAGTGATTCACTCATCTAACACTTGAGCATGACTTAAGAATGGCACTTTAAACCAATCTGTTGAAAGACCCTTGGAAAAAGAAAATCACCATTCATCTTTGCACTTCTCTTGACTGAAGTTAGTTTAGGGATCATCTTTCTGAAGAAAAACAACCTCAGCATATAAACCACTTTGGTTAGTGTTTATCCAAGCCAAAGTATGAGGACACAATTTAGATGTACGTAAACGCTTAATTTCCTGGGGAGACAGTCCATATTTCAGGGAACAACAGAGGCAGTAAGGCACAATGGGCTTCAAACTGGCATTGGAACTCAAAAATGTTGCAAAAGTTTGAGTAGAATATGCAGTGTTACTCACAATATTTATTTCTGCAGCTATTTCTTCCACTGTGATAGAAGTTTTTTTATTTGCAATAACACTAGAAAACAGATGGGGTAATAACAAAACAAAAACAAAACGAAAGCCAAACCAAACAACAACAGCAAAAAAGGAATAATCTGTACTTGTGCAGGCTCATGTGAAGGTTTGAGACTGTCCTCTCCTCATTTTACAGGTGGGAAATCTGAACTGCTCCTGATATGTCCAGAGCTAGATGTATCTCAGTGATGGAGTGAGAAGACTCCCACACGCCAATATTCATTACATTTTTAGTGACAGTTGCAGGCTGTCAGATTTCTTAGGCTGGAACACACCGGAGCAACCATTGTCTTCTCCAGCAGTGAAAAGCCCTGCACTCAGAAAAAGCTTCATGAGAAATGTCTTTGTTTCCACACAGCATTCATTTTGTACTGGGATATCACTGGGAGAAAGAGAGCCCAAAGTCCCTCAGTGACCAGAAGGAAGCTTGGAAAACTTACCTTCCTTGCCTTAAAAAACCTGAGAGAAGGATCTGAGCGGAAACTGAAAGAGGAAATGTTTCAAATGAACTAGAATTATTTTTCAAAGGAAATTCTAAAGAGAATCTTATTGCAACAGTATCTCTTTAAGGGGAAAATATCCCTCAATTCAGTCTTTCATAGGAAGCAAAGTACAGCAGCATTAATAACGCCTACTATGATTTTTAGACAAAAAGTGTATTTAAGATGTAAGTTTATTTCTGAAGAGATATCAACTGGAAAAGTGTCTTTTCTATCTCAATCTTTTCAGAGTATCAGCAGAAGCTGGTGAGCATCAAGACCAAAAACCACTTCCAGATTTTGCCTCTATCTACTCTGTTTTAGGTTATAAGTTTTGAAAGCTGGACAGACAAAAATAAGGACAAGGAGGTATCAATGGAACCAGGAGCATTTGGGTGACTGCTGCTCGTTGGGTATTCATTCACTTGCTGGCATGCAAGTCCTCATGCAATGCTGATTGTCTTATTTTATAGCAGATTCATCTGCTGCATAGAAGTTATGCTAATGAATGGCTATGGAATGTGATGTTGCTGTGGTCTCAACAGCTTCTGGCAGCAGGGGTGTCACACTGTAAGGTGATCATGACAGAGAAAATATCATGACAGTAAAATTATCATAAATGAGGTTGCTGCATGTAGGTGGATGTATATTTCTCATGCGTGTTTTAGACAGGTCTGTAGGTACGTTTAAAGTTGTCTGGGGTGCTTGTTTGTTTGTTTTAAATCTCTGCCTTTCCCAGTAATATTCTTTATGGGGAGTCCCCTGTAAAATCCCAGCTCTTCAGAATAACACTTATTTGCCTGGACATTAATTATCTACAGGAATATTTGCCTTGTTCCTGCTTACACCCTACAGTACTCATCTGTGGGCTCTGAATCCACATCATGGCCTGTAGCTGTCTTTTTTTCTGAAGCTTTTGCATTGAAGCATATTAAAGAAAAATAAATATTTAAAAAAATCAAAACACATGATAAATCATATCATTTAAGTTTTGTTGTTCAGGTAAATTTCAAATCACGTGGGGAGCTGGCTGGCTGTTTCTCTGCATGATATGGCATTTAGTGTGAAAAAAACAAGTCAACAAGACCATCAGGAATCTTACTTCCAGGAAGCAATCTATTTTTAATATTACAAATGCTTTCCTGTTTTCTTTTGGCCAAGATTTCTCCAGTGCCTGTGAAAATCAAGGGTTTAAACATTTATTTTTTCCTTGGACACGGTATGCAATCAAGGAGAGAGATCAACATTTGTTATTTATTTTAAGAAAGTCTCTGCGCTACATCAGCGGGGCAGGACAACACTGATATGCTTTGTGGTTCACCAGTGTCACCCTTGTTCTAGGTGAAAAGCTACTGCTGCTAGAGGGCCTGCACACTGCTGTGCACCCAGTGTACGTGGGATGTATGTTCCAAGACTGCGGTCAGGATATCTACTGATCTTCAATTAGATTACCCATGTTATTATTTTTAGTTCTTATTGAATTGGACGCAAAGTGAGCTCAGAAAGAAACCATCAAATGGCTCCAACTGAGATCAGCGATAAACAATTTCTTTTTTTCACGCAGCAAAAAGCAGTGTAAACACAGTCTAGGCACGACCTGGTAAATATGCTTGTAATATAGCAAGAACATCCTTTTCAGATTCTTGTCCGGACTGCTGCCCCATGCAGGGTGCCTCCAGAGAGACTTCCCCAGGTTTTACGCAGTCTCCGTGGCAGCTGCAGCACAGTGTGTGGGGCCCTGGGAGCAGGGAGCAGTGGTTACGTGCATGGCTGCATGTAGAACAGATTATTTTCTGGGACAGGTGGCTGATCGATGCATGGGTCCAGCGTATACTAGGAGGAAAACCCAGTGATGGAGCTGATTGCTTTTGTGGGACACTAAATATCTACGAGAAAATTATATTCCCTCTTTCAGTTCCATAAGAACTTTAAAAGGTGAAACTAGCCAGCTTGCTGGTGCCAGAGCATGGCTTGGTCATTCCCTGATTTTGCTCTGCACAATACCTTTCACAGGAAGCAGACATCACAGTCATTTCTGAAAAGAGGTTAAATAGTTTAGCTGAAAATTGCTCAGATACTACACAAACTGTGTTGTAAAAATAGGCACTGCCTTTGGATTTGCCAGTGCATTATACTACTCCTGGCTGTTACTACAAATTCAGAAGCTGGAGTGCTGTCTGAATGGATTTTTTGTGTTGTCTTCTCTGTGCAGTGAGAAGTCTGGTTTTCAGCCCTTTTTTTTTTTTTTTTTTTCCCCTGTTTCTGAAACAAGACACATTTCTTATCTATTTTGAATGCAAAAGATGGCTTGGTTTTTGGTACCTCTTAGTCTCCACACAGCCTTGCATGTCTTGTCATAGTGTTTGCTATTTCTGTACATTATGTGCCTAGTAGTGAAATTACTAAAATTGTTCCTTATGCGAGACTTAACCATAAAGATGATTTTCATATTCTTAGATGCTTCTGTTTCTGCTCAATGTCCCTTCCCTTACTCACCTCAGAGAGTGAGCTGTATTTGCAATGTTCCTTTCTCACCTGGTTTGTATCTATTTTTGTGACAATTTCTTTATTTTTGAAACTGAATTAGTGCCCTCGTCTAGGCACTCTAGTGATTGACTTCACTAGTTTCACAAACTGAATTTAACTGTTCTTTGGTTCTTCATATGTTGTAGTAAGTCATACTAGGACAGCTGATTCTCAGCAAGATGCAGAACTGAAGTTACTTGACTCAGTGATCTGCATCCATCTTCCTTGCTAACACCTGCTTCCTTTTCTGGCATACCACTACAACCGAAAAATAATGTAAGATGGCAAATTCCAGAGCCATTCTGAGCTGTTTGGCTTCCGTCCACTGACCTTGGTTCACAGGTTGAAGACAGCTGAATGCCTGTAAATCGGTTCATTGCCAGTTTATGCTGGAAATCCTTGGTAGATTTCTTATCCGCTTGGGGGTCCTCCAACTGTTCAGGTAGAGTCATCTGTTTCCCTCCCAGCCCAAAGCCTGCATGCCTTTGTCTTCATTCCCTGCTTTATATCATCTTTAGGTTTTTCTTCAAGGAAAAAAGTCAGGGAAGTTGTCAACATGTAATAAGATGTACCTTACTATCATGGACCTGGGCTCGACAAACATTGGACTTAAAAAGACTCAGATGTCACAGGCAATGTTCTATTCTCCGGAGCTCACCTGTATGTGTAGCACCTAATAACCTCCAGAGATACTGTACTTTCAAACAAGAAATCGCCAACCACTAGGTACACAAAACATTACTGGACAGTGCAGGTGCATTCCAAACTAAAATATACTGAAATATACGAGTTATTAAGCAATAACCTGTGTTTATTCTTTTCACTGCTCAGGAACTTATATTGTAGATACAACCCAATTCTCTAGCCAATACCAAACGCTGACTCCCAGACTTGCAAAGATGCAGGCACTCATCATGGCAGGTTAATACAAAGTACTGCTCTGCACTGGCATTTATTAGTGTTTGTGGCTGGCATTCTCTGCTGTATTAACTTTTAGTTCCTTCACTTTCATTACCAGCAAATAGTGATTTTTTTTTTTCCATAATTCGTAAAGGTGCAGCCAAGAAAAAAAATACACAAAACAACAAATGACCACTGGGCAGGAAATGAATCACCCTGTCTGTGAGCGTGCTGACTACAGATACTGCAAACATACAGAAACACTTTGAAAACTTTCCAAGGACAATGCTCTGTTAAAACTTTAACATATATTCTGGGGATCTGGATGTATTATTACAAAGCTGTTTGAAAACAAACATACTAAGCACGCAGTAAAAAATCTGTGGATGTGTTTGGATGGAAACATTTGATCAGAACAGACTGAGAGATAGTATTCTCAAATAGCACTCTGTAGCCAGATATCTGCTCTCTTTTCTACGAAGGACTCAGCAGGCTACTGAACAAGGGTGACATTAACTCTTGTCGTTAACTCTTTTTTTTCTGTACACTGCTATCTTGTCCAAAGGATGCTACAGTAACCTGCTGTCTTTGAAGAAAGAGAGATCTGTTCTGTCACAGAATATCTGACCATTTTTTTCCAAAAGGAAATGTAAGGGGTTTCTCCATGTCCTGCTGGGCTACATGGTGTTTTTCAGATCTTGTGTCTGTTCATTTGCCATTTGTCATCTTGACAGTTTACGTAATGTTTCTGACTTCATTTGCTTAATAGGATCCCACTTGCTCAAAAGGGCTGAAGAAACATTATTAGGATCAAAAGTTGTCTCTAAAACTTTTCAGTCTCCTTCACCCTTAAATTGAAGCAGGAACAGAAGACAAAATTTAAAGACAAGATGCAAATCATGGGCAAAACTCAGTTCTTAAGCATCCTCATTTACTTCGTTTCAGTCATGGGGAACACAAACAGTTCAGATAGGATCCATTGCTTCCCAGATTTTATATAATGTCATTAGCAGATATTGTGTTTGTTTCCTTATCTTTTTAGGTACGTGCAGAAGATGACTAAAAATCAAAAAAACTATTGACCTTTTGGAGAATTCTTCATTGTGATTTCTGTTTGAGTTGCCCAGATCTGGCCTGAATAATAGGTGACTCAAACAGGGGGGAAAAAAAGCACAAAGTAAAACATCTTTGGTTAATTTCGAAAACATCATAACAAACAATATAATGTGAAAGTCCATGCAGCTTTATAAACCAGACCAAGCTCACTGTGTTTCTTCTTCAAACTGCAGCACAGAATTAGGTTGTTCACAGCCACTTGGCCTTCAGTTGGGTCTGCAGCTGGCTCGGCTGTCAAATGTGGAGGTGCTGGAAAGTTTGTTATTCAAAAAAAGTTGAAGGGGAGAAAAAACAGTAAGTAACAGCTGTTACTTAATCAAAAGAAAATTCAAATGGAGATATTTTGGCCACATTTCAGGCACAAGTATAGCAGCAAGAGTAAGGAAAATGCAGGTTTGGTGTTTAGCTCCAGATACAGAACAATCTCCCTTTCCCACTCAACTGAATGCTCCTCCATCCCATGGAATGAAGAGCACAGTGTCCTGCTCAGCCTGGATAGAGATGGCAAAGCAACATCACATAAACCCTCTGTCCAACTGACACCCTTGCCTACTTGGCAAGACACAATGACTATGGTGTCCCAAGGATCTCTGATAATTCCACTGCAACCAGCCTGGCTCTGCTAAAGAGCCACAGAGGATAATTCCCTCACTGTGGTAATTCGATATACATACAAGAATATCACGTATCACAGCTTCTGCTCTTGCTTTGCTTCTGGCCCTAGATTTTTCTCCCTGTAAAGGTAAATTCAGCATAACAAAACCACCTTTCACCTGCTGCCTACTGATCTTCTGCAGGTCTTATGTTCTCAGGTGAAATTCATCCTGGTGAAGTGAATCATCTAAGACCAAGGTAGCAAAGCAGGGTTTTGTCTTTATCAATTATGTTGCTTTTAGCTCATGGGAATTTAAAAAAAAGCTAGTAACAAACATACTTTCATCTGATGTCTCTGCTATGCCTTGTGGAGCACTGTGTCCAGTCCTGGCTCCTGCAGCAGAAGAAGGATGAGGACATGCTAGAGTGGGTCCAGAGAAGGGCCACAAAGACAATCACAATGCTGGAGCATATCTCCTTCGAAGAAAGGATGAGAGAATTGGGCTTGCTTTGCTTGAAGAAGACAAGGCTCCAGGAAGACTTCATTGTGGCCTTTCAGTTCTTGAAGGGAGCTTATAAAAAGGAGGAAAACCAACCTTTTGTATGGTGTAATAGTAATAGGAAAGGGGGAATGGCTTTCAACTAACTAAAAGAGTTACCGAGCCGCTCTCCATCATATTTGAGAAGTCGTGGCTGTCAGGTGAGGTCCCGAATGACTGGAGGAAGGGTCATGTCACTCCCATATACAAGAAGGGGAGCAGGGAGGACCCGGGGAACTACAGGCCGGTGAGTCTCACCTCCGTGCCTGGGAAGATCATGGAACAGATCCTCCTGGACAACATGCTCGGTCACATAAAGAATGAGCATGTGATCCGAGACAGCCAGCACGGCTTCACCAAAGGAAGGTCATGCCTAACTAATCTTGTGGCCTTCTATGATGGAGTGACGGCATTGGTGGACGAAGGGAAGGCGACCGATGTCATTTACCTGGACCTGAGCAAGGCCTTTGACATGGTCCCCCACCACATCCTCATCTCCAAATTGGAGGGAAGTGGATTTGATGGGTGGACGACCCGATGGATAAGCAATTGGTTGAAAGGCCGCAGACAGAGGGTGGTGGTCAATGGCTCTATGTCCAGGTGGAGGCTGGTAACAAGTGGTGTCCCCCAAGGGTCTGTCTTGGGACCGGTGCTCTTTAACATCTTTATTAATGACATCGATGAGGGAATTGAGTGCACCCTCAGCAAGTTTGCTGACGACACCAAGCTGAGTGGTGCGGTTGATACGGTGGAAGGAAGGGATGCCATTCAGAGGGACCTCGACAGGCTGGAGGGCTGGGCTCGGGTGAACCTGATGAGGTTCAACATGGCAAAGTGCAAGGTTTTGCATTTGGGCCGGAAGAACCCCAGGCACCTGTACAGGCTGGGAGGAGCGGTCCTTGAGAGCAGCTCGGCAGAGAAGGACCTGGGGGTCCTGATGGACGAGAGACTGAATATGAGCCAGCAGTGCGCTCTGGCAGCTCGAAAGGCAAATGGGATCCTGGGCTCCATCAGGAGAGGGGTGGCCAGCAGGGACAGGGAGGTGATTGTCCCTCTCTACTCGGCTCTTGTGAGGCCCCATCTGGAGTACTGTGTCCAGGTGTGGAGCCCTCAGTACAAGAAAGACACTGAGATTTTGGAAAGGGTCCAGAGGAGGGCGACTAAGATAATCAGGGGGCTGGAGCACCTCCCCTATGGGGACAGGCTGAGGGAGTTGGGCTTGTTCAGCCTGGAGAAGAGAAGGCTGCGGGGTGACCTCATTGCAGCCTATCAATACCTGAAGGGAACCTACACCCAGGAGGGGAGTAAACTCTTCAAAAGGGCTGATAACAGCAGGACTAGGGGAAATGGTTTTAAGTTGAAGGAGGGAAGATTTAGGTTGGATGTTAGGGGGAAGTTCTTTACTAGGAGAGTGATTAGGCCCTGGAACGGGCTGCCCAGGGAGGTTGTGGATGCCCCGTCCTTGGACGTGTTTAAGGCCAGGTTGGACGGGGTCCTGGGCAACCTGATCTGAATGTGTATGTTTGGTGGCCCTGCTAGGCAGGGGGGTTGGAACTACATGATCCTTGGGGTCCCTTCCAACCCGGGTGATTCTGTGATTCTGTGAAAGAGTGAAAAATTAGATTAGATGTTAGAGGGATATTCTTTACTCAGAGGGTAGTGAGGCACTGGAACAGATTGCCCAGAGGAGCAATGGATGCCTGGAGATGCTCAAGACCAGGCTGGATGGAGCCACGCACAGCCTGATCTGATGGGTGGCAACCAGCACATGGCAGGGGATTGGAACTGGGTGGGCTTTAAGGTCCCTTCCAGCCCAAACCATCCTATGATTCTGTGATTCTATATTGATATGCAAACAGGCCAGTGTACAGCTTTTGGATGTAGGGGTTGTGTCTCACTTGCCATTATGTACAGTGTTTACTTTCTGCTAAGTAATCCTACCCTGCTTCTAAGCATTGACACGTAAACGCAAAATAGTAAATGAGGCTAATAAATGGGACCAACAACTCTCTATCATCTGCTTCACATTTTTCTTCCACAGCATCAAGGGGAATGGGCTGGGCCTTTATCCTGTAGTGACAAAACTGCAGTTTCACAGGATAGCATAAGAACCTAACTGAGTACTCCAGGAAATGTATAGCTATATACTATTTCTAGAAATATAGAACTATTTCCTGGTGCAGGAAGAAGTTCATAGTGCTGTATATGGGATTACAGACTATAGCTGAGATCCAAGGAAGAGGCATTGGATATTTATTAACTAGTGGAATCTTTAAACAACAGCATTGTGGAGAGTACTAATCATAGAATCATAGAATCATTCTCCTATCACATCCCCCACAAGAGCATGCTCTATATCTAGACTAGAATCTGGTACTCTCAGCAGGGATTTCCCAGCTGGTAATGCAAAAACAGGAGACGGTAGGTGGATAGGAGGTGACAAATGTAAGCAAGTACCTACTTAAAGAGAATCATCTGACAAGAAAAGAGGGGAATAAATGAAGTACTCTCTCTCCTGAAATTCATGTTTATGATGCTGAAGAACACTATGAAGCAGTTGCAACAGTTCAATGCTATTGCACACTGCTCTCCTGCCCAGCTTTGTGAAGCCTCCTTCTTCACTCACGTTTCTCCTGGCCTATTATTAGGCCTTTTCTTCTAACTGATATACAGCATGAAGCCCTGAAAATGGGAAAACAGATTAAATATGGTGCGCCAAAAAAGAGAAACCAATAACAGCTCTCATAGAGAAGTAACAAAGGAAAAAGAGTGTAAGGGAAAGTGATCTTTCCTAGCAGTAGTTTTCAGCATAGATTGATAAACACATATTCCTACTGGGAAAACAACAGAAATATGGAAAGCAAATTGGAAAGTGACAAAAAAAAAAAAAAAAAAAAAAAAAAAAGGCTATTTTTTAATGATTTACCGAAACTTGCTGAGATAAAAGAAGCAATCTCCGTGCCAAGTGAAACCAAATCCTGAATCTGAGCTCTTCTCCTCTGATAACCTGCTACCTTCATGTTAACAGATTTCTGAGCACTGATGCTGTACAACAGAAAAAAAAAAAAAAAAGAAGGCTCTCTGAATTCAGTAGCTCTCCGTTAGCCTCTCTGATATAAACACACTTACGTTCCCTACACTGGTACTATATTCAGCTTCCCTAATTTTCTTGTACCACATCAGCTCACTGCTGGTTCACTGAACTCAAATCGCATTAGTTCCTCTTAATGTTACCTTCTTCCAGTGCTGTATAAGCAGTTCCATGAGTTCCAAGTCATCCACGCACTTTAACTCTAGTAAAACAAAGGAAGCAGCTCCAGCACAGCAGGCTTTTCTCGGAGTTGCAGAGCCATCTAGTGTCTGAAGGAAAATTTTTCCATACATACCTTTTCTATTTATTCTTGATTCTCCAATCGTTTCCCTATTCCATTTGTTCAAGATTTTATCACAGTTTCTCAGGGTCGCTTCTGTTCTCTACATTACCTTCTTTTCTCTTCCTTCCTTTTTTAGTCTTTAAGAGTCTTTGGATGTGAAAGAACTGCCTCACCATACTGACTGCCTCATCCTTGGTAAAATTTATGGTACATTCAACTTTGTATTTTCTCTATTGCTTACTTCTTCAGAATATAAAAGCTGGAGAAACAGAAAACAAGGAAATAAAGAGACGTAGGTGAGCTAAGATCCTTCTTTTTTCTGACATTCTGCAGTATCTAAGGAGTAGCCTGTAGAGAGGACATCTGATAGTAGATTGTTGTTTATTCTGTCCTACAATACCCAGAGCAGCCCTGTTCCAAATGTAAGAGTTTCATACTCTCTCTGGACACATTTTCCCTTGTGCTTATTCATTTTTACTTGGGCAATTTTCTCTGCAGTCTGGCTTCTGCTTGTTTCTTGTAAATTTATGGGGTTTTTTTGTTTTGTTTTTTTTTTTTCTTTCCCCGCCCTACTGATTGCAGAAAAAATTGATAAAAGCTGTCTTACAGTAACTTTTATCAAACAGTGGAGATGCCTTTTCCCTTGCTTTTTCTGTCTATTGGATCTATAAAATTTCATTTGAAGAATAATGAGAAGTTTGGAGCTGGAAAGCATCCTTATTTCCTGCATTACTGATAATGTGTTTTGTTTGTATGTATGGTGCTGTATGTTATTCAACATGATCTGCAACAGAGAGATAGCTCTATTATAAGCAAGACAGGGTGTCAAAGAGATGACTTTGATATCAATTCCAGATAGAGTAGGTTTCAGAAATGCACTTTGGAAGCGATGAGGAAGTAAAGAACAGGGCAAACATGCAGAGCTGAAAGGGCCCAATGACAGGATGCACACTGTTACATACACATATGAATATCCATGTTAAATAAAGAGCAGCATTTATCACTTATTCTTTTGTTATGCATCTGGAAATACCAGGTTCAACAGGATTTTGAAAGACAATCTGGCAGAAGGTGGATAACTTTGATTTCCACTGGAATGGTTTATTTTTAGGCTGGTTTCTTAAGAAATAAAGTATGTGTGATCCCACTGTCTGTCTCCCACTAATAACTTCTGAAGCTGGTCAGTTCTGATGGAAGGCCAGAAATTGCAAAGATAGGAAATTTCTGTATATTTCTATATATTCTGTATATTCTGTATATAGGTAATTCTGTATATTCACTGACGTGAAAGTCAGTTGGTGGGTAGTGGAAAGAGAACTAAGTGAATATTCTTGTGGAGAGACAAGTCATCTGATGAAGAAGGCTACTCATTATGTTTGGCTTACAAGAAGTTTGTAGGTGCTGGACGGCCAATAAATAAACAAGCGTGTACCCACTGCAGACCCAGCCACAGCACAGCACTGGCATATTGGGTCATCTTTGTCCAGCTGCTGGCCAGGATGACAGCATAGAGATGATGGCACTGGAAAGCAGAAGATTTGCACATAGGAGTATGAATGACTGTCACTGTTGCTGGTGAATGGAAGATGCTGGACATACACTTGACAGGAAGCTAAGTTTTGTCAGCTCAGTGTTTGTGGTAGCATGGTATCAGAGGCTTACCTAAACATTTATTTCACCTTCTCTTACTTTCTCCCTCTTTCCTTCTTTTCTAAATCCCTTCTGAAAACATACCACAAATACCATACTTTCTCACCACTCACAGCACTGCTGGCCAGAGCCATGGCTGTTTTGCATCAGGGTTTCCAAGACAACGCCTGTGATTTGCACTACTGCCCTTGATTTGTAGCTTCACAGATACTTCCTCAAAGTTTAATACATTTTGTACACCAACAGCACATTCTTTGGCAGTATTTATTTAGGAAGTATTTGAGTCTCCAAATGTTATGCTAGATCCCATGCAATGATGTAAATAAGAAACCTGCTTACTCCACTTTTCCAACAAATGGCATTACTTATTCAAATAAAATATCATTTCAAGGTGGACAACTGCCTCAGCAGAGTGCAGAAATGGGCAAAACCATGGTGTTTTGCACATATGTCCACTGGAGGACTCCCTTGATGCATGGTGAGACTACTGCTGCAGCAGTGAAAGATCAGCAGGAGTGCTGGATTTGGGGAAACTCATATCACCAGCTTTCTGGCATAAGAAGCAGCAAGCCAAAGGCAAAAGGATACTCATGGTAGCAAAAGAAAGCTAGGAGTCATGTTCATACAGAATTTTGGAGCTGATTTTCATTTCCATGACACTAAAGTTGATATGAATGGACAAAACGTGGAACGAACAAAGATAATTCCTGTTCAAATCTACCCAAACTTTGCTAAGGTTGTTTGGCATTGTATTTGCCCAACAGTAGGATTATCTTTCCGACTTATGTTTCTTGGTGCACCTTTTCACAAAAGATTGGTCATATTACAAAATTCTACCTTATAAATATGATATGGAAGAAATAGAGAAAAGAAACCATGCCCCTGAATAAAACAGCTCCATTAACAAACACTACAAAGAAGTGGAAAAAATACTGCTGCTAATGGAGCATCTATTTTTCTGTACTGGTATGTGATACACTTACAAACAAGTTTTACCACCTGAACATTCCTTGTCTCCTTGTTTTTCTGAGCAAAGAGGATGCCTGTTCAGGTGAGTAGAACAGCTGTGTTTGGGGAACCTACTGCAGCAGAAGCCGATCCACCTCTACCATTTCCAAGATACTTCTCCCTTGGTCACTTCTCTTTCATTCTCCTCTTTTCTCCTTTTTTCCTTTGAAAGACATTTCTGTTGCACTTTCATTTAAAAAAGAGATGGTAAGCAGCAGTATAACACATTGCATGCATGTGACAACAAAATGTGCACAATACATCAGTTTTGCCACAGTCTGATCTGTGGCACAGGCAAAGCCAAACTGAACAGGACACAGAAAATTGGACTTGGTGCAGTCCTATTTTTTTTTTCTTGTTGGAAAACAAATATCATTAAAGCTGTCACTACAACAACAGTCTTCAGTGTGAGTAAGCACAAGAAGAATTACTCTACAAACTCTATCTTTCAATGCTTCATCTCCCCGCCTTGCAGGTTTGGTGTTTTTGCCTGTTTTTGTGGATTCCTGTCTCATCTGGTCAGGATAAGGTAGAGAAGGCATTATTATATCCTCTTTTTCTGGAGCCTAACTTTACTGTACTGCTGAAGAAAGACCAGAAAGCAAACTTCAAGACCACAAAATGAGGTTAAACTGCAGGGCTGTTATCTGTAAAATGTACATGAAGAGTTGTTGCAATTCTGAGAGAAGTGTATGGATTGTTGCAAGAAGATAACAACAACAACAAACACTATTTTCACCCTTATTCTTTTCTATCCTGTGACAAACTGGAGGGAAGTATAAGTAAACAATGTAAAATTTCTGCAAATCCAGTACATTCAGTACCCTTTCTCTTCAGTATCTAAAGGGGGCTGTAGGAAAGAAGGGGACAGGCTCTTTAGCAGGGTCTGTTGCGACAGGACAAGGGGAAACGGTTTCAAACTAAAAGAGGGGAGATTTAGACTGGATAAAAGGAAAACATTTTTTTTTTCACTAAGTGCGATGAGGCACTGGCACAGGTTGCCCAGAGAGCTGGTGGAAGCCCTGTCCCTGGAGATACTCTAGGTCACACCAGGCAGGACTCTGAGCAACCCGATCTAGCTCTCAGTGTTCCTGTTCACTGCAGGGGAATTAGACTAGATGACCTTTAAAGCAGCTTTCCACCTCAGAGGGTTCTATGATTCTACATACAGCATACAAACATCAAAACCCTTATTCCAAATCACCTCCTTCTTGTGCCTTAGCGTAGCATCCAGGAGGATCTGCTCCATGGTCTCCCCTGGCACTGAGATGAGGCTGACAGGTCTATAGTACTGAGTGACTCTTTCTATCCTTCTTAAAAATGAGCATTATACTGCCCTCTCTCCAGGCACTAGGGACTTTACCTGACTGCCAGGACTTTTCAACAGTCATTGAGAGTGGCTTGGTGACTATATTAGCCAATTCCCTCAGTACTCTGGGATGCACCTCATCTAGACCCATACGCTTATGTTATTCAGGTTCTTCAGGTGGTCATGAACTTAATTTTCACTTACAGCAGTTCCGATACAGCTCCTATCTTAATAGATATTTATCGCATGGCACCATGTCACACGCTTCACTGAAATCAAAACAGAACAAATCTGCAGGGAATCAGCTGTCTTGTCAAAGGAAGATATCAAGTTAGGGTGTCACTGTCTGCCTTTCAGTAAGCCCATGCTGCATTTTCCCCTGTTTGATGGGGGGAAACTACCCCATCAAACCTCCAAGTAGTTTCCTCTCCATCAGGTGACAGCACTTAGAAGGAAAGAGCCCAAAAATTAATTCACCACAAAAAATCCATGCCAATCTATTATTATGAGGCTCTGGGAGTCCTTTCCCCAGGAATCAACTTCAGTTTGCAAGCAATATCTGCTTGGTCTATGTGGGATCCTTACAGTCACATCAGCTGCAAGTTTAATGGTTGTTTTATTTCATAGCGCCCCATGAGTCAGCTCCATTTCCCTTTTTTCATCAAGGCACAATTATCACACCCAACATCATGCATTTCTGCAGAGATGTGAGGTGATGTAGCCAAGGCTGCAATTCACCTTCCCACATACATCCCTGAGATATGGGACTGTGCACTTTCTTTTTTTTTTTGTCTGCACCTGAGGGCTGGTCACAGCCACGTGACACACGGAAGCCTGGTTAGGTCATAAGAGATGACCAAATGCCTTTTGGCTGATTGACAAGCCTTGTTTCCCATGAAAAAGAAACAATGTCTGCACTATGCAGGTTGCAGGCTCTCCTCCTGCCCTCCACAGGGTATGGTGTAGATAGCAACAGAAAGGATATGATAGCAGATCACCATTCATTTTTAGTAAAAAGCTCAGCACATTGCAAGTTACGTCTTTTGTTTTTCAAACAATGCAACAGCTAGTGCATGAGCAGTGGGTGCTCATTTATCCCAGTACACTGAAGTTAAGTGATTGTTTCTGAATAAGCAAGTGCAATCAAAGCCTCAAGCCTTTCTGAATTAATAAAGACTCATTGTCAGCAAGTTTCACTGCCATTCTTCTGAAGATTTTGAGCTGCCATTCTGCAGTAGGGAGATAAACACAAGACTTAGGAGTCTCTGACATCTTTCCCACATACAGTAATGCATTTTGTAGGTTTTAGAATAACAGAATGAAGTGGGACTGAGCAGCATCACAGAACTGCTGAAACTAGGGAACTGGCAGGGGACTGCCGCTGCTTCTCCCACATTACAAACCTGTAGGTTTTACACTGCATTTGAATATATTTAAGCAAACAGATTTCCCTTTCTTTTAAGCAAACTTGAGTAAATAAAAGCTCTGATTTTAAAGTATGTGTCAGCAGTCAGGTGACAGTTACGTGCCACAGGGTCACAACACAAAGATAGCTTAGAAATAACTTTAGGTGTCTCTGAGGCATATCTGCTGTAGCTTGGTGCCTAAGCACCCTTCAGTGAGTATAGTCAGTAAGACAGAGAGAGTAAGTATTCTAGCCCAAGTGGACTGGATCTGACCAAGTGAGTTAGATCTCCACTGAGGTACTCTCTGCTGGCGGGATGGGCACTGGGGCACCAAGAGCTGAGACATGCAGTTTCCACTACGACAGACCTCTAACACTGGGCAAGATGAACGAGTCCAGAGGTCTAGTCCTTCCTTCAAGGTCACCAGGGCAACTCTATGACAATAACATAGATACCTCTAGAAGCAACCATTTGGTGACAAAGCTTTTCTGAAAGAGCTGAGTTTTCCCCTGCTCACTGACAGGAATACAAATCAGAGAATCTGAGAATAACATAAACCCCAGAGAGCTTAAACAGAAAGAAAACTGAAGGCCTTGTCTGAAAGCAGAATTAAATTATTTATAAACCACTGAGAAAACATGTCTGTGGCAGCACTCATGGCATGCCTTCATTTCAGATCCAGCACAGAGTGAGGGACAGCTCACCCTGACTGGCAGTGCCACTCTGGTCAAGCCCACTATGTGTTGGAGCCATGTTCCCAGGCTCCCTGGGCCCCTGCAGGTTGTGCAGGGCTCATCAATCACTCTGGGAAGAGAACAGATATGGAAGAAGGAAGGTAGCCAGTCTGAGGGTGAGATGAAGCAGCCACTGCTCACCCACCACCCCCAAGCCTGGGGAGGTTGCACAGCATTGGGCACTGCCCAAAACACACTTGTGGCTGCTCTGCTTGCATCCCAGGAGTATCTGCACCAATATGAAGACAAGAATCCTCATTAACAGTAAAGAGCAACTATAGACTCATAAAATCATTAAGGTTGGAAAAGACTCCTAAGATCACCTAGTTCAACCATTCACCTACCTCCAATACTGCAACTGAACCATGTCTCTAAACTTTACATAGACCCTTTTCTTAAGCCTCTCCATGGAGAGTAACCCCACCAACACTCTGGGCAGCCCATTCCAATACATCCTCACTCTTTCTGAGAACAAGTTCTTCTTAATATTCAACCTGAATCTCCCCTGGCACAACCTGAGCCTGTTTCTATCTAGTCCTATCACTATTACCTCAGAGAAGAGGCTGACCTCCACCTCACCACAACCTCCTTTCAGGTCATTGTAGAGAACAATAAGGTGTCCCTAAGCCTTCTCTTCTCCACTCCCAATAAGACTTGTGCTCCAGACTCCTCCCAGCTTCGCTGCCCTTCTCTGGACATTATCCATTTCAATCCATGCTACATTACACTTTTCGTTCCTTGGGGCTACACTTTTCTCAGTTGTTTACCAATTGAAGCTCATCCTTCCTTTGCTTGCACTTTCCTTTCATATGGCTTGCAGGTGTTGGCTTTCAGGTTATCAGGAAGCATGTTGACAGAGCTTTTTTAGCCATGGTGAAGGCTTGTTAAGACCAATTGCTTGTGTTGGCCTTGCCCCATGGATTTTCTCCAAGAGAAACTTATGGAGAAAATGCTGGCTCAAAGAAGCTTTACAGTTTTTCTTTTTGCCAGGCTGAGTCATGTACATTTTGCAAACTTGCACTACTCAGAAGCCATCTGGGAGTAGTTTTTTACTGGAACAGGTTGCTTAGGTGGTGGAGTCACTTACTGTCCTTGAGGTGTTCAAGAATTGTATAGAGATGGCACTGAGGGGCATGTGTTAGTGGGCATAGGGGGGATAGGTTGATGATTGGATTCAATGATCTTAGAAGTCTTTTCCAGCCTTAATGATTCTATGAATCCCTGCTGGCTCTTCTCAGGAATCCCTTTCCTTTCTGCTCTGCTGATGGTGGGACTGACACGAGAGCTGAAATAGAGATGCTCTGTAGTCATGAGCAGAGGGCAAAACATTTTTGAGATTAAAAAAAACAAAAACAAAAAACCAACCAAACAAAAAAAGCCCTCAATTCTTTTCTTAAGTGCTTCTCATCTGTACCCTACTTTAAACAAAAAGGCTGTATTATTTACAGATGAACTTGTGTGGGATCTGTTGAGTTATGGCCTGAACCACTGATTGATCACCTGAGGCAAGCACTGAGTCAGCCATGGGAGAACAAGTGGAAGTGATTCACCTGTGTGACCAGAAGGAGTAGAGTCTGGCTGCACCTCTCCTAGAATCCATTTAAGGGCTGACTGCCACCGGGGATGGATCTCTTTCTAGAGATTCCCTCTTTTGGAGTTTTCTACTGTGAGCCTAGGATATGGGTGAGCATGTCATCTTTGATTGTTTCTTTCCATCACAATAATCTAACTCTAAACCTGTAAATCACTATCCTAACCACACCACTTTTCTAACTGTACATTTGTTAACTGTACAGAACTAAATTAACCACAGGCCATACATTTTATATGTATAATATCACAAATTATCTATGTGTGTTTGTGTGCATGTTCTAAATCTGGAAATACTCTTCCTTTGCTTTCCCTCCTGATTTTTTTTTTTTATTTTTTTTTTTATTTTTTTTTTTTTTTTGCATTCCAGCAGCAAATAATCTAGACACCCATAGTGATGTTCTATGGTCCAGGAAGGACAGTATAATCACTACTGGCCTGCACAGAATGCACACATATACATCTATCTACCATTTATGTCTAGGATATGCATTTAAAACTATACTTAAAACTGCATTCAGTTCTGTCTGATTTTTTTTTTTAAGAGTAAATGAAACCAGACCTAAATTAGCATATGCTTTAAACAATATCAAGAAATTTAATTACAGAAAATTACCCCATATTGTGAGCAACCCTGCATGATTATAGGACTGACAGGCTTTAGCAATTCTTTGATTAATCCTGCCTGATAGGTTACTAATGTCAGATGAATAAATAATGCTGTCCCGTGCTCTTGAAGCCTCATTTCTCATCAGGGAGGCTCCTGGAGTGAAATGTTACAGACAACAGTTAAAAGATTTACATAGGTCAGGATGTAAATCTCAGGGGAAGCAACAGATTTCTCCAAGCAAAGAAACAGGAAAGGGAAAAAAAGAAGCTTTCCTTCTTCCGAGTGGGGAAAACAGATAAAGAGCCCTGGTGACTCCTGCCAAGTCCTCATCCCAGTGTGCTGCAGACAGCCCTGCCTTTCACAGCCTCCATTCATGATCAGACAAGAATTAACAATTGCTCTTCCCGCTTTTCCTTTTGAAATTATAAAAACAGTCTTGTGGGAGAATCTAACGGTTATGTCGGCTGTGTCATGTCAATTACAATCAATGAAGAGTAGACCAATAATATATTTTGTTTGACTTGGCCTTCTTTCCCATCCCCTGATAGTACCCTGATAGCTAGCCACTGTAATTGATAATTAAAGATATTTGAAACTAAAGATAGAGAGGGCCTGCCTGTCCTGCTGCTGTGGGAGCCCATGAGGCCATCAGAAAGATGTGGTACAGCTCTGACAAAGTGAGATGGCAGAATGGACACATTTCCTGAGAAGGCCTTCCATCTTGATATTCTGGCACTTTCCCACACAAGACACTTCAGTGGAAATTTGATAAATTTTTTTACAGCCATATTCATCTCTATAAGGCAGATGAAGGTTAAACACCAAAAAGCTTCATTTGGCAGAGATAGTTTTTATTGCAAGGGCAAAACTCTTTGATGATTTGGCTGCTCTGAACTCTTCAGCTGCTAAAATACACTGCAGTGGATGCAGATAGGAGGCCCCTATTCTTCCCCATAGCATCAGTGTGTTCAGTGTTCCGTTTGCAGCAAAAAAAAATTATCAGTTTTATAATCCCAGAGAGGACTGAGGCTACAATGAAATGAAGATTGAAATGCTCAAAGCAAAGTTTGGAGGGACTTTAATCACTGGGGAGGAAGCTTGTTATGGAAATTTTGATCCCCAGCCTATGTGTGGTCGTTCTGGGTTTGCACCTCACTCTTCCTATTCACAAAAAACTGCATGGGTGTCTGCATCTGCTCCTTGCATTTCCATCCTCTTATCACTGAGGAAAAAAAAAAAAAAGATCACTGAGAAAAACAAGTCTGTTCACATACTAGGCAAAGCTAAACTGAAAAGCTTTAAAGCTAGCACATTCTGATTCCTTTTGCTAAACTAATATATTGGCCCTCAAGCTAATATATTGATCACTACTGCGAAGCAAACTTACATCAATCCTACGCGTAAGCAGGCTATGCATCAGTGATGTTTGCCTTCACCAAGGCTCCATTCCTGGGGTGGATTCACCATGGCTATGCAGCATTCCTGCATCTATCTTCAGACTGCAAACAGATCAAAGCCATTCTCCTGCTTTCACCTGAAACATTTTCCCAAAGTTGCTGGAGATACTACACTCAGACACACTGTTTCCCCTGTTCTGCTTGCTTTCAATGCCGCCTGTGTCTCGATTCCTCTTATAATGATAAAATCCATGTGTATTTCTCTGTGTCTTTGTGGCAAGCACAGTGCATGGTGGTTCTGCATGGTTAATGAGTGTGTGATGTGCAAGCCCTCAGTTCCTCAAAGTGCAGCATCTGGGAGGGGAATTTCTAAGGTGGTTACCAAGCTTCAGTTGCAAGTTCATGAAAAATGTCCCCAGAGTGCACTAATTCCCTCACACATCTCAAGCAGGAAGATTTCAAAATCTTCTTGCATACAAGCTCTTGCCACAGAGAGGCAGCCTCTGCCAGTAAGAAAAAAGATGCAGTGAATGAGAAAAAGGAACTGAAACACCAGTAAATGGGAGAGTAGGGCGAATATGGTTGGGCTGTGAGTCTTTGCCTAATCTGTTCCCAAAGCACCTCTGCACCTGTGCTTTGTGCTGTGGATGGAGCTAGCATTTCATCCAGGTGTTCCACATGCAGTAACAAGGTGCACTTTCTCAAATCTAGTAGGAAGATAGGTGTGAAACAATGGTGTTTCTGAGGCAGCTGGTTCTCAGGACAGGGAGAGCAGTGGGTTGCTGTGCCCTCACTGAATGGCTCAGGAGATTCCTGAGCACAGTTGCTGCAATTAAAGGATCATCAAAGTGGATAACGTTCTATTTTATCACCGAGTGCACAAGCAACAATTTACAGCAGGTAGAGGTTTATTAAAAACACAATAACCGTATATGGATTTTGTACCTTACATTAGGAGACCAAGTTGAAGACTTACTGACTTCTTTCAGCTGAATATATGGGCCTTTGCTCTTTTTAATTATTTTTATTTATTTATTTATTTATTTATTTATTTATTACCTGGGAACTCTATGATATCAACATTCCTGAAGACAAAACTTCTCAGCTTTCCACCTGCAAGTCAAGGATGTTTTTCTATTGCGGTCATAATTGTATCAATGAGGCTTATTCATTGTTTCAAAGCCACTAGTAACAATTAGCATGCTGATGTTCACTGATTAAGAGAAAAAAAAAATGCCCAAGGTAAATAAATCAACTTAAAAATTATCCCTTTCTGCAAACAACAGCTGCACAGGAAAAGGAAGACTGTTAGCCATCTCTCACTGATGTGCTGGGCTGAGCCAGTAGATGCGTTTCAAGTGCTCTGTGGCTGCAAATTAATATATCCTACACTCCACAGGAAAAACTGTGCAGGAAAACAAAAAAAAGCAGAACAATTGTGTGAACTGAACACCCCCATCTTATTCTGAAAACATCTGGCCTCTGAACATTTCATTCATTCATTTGGTTTATTTGGTGAAAAACCTGCCCAAGCATTAGCAGCCTTTCTCAGTAATAAATAAAGCAAATGTTGGTGTAGAGGTCTTTTGCCTTTCACTCAGTAGGATGTGCTCTTAGCAGACAAGAACCACTCAGGGTCTGAAATTTTATGGAGATCAACAAGATTCAGTAAAGGGGAGGACCATAGGATGCTCAGTGCTGTGATTATTGAGGGGATAAGTAATGGCGACTCTTGGAAATGCTGGCTTACTGAGCTCAGCACAGAGCACAGGAGTTCAGAAGAAAAAGGTTGCAGGGGTTGAGGATATAAATGGAGGATGAAACACAGGCTCGAGGAGTCTGAAAAGGTTTGGGGACAAAAAAAGGTCAGGATTTTAGCAGTCAGATTATTTTAATTTCTGTCAAGCTCAGCCATGGAAGTTTGTTTCAGTGCTAGAGAGTGTGCTGCGAAGGGTTAAGCAGCAAAAGAGCAACTGCTTCATTTTAGGTAGATAACATAACAAAGCCTGGAAATGCAAATACACTCAGAAAAAGCCTTTGAACATTTTTTTTTTCCTCTCTCAAAGTTGTTACGTATGAAAGGTTTAAGAAAAGCCCTCACTGTTTATTGCAGAGTGTTTATTTCTGCAGACGTCAAGAATGGCTGATGAGTTTATATAAAAAATTCCGGATCTTACATTTTCCCAGTTGTTACTTTTCCTTTTCTATTGCTTCATCTTCACAGAAGAAAGGGATTAAAGTGATGTATTTTGTTGCACTTTTTCCTGCAGTGAATTAACCCTTGACCAACAACAAGAAGGAAGACGGCACAGCTATATGGAAATGAATTTGACAGCCCATACATAAGATCCTGTTGTTCCCTGGATTTCTTTTTAATAGGCATTAACAAGGCTTTTGCTTTAAATAAGCAAACAGAACTAGCCCTGAAACTATCATTTAATTTCATAGCCCTTTTTCGCAGAGATTAGCTATCAGTTTGAAAGTCCTGTGAGGCTTCATCTTGCTTTTTAATTCAAATTGCACTGAATCCATAGTAATTCTCTTTTGCTCCTATAATGCCACAGACAATGAAACACTATTCATTGCAGATGCTTATATTTCCTGATATGTGTCAGATTTTCTAATGAGAAATCTGAGGTTGGAATAGTAGATATCAGTACCACTCTATCAAGGGCACAGCCAAACCTGTTCCCTGATCTTGAGTTGGTGGAATGCTTTTTACTGCAATGATAAGGAACTACTATAAGTCTATTTGCACTCTACAAAACTCCAGTTTGTGCCTGGACTGAGTTTTAGTTAATCAAAACCGAAGTGACATTTCTCTGCAAACTTATATGCTGTCATTCTACTCATCCTCCTTAACTGTCTTCCTCTCTGAGAAATAACAAAACAAGCAATTGGGTAAGATTAGAAGCATGCTATGCACATTTTGCTTGGGGAGCAAAAGAGTGTGCAGTATCCACAACATTGAAGAATCAAGATCATTAATTACAATATTTGTTTCTGACTGAGATCGGTGTAAGGGAAATAAAAATAATGCTTTTGTACATTCTTGGGCTGAGCAAGTCTCCCAGTTACGGTTAGCTACAGAGCTGTTCCCACTGGAGACAGTCAGGAGCTCCCATAGAGTCTATTGCTGGTGATGTTGGTACCATATGTACCCCTCTTTCCACAGAGGCACAGAATGCTTTGGTGATCCTAAGCAGCTTAATAGAGGTTTACACTGATTGCATCTCTCTGTGAGCAGGAAATAACGAAGATCAAAGTGTTCTGCAGAGAAGTCAGTTGAAGCTGCCACCTACTGTTGGACTGTACTGATGGTTACTCCCTGCTCTTTGTGTGGTGCAGGAATACCGCTGAAGTGGTGCCAAAGAATGGTAGTAAGAGGGTGGTGATGTGTGACTACGTGACAGGTGGACATGTTGTGCAGCGGTTCTCAGTGCATTGAGACAAACTTCTCAAAGAATTGAGTAGGTTGTGTTAGGTGGTTGATGGAAAACTCATTATCCAAAGATTTATGATTCAATATGCCATGCTTCCTTCCTTTTCACTGGCTTTCATGAAAATATTTCTGTGTACAGATATTTGAGAAGAGCTTTTTATTTATATAAATATGTATTGTTCACACACAAGTGAGTGCATTGACATATGAATAAATGTATTCCAAACACACATACATGTTCTCTCTGGAAGTGGTCATCCTGCCACCTTATATGTACATGTTTACATGCTGTGAACGTGACTGGAGAAAAATGTAGAACATGCAGGATAGCCAATATATGTGGCTAATATGTCCCAGTCAGGAAGGAAACCAGCTATTTTTAAAGCAGAGATTTATAAATACAGTCAAATGTAAGACATGCTCTAAAGAGAACAAAAAGGAATTGAAGATGCTCTGTAGCTTTCCTGGAGCACACAGCTTATTCACCATCACTCTTATTGGCCTGGACTCAAATAAAGCAGAGCCTTCCTAACATCCTGTTAACGTGAGTATCTTCTGCTCTTTTAGTTAATAGCTTCAGCCCATCAAAAAAAATCTTTAAAAATACATACAGTTTGGGACTTAGCACTTCTGCATTGCTCTGTTTCAGATTTCTGATTCATGAGCAGCAAAAGGGTTGAAAGTTCCCCTAGCTGTATTTGCTGCTCTTCTGCTTACTTACAAAAGGGGTTTTGTGGTCTTTAGTGATTCTTCTGAGAAGGAGAACCAAATTTCTGTTCTGTGTCTGCCTCATGCTTCTATGTGCAGACATGCATCATGTCTTGTAGAACATATAAAACACTGATTTTTCATAGGGAAGGCTCCCCATTTTATTTGCTCTTTTCAAGAATTCAGAAAAACTCCAACAAGTTAACTTTCCTAACAAAATCCTAATACAGGCACCTGTATTCTGCAATGCATTTAACCCTTTTGAGTTTCAGACAACACTTCCTCTGGGGGGATCCTGCTGTGCAGCCCTCATAAGGATGGACTCACTGAGGTGCATGAGCAGGATCCTTGTCTGAGACTCAGGAAACCATGAAGCTCAGTTTCTGGAAAAGTCTCCATTTCTATGTTTAGGAATGTAAATATTGTGTTAAGATCTTGTATTTAGTATCTATGGTCTTAACAAAGGAGAGAAGAGGAGAGGCTGACATGAAGAAACAGCGGTGCTTACTACTCCAAGGTTTCTACTTCAAAGATATTCAAAAATATTTCATGTGCTATTTGCAAAGTTGTATACTAATTAAAGCATGCATTGAAATATTTATTAAGATAGAGCATTTCTCTCTTGGCTCCCTCTCTCAAACTGATGAGGAAGAATTGTATCAGCTACTTTGGGGGTTTGTGTACAACACATAGCCCAGAGGCTTAATTTTGTGCAGCGCTTTGGAAAAGCTATGACTGCATGCTGTTCTTCAGAAGAGTGTAAGGTCGAAATGTAACAGGATATTACTGTTTTAATGCTCCGACCACATAGATGTGTAAGGCATGGGAGGTAATCAGTAGCTAGTTATTAAAAATCAATCTACTCTGGTGTTCTACAGTACAGACATCCACCATCATAAGTATTATTAAAAAAATATATATAGTGAATCTCCCAGTATACAAATTACCTTATCAGTCCTGGGAGGGAAAAAAAAAAAAACAAAAAGAAGAGGTCTTTTTTTCCCTTTCATGTAGTATGTATAATTTAGTTCCAGTTCTCAAGCCTGTTAGGAAAAAAAAAAAGGATTTGGAAAGGTATCACACAGAAGCATCAGGAAATTTCTGGACTGATGAATAGGACACATAATGAAGACTTGATTTTATTCTCAGAAGATAGTTATAGCCATTACTTTTCATGGAGCCATTCAAGAATAGCATTTTTAATATATATCTCTTTTCAGTTGCTGAAAAACTATTAAATTTCAGTCAGCTTGAGAATGTTAATTTCCACGTCGGAGTCCAACTTCTTCAGATGAATTCTGAGAGAGGCTGGAAGAAGAAAGGAAATGTTTGCCCTTCTCAAAGAAAAGAACTGTCCCTCAAGAAAACTTATTGCCTTTGTGCTCTGAAACCACCCACCACTCCACACTTAGAAGTCATTATTCAGATTTCAATTTATACTTCCAAAAGACTAGAAATGCTGGAACTACCACAAAATATCTTGGCTGGAGTCCTCAGCATACTGTGATGTGACCATACAGACAGGTTTGTGTGCTCTGTCTCCGCAGGTGCCACGTCTTGCTTAGCAAGCTTTTTTCTCATGATTTAAATATTTTTTGATCCAGTAACAAATTGTGGAAAAGAGGAGGTGAGCCTTCTTCTTGTTCTGTAGTGTTCTGGATGTCGCTTTATGTTATCATTACAAATATAGTATTAGGCCTTTCTGTTCCTTGCACAAGCCCACGCAATGCCATGGAGGAACCATTTGTTTTGAAATTACAGGTATCTACATCAAGAAGGTCATTCACTATTTTAAGAGCTTGGTTTCTACCAAGGTCAGTGCAATTTCTTTCAAAGCTATTCTGGATTCACATTGGTGACAGCCTAGGGAGAGATGAGCCTCAGCTGCCAGATTCTTTGAGGCATTTCTGCATCCTCAAGGCTCCTTGTATTCAACTGCTATCAACTATCTTCTTTAGCAATCAGCAGGCACTGTAACCTCTGGCAAGACCTTCTTTCCCTTACCCTGCCATCCTGATACATCACCAATCTGGCAGCTGGCTGAAGATTACTGTACACATTGTCCTCTACTCATAAGTTATATTTTGGCTGACTGCTGCTTGCCTGAGTTGCTAATTTCCTTAAGAGAAGTTGTGTCAACTTAACTGCTATACAAAGAACATCACCAAAAAGGAAACAGAGAGAGCAACCTGTCAGGACCAGGATCCAAGGCAAGCACAATGCTCTTGTTTAGCATGGTTGAGTGGTTATGTGTTGTTTTGTTGATTTTGTGGGTTTTTTTTTTTTCCAAAGACTATTTCAGACCGATCACCAGTCTGAATAGCAAACTCAAACCCGACAAGTTAATGCAGGAACAGCAGGAAACTCATTTAGAGTCTTTCGCAACTGAAATGCAGCAAGCCCAGCTCCCCCAGATTGTGCTGGCAACATTATCATATGGGCACACTGGTTAGTGCTGCACTTCTTCAAGGAAGACTTCTTACTTAGTTTAGTTAAGTAGCAAACAAATGCCAAAAAGATAATTGGAAAATTTACCATAATAAAAGTACTCTCCAAATGCCTTATGATTAGGACAAGAAATGTCAGTGAAACAAACTGAAGTTAAACTTTATTCCATACTTTCTACCATACGGTGAAACACTGCAGCACAAATGTGTGAGGCTCTTGAAATTTCGGAACTAACTGTGCTAACAATTGGCACTATTGAAAATAAATAACTAAAATGCTGTTGGTTTTGTGGTTTTGTTTTGTTTTTGTTTTTTCACTTTTATAACATCTCATTTGAAGATTTCTGGTCTCAACATAAAAATCAGCATGAGCATGCCACCTTGATGGGATGAATGAGCTTAGACAATTCGACAGCAAACAAGCAGAAAACGGGGAGATACTGAGCAGACCAGCTCCATGCCAAGAGTGAACAGAGAGCTGCTGTGCCACCAGCTTCACTTGAATATTCAGGAAAGTTATTTAAATGATGACACCTTGTCCTGGCACATGTCCCCATCACTTCCCCTAGAACAAACCCTGGCACACAGCACATGTCGTGTCACTCGCCTTATTTTTTTCAACTGAAGAGCGAAAAGATTCTGCACATTGGTGAGACAGCTGCGTTTAAAGCCACAATGACAGGGAACGTAGAAGGCTGTGCACTTAAAAAATTAAAATTGAGGATGTATTTTTACTGAGTGTTTTGTGCCCTGCCCTTTCTAGACCAGAGATCAGAGCATGATGTCTAAAGAAATCCTTTGGCATGTCATGGCAGGAACTGTGTGCCACCTGACTGGTCACAGAATCACAGAATCACAGAATCACCCGGGTTGGAAGGGACCCCAAGGATCATGTAGTTCCAACCCCCCTGCCTAGCAGGGCCACCAAACATACACAAGCATGTATCAAGCAAATCAAGTGGAGAACCTCATGAGATTCAACAAAGCCAAGCACAAGATCTTGCATCTGGGTTGTGGCAACCCACACTACCAATACAAGCTGGGGCCTGCGAGGACAGAGCTTGGCCCTGCTGAAAAAGATCTTACTGGTGGATGGGAAGCTGGACATGAGCCAGCAACGTGCCCAGAAAGTGAACCATATCCTGGGCTGCATTCAGTGTGTGTGGCCAACACACTGAGGGAGGTGATCCTGTCTCTCTGCTCTGTGATGGTGAGATCTCACCTGGAATACTGCATCCAGATGTGGAGTCCTCTGTACAGGAGAGACATGGACCCGTTGGAGCATATTGAGAGCTGGGCCACCAAGAGATCCAAGAGACAGAATACCTCCCTATGAGGACAGGCTGGGGGAGCTGAAACTGTTCATCCTGGAGAAGAGAAGGCTCCGAGGTGACCGGATAGCGGCCCTTCAGTATCTAAAGGGAGTTTGTAAGAAAGAAGAGGATAGATGCATTATCAGGGTCTGTGGTGATATGACAAGGAGAAACAGTTTCAAACTAGAACAGGGGAGATTTAGATCGGCTGCAAGAAGAATATGTTTTATGATGAGGGAAGTGAGGCAGTGGAGAAGGATGCCTAGAGATGTAGTGGAAGTCCCTGTTTTGGGAGATGTTCAAGGTCAGGCTGGATGGGGCTCTGAGCATTCTGATTTAGTTGTAGATGTCCCTGTTCATTGCAGGGGAGCTGGACTAGATTACCTTTGAAGATCTCCTCCAACTCAAAAGATTCTGATTCTGACTCCAGAAACAAGGTTTGCTTTGCAAATCACAGGTGAAATCAGAAAAGGAGATAAAAAAAGACGACTTTTCCAAACTAAAAGTTTGTGTCCCTAGCTTGACTGAGAAGCAGAATTGTCCCTAGTAGATCATAGTTATTCTTCTAGAGAGTACAGATTTTGTGAAACATCAAAAAGCACAACCATATATCAGAGAAGACTGGCCCCTAAAACCTTGCATTGGAGACATGGACTCAGGCTTCTCCTGGAAGCTCACCCCTCTGGCTTTTTACCCAGGCTGAATCCAGACTGAGGAAGTGCCTACACTAATCCGTTTAGGAGGGAGGATCGCAGCAAACATCTCATGACAGCTGCTAACCTGACAAGAATGCCTTCCTGGGGATGACAGAAACTTGATGTAGGTGCCTGAACTTGCAAAGTATTTGTCATTTTGACCTGCCATGTAAGGACAAGAGTTCATAATAACCTTGGGAACCCTAAGCCCTGTTCTCCAATTGCGTTTCAACCTGAATACAATAATATTGTACCTCATATTTTATTGTGCCTAGTAGAGGCTTGCTAAATGTGAGAATTAGGCCCAGAAAGTTCACATTAATTCAGGAATTTGTTGTTTCTTCAAAGTGTAAAATGGCAGTTACGCAACTGAAAATCCCAATGGTAGCACTGTGGCTTCATAAGATGAGACAAAGAAAGCACCCACTGTTCAGAAAATACCCTACGGACCCATCTTGGTGGGTCTGCTGATCTCCCTAGCATCTGTCCAAAAAAGCCTTCTCAGAAAAAAAGGATTAGTGTCTGAGACCTTTCATGCATCTGGCGGCTGGGGAGTGACTCCCCCACGGGGGCACTGGTGTGGAGTCAAACTGGCACATTTTGACAAAACCAGTAGTGAGATGAGAGCCAAGACAGCTCCCTTGCTACAGCCCTGCCAAACGAGCCCCCTTCCAGGCTGGGGGCATTTCTGTGGGAGATGGTGGCTGTATTCCTTTGTCTCCTGCAAGAAAGTGTGAGCTTTCACGTGATTCGTTTTTCTCACTCAAGGAGCAGCTGGATGGATCCCCACCTGAGTGCCATGGGGCTGCACAAGCATCTCAGACTGCACAACCAACAGATAACAAGGGCATCATGGGCAAAGGTGGGCAGGGCCACCATGCCTGGCATCACCTCCTCAGAGTTAGTTAGGGTCCAGTGTGTGCTACCTGGAGCAAGGAGAAAGATGTACACAAGGAGCTACACAATGACCTAGCTATCAGCCATACCAGGGTGCATTCTGAGTTCTGATACTGCTTCCCTTGCAGCATCTATTTAACCCTGCTTAGTCCTCCACATCAATAATGTTGATTACAATTAATAGCATTTCTTCAAAGTGTGCAGGCAGACTGCGCTGTTTAACAATATATAGCAGTAAAGCAATATAACTAGTATTTATTTTCTTAATCTTACATTAATCCATGAATGCATGTTTACATTTAGGATTTCTAAGTATCATGCTTCTCATGTGTGCCTGATTTTTTTTGATCTCCTGAATAATTCATTTTAAAAGCCTCTTTATTTTCCTCTCCCTAGTTTAATTAACCTCTTGGTGCTGTTGGGATTTTGCCATAAAAACATAATGCACTTTGCATTAGTGGGTAGCTCATGTTAGAAAAATCTGTGTTCAGCCACTAAAGAGTTAATAACAGGCTCTGGCTTAATGCCATTTTATTACAGATGATGAATAACAGAGGTTTTCTTTATATACCTGAATGATACCTTAGTATAATCAGGATAGATTACTCATCCTGCCCATGGAAACTGACCACTTGCCCCTCATGCTGAGATTAGGGCAGTATCCTGAATCAGTTTTCTGTGGAATTCACTCCATTGTTCCCTGAAGACCGAAGAAGGGTCCCAAATGTCCCACCTGGTCCCATGCCAGGTGACAAACGCTGTGGGCTGACACTGGAAACCCCGTGGGAAGGAAAAGGGTAACTCTCCAAAGTGGTGAGCAGCTGAGGCTGGCTTTTCTCTCCTCACATGGGATGCAGTGCTTCATGCAAAACACAAACCCGGCAATGCAGTGTCAGAAGGCTCTTGACTGAAATCTGCTTTTGACTTCCCAGGTTGAACTTTTTTGGGTTCAGCATCACTCTGTCCTGGGGTTTGTAAGTGCCTGCAGACTCATCTGCCTAATTTCACACAGCTTGGGATGAGGAATGGGCATTAGACAAATGCCCATCACTGAAGACCAGAGAATGACTCCTGAAGCAGCCAAATGATTAGGTGCCAGCTGTTTTGGCTGCCCTAACACAGGTATGGACTTTGGCTGCGAGAAATGACACGGGACTTAAATCACCATCTCAGGAAATCAGGAAATCACCATCTCAGGAATCACCATCTCAGGAACCATCTCAGGAAACAGATCCTCCATGCTGTTTTCCCCTCGTAACTACTGTCCGGGCTCAGACTGTCAGAACACGCTGTGGCAGTTACTCACTTCTCTTCATCCCACCCTTTCTTAAGACCCTCTTATGTAACTGTGGGGTTGTGCAATGACACAGCAGCAGGTTGCCACATGCCAGGCAAGAGTGAGGAAGCTGGCCCTACCTTAGATAAGCAGTGGGGGTTAGCGTGGTGACACGAACTGGAGATGGGGACGTGGAGGACTAACAGGGCCCCACGGGAGGCAGCTGGCGGGCACCGCTTCCTATGCACAAGCTGCATGGGCGCTCAGCTTCCTGAGCATCTGTAGCTCACGGGATCGGTGGGCCCCACAGCCTGCTTGGCAAAGGCTTTCTGGCTTCCTTTCTGCAGAGCCAAAAATATAACCAACTACCTACATTTTGCAATGGACTGGGTTGGGGGGGGGCTAAACTGAAACTGCCCAGGTTGGGGAGTTTTCCTCCCTCTAATACATGTGCTTGTCGGAATACCAACGCACAGCAGTGCTTTGCTTTGCAGCAGTAACTAATCTTGAGAAAAAGTAGTCTTGTTCCTACAACACTGTTCACAAGATTCCTTGTTCGAAATCTAGTGCAATTTGGAATTTGTAGATGTTTACTCTTTCTTCAGTGCAAAACATTGCTCCAGCTTTGCTTAGAGGCCCTGAGGAAGGGGTAATGCCTGTTCAGTACTTTGCTTTCCCTAGATGCTGCAGTCATTCAGGTGGCTCACATCCCTGTTTGCTCTGAGTATGAATGAAACCTCATCATTTTCAGAGCCTTTGGTATTGAGGCTGCAAAGAGCCCTGCAGACAACTGAGACAAGATTGACAAGACGGTGCTATTGAACTGAAACAGTTAAAAGTTGAACCATGAGTAGGAAAAAAAAATTAAAAAGACTATTTTTTCCTCTGTAATTGAGAAAAGATTATGCAGCCATAATTCAGGCTCTTTGTGGTTGGTTTTTTTTTTCTTGTAATAACATCTATTTTTTCCACAACATATCCTAACATTGGAAACATGTACCAAAAGTACTGCTTACATTCCTGTCAAATTAGTGTTTGATCTTTTTGCTTCCAAGCTTCATTCTCAGTCAAGGAAGATTTGTATGTCCTAGAAGCCTATTATTATCATTTAGAATTATTTTCACTAGATGAAAACTTACAGAAAATGCAGACAAATAGCTTGGGGGCTCACTGCGTTGGAAATCCCTTCTCCATACAACCTGCCTTTCCAGCTGGAAGTTGTTGTATGTTGAAACTTTCATATGCTAAATATTCAGAGTACGGTTTAAGTCTCTTCATTCTATGGGCAATGCACCTTTGGAGCCATGGATTAAAAATGTTCCCTCCTTTGGGAGATCCACCAAGAGGTACGTGCCTAGCAGCCCTCTATTGGGAGCACTGTGAGCTGACAGTCACTGAGCTCCCAAAGAGCAAGTTTTCCTTACAGCAGCATTAGTGTCAGAACATACACAGCAGTGTTGTGTTTGTAAAGGTTTTTCAGATAACACCACATACATCATGAACGTGCTTTCTGAGTTTTCTTTCTGAGGACAAGCTTTCCAAAATCACTAACTACCTCACGCCATCTCTTTATGGGATAATGTGATGATGTTACCAGAAATCCCATCTGAACAGCATAGCATCATCCTTCACCATAAATTACATTTGTCAGTCTTCTATAAAGCTGAATTGCCTAGGGCAAAACATCACCTCTCTCCGCCTGTCAAAACAGAGTAATAATGCTTACCTATATCACAAGGGTACATTTAGACTTAATTACCCCTCTTCATGCCAAGGATGAATTTATCCCATGGCATTTGGTACTGTCACCCATTAGTGGCAATTTGTATAACTAAATCTTGTGATGCCTGCTTGCCAATGTTTCCAGACATGCACACACAACATTTACATTTTTCTAGTAGACTTCCTGGCACTGGTAGAAGTTTGGGTCAACTCTTTCACAGCTTGTTTTTGCTCATATTTTCTTTTTAAAAAGTTTATCTTTAAAACTATCTTGAGTAATGAGTCCCCAAGCAGTCTGGGCCATGTGTCCATAAGGCAGCAAGTATTTCCTGTTGGCATTTTAGGATATGTTTCCAAGCACCTTTTAAAAAAGGAAGTAGATTGGGACCCAGAAAGATCCTGCCCCTAACCTGGGCTGCAAATGGTTCTTCCCATTGTTGGCATTAGCTTATGCAGCTCAGTGAGCAGCTAGCATGCGGCTAGCTTGGCTAGCTCAGGTTAGGTTTGAGGTAACATCCACTTTCCCAAATTAATTGGAGAACAAGTTTCCATTTCCAGAAGTCATTTGTAAACTCGCTGAAACTGTTAATGACTAAAGAATCCCTGTCCTATAACTTTGGTGGCATAAATCCCAGATTTCTAGGCTTGAGTGATTCATCCAGTCACAGGGTGAGCATCCAAGACAGGTAAAGTAGCTTCTCCCTGTTAGCTGCAGAAATAATCTGGGGAGACTTGGATGGGATGCCTAACTTTCAGACAGCTGAAATGAACTGCAATTAATCCCACTTTAAGATGCTTTTGAAGATGGGAATTATTTTGTAAAGTCGCTGCAGCCCAGAACTTCAAAGGTCAACAAGCACCTAATTTAAGCTCTTTTCCCAGTTTTGAAAATATTCCTCCTATTCTGCTTGCATCACATGAAACTCTGGTGGTTGGTGAAAAATGCATGCCTGGTTCTATATCTGAACTTGTGAATACAATGGACTGTATATAGCACTGCATATAGCACAGCATACTATACTGTTTGCATTCATTAAATCCTCTTTCACTGGAAAATTGGCTCTTCAGCCTGGGATATGCATGACACATAGGAAGGATGTCTGTAATCATTTGCACAAATGCCCATATCCTTCTGCTCTTCCTGCTCCTTCTTTACTGTCATGCCTAACCAAATTGAATCTTAAACTGGGAAATGACAAGCTGTGAAGTCTTTTCAATCAGTTAGAATTACGTTTGGTCCTCAAGCATCATAAAAGCCAGAAAAACTGCATTTACTAAAACCTTTTTCTCTGAAAATGTATTAATAATGTATGATCATACTTTGTAGATAATGCAATAATTGCTTGCTTGATTATGTAGCCAAAATAATCATTTTCAGAGATGTTTGATTTTTGCATGGTGTCTACATTTTGTATAATTTTCAGGGCAGCAGATGCTCATCTGTTTGTTCTGGTTCAAAAGCCAGCTCTAAATTGAAAGTGAATTACTGTAAATCTTCCGCAGGTATCTAATTTTACTTTAGAAACTCACGCAGTCTAAATGGTCTTATACTCAGGAGGGGAAAATCCCCACACAAAGTCCACAATCAGAAAACTCAGCACACTGCAATTAGCATCACACCATGCCAAAAAGGACAAATCATGCTCCCAGAGAGCTCACATTTGTATGCATACATGAGCACACGTACTGCCTTTCAAATCTTTTCAAATGTTGATTCTGATTCTATGCTCCAGCATGATGGTGTTGTACACACATTTTTTAAGTGTGTGCCCATTTTGCTTAGGTAAATAAACACAAGTTTATTTACCTAATTACCTGATTTACCTATTTACCTAATTTACCTGATTTATATATCAGGGACATGATCCTGATTACACTAACATCTGAAAACATTTTTGGGCTATGATTTGAAAACTAATGGAGTACACAAAGGCTGGCCTCCAAAATGGAAACAATTTATATCTGTATCTGGGGATAAGCGAGTGTTTAATAAAGAAGAAAAAAAAGGAAATTTGTCTTCCTTGATTTTTGTCCTAAAGATCAGGGAAAAATTCAGCAGCAGGAAGCAGAACAAAGCTACTGCTGGTTAGCTTATCTGCTTCACTTTTGGGGCTCTTATAGGGATTCTCTGCCTGAGGTTTCCGAAGTCACCACCTTGCCATTTCCACGTGCTTTGGAATCAAAAAAACAACTCTCCGTAAAGACAGCCTTATCTAAACCAGCTTTCATTTTCAGTGCTCCCTTGTATTTTCACTGCCTGAATTCAAGAGTGAAGCTCTTCTCTCCTGACCTGGTGCCATGCAGCTCTCCAGTGCTGGGACATCACTCCTTCAAGAGGGCATTTAAGAAGGTAATTTAGAAACCAGACTACACCACAGTCCATTGATTTCTTTATTAAATTGTGACAATTCCTGTCCGATTTTGACTTTTTCACACAAGCAGTAAACTGCTTCATCTTTTGCATAGCTATGATTAAGCTATTTTTCCCTTGACTGCTTACCTATCCCAGTGTATCTTCACCATGGACAAATCTGAAGGTGGAGGCACTTCAGAAACTGTGTGGTGAGCAGATGCAGCAGGCAGCTTAAATGTGTTCCCTTCCCCTCCACTCCACTTGTGCTGAGGATTATGCCTAAATCTTCATTCAGGGCATTGCAATTAGATGAAGTAATGTCTGAGAGGGAGAATGATCTTGTTTTGGGATTATTTTTTTTTACTTTTTTTTTGTATATCTCACAGAAATGGAAAAAATGCAATGTTGTGTTGGAAGGGGGGGGGGGGACTGCAAGAAAGAAATGGTCGCAAGAAGATTAGCAAGAAGCTACTTAAGATCTCTTTCTAAACAGGAACTTGGGCTGGAAAAGGAGAAGCAAGTACCCCAAAAGGTGTGGTCAGTCAGGGCATGCAGAGTGAAGATAAGAGCATCAAAAAGAGAATTGGTTCATGGCTGGTGGAAAATGCTGGTGCTCAAAAATGACATTTTGGGTGGAGGAGAAGAGGTGTAGCTCCCAAGCCAGGCTGCTCCTACTTTTGGACATAACCTCCTGCCTCCTTCTCATCCTGCCTCTACACAGGGTGGGTGTTAGGCCGTATTGCATACAAGCACTGCCTCATAAACTGAAACCTTCTCTGAACAAAATGTAGTAGCAACTATCTGTTTCAGTAAGGTCTTTAATGGAATGACATAGGCATCAGAGTTAGACACGGCTTTATTTAATATATTTCATTATTCATGATCTAGAATTTTACAAAGGAGTCAATTAATTACAGTTGCAGGAAAAAAAAAAAAAGAAAAACTAAACTGGAAGGTACGTTAATATGCTGCTGCCAGTAGTTAAAGTAAGCCAACTACTTCTTTGCCAGGAAGACATTTTTCCTTCCAGCCAAAACTGCCACTGCAATTATCCAAAATTGCTCTGAGAATTGGAGCAGTCTCACTGCACACCTCCAAACGCCATCAGTCACACAGAGTCTTCCCTTGCAGCCCACCACTGTTTGCACCCTTTCCACCTGCCCACTGGTAAGCAGCAAGGCATAGGGAAGGGAGCAGATGTACAAGGATGGGAAGTGGGTGCTGGGAAGCCTGGTGAGGATGTAAAGAAGAGAATGTGTCAGCAGGAACTATTCTGGTACCTGAGAGCATCCTCGGAGGCAAATGGATTGTCTAGCAAGGCTCTCTGCCACATCTGTGGGCATTTGGGTACATGATTCTCTCAAAAGGCTGCTCAAAAATAATCACTGTTTTTTTTCATGACAAAAGCCTCTGGACACCACAGTGAAAAATGTTGCACAAACACTAAGTAGGAAAACAATGGGAATTCTGAAGCATTCCTTTTTTTGTAGTTTCCACAGTAAGGCTGCCATGCACAGTCATGTCATAATATGCATGATATGCGTAAGTTATAATTCGTAGTCTCATATTCGGCTGTCATAGCAGCCCTGTACAGCCCACTTTCTACACTCTGGGAAAAATGTTAAAATATATTGCAAAAGAATTATATTGAATGTGTCTGGGTGGAAGTGATAGACTTTCTGGAGCTGTACTGACGTTCAGGAATGGTCTTTTCAAGTTCAAATATACTTTGCCGTGAGAGAGGATTTTGACGTTATTAGGCAAAATGAACCATATCCGTATGGTGTTTATAAAATACATTTGGTTATTTCTCACTGCAGCAGATGGTACCCAAAATAAGAAATGACCTGGAACCTCATTACCAACTGCATACAATCTGCACAAAACTGCTCAGGGAAGTGGGAGAATATTGGACTAGTTTTGTTTTGAAAGAGGCCTTGCTTACTTTTGGTCTCTTCAAAGAGAAAATTCACAGAAGATATCCATCACAAAGAGCCACAGCACCACGGGGCAGGATGGAAAGCTCAAACGATCCAGCTTCATGCTGCAGGGTGCTAACAATAACTTGATGCCTGGATCAAGGAGCCCTCCATGAGGCAGCTCTTCCCAGGGTGCATGTGATGGGTGACTTGTTCCCAACCTCCCCTGGAGCAGCTGATGGGGCTGCTGCCCAGGTCTGCAGCACTGAAAGACATCATTCATTCTTGCAAGAGAACGTCTGGAGTTTCAGATGCTGCTGTATAAGTTTCATGGTGTTAAACGATACAACCATCCTGCCTTGCCAGCCAGGCGGGCTCTCAAGGGATGCCGACAGGAGTAATTATCTCAAGATCCAGCATTCAAGACAGTGCCCATCTCTTACACTTTGGCATTTTGCACTATAGAGTGCTGGAGTCAGCAGCCAAATGAGCAATCCCCACAAGTTTCTGTCACTGTCAAGAGTTACCAGGGACAAGGACAAGCAAAAATCACCAGATTGTGGTGCCAAGCCCATTGCTAGGAGCAGTAGGATGCAGCCTAGGAAGGAGCCCTTGCCCTCAGAGTGCCTTTGAGTCTTTAATTCCTAGTAACTTTCTGCAGCTGTGTCTGGCTGTATAAATGTCAAATTCAGCTCCGTGACCACCCTCGAGGACAGATACAGCAGAATCCAGAGCATAAGAGCCCTGATTTTCTTCTGGATGCTGAGAAAGACTTTTTGCTTCCATGTGAACTTGCTTTCTAGCCCCCTATGACTGAGGTAACCTGTCAACACAGATGCTAAATGTTGAGGCTCATTCTCCCCAGGTATTTGGCTTTTGTTGGCTGTTCAACTCAACAGACCCCACTCTCAGTACCACCCTCACAACTCTGTCATAATACAAAGACCTTCGTGTGGGGCTCCTTCCCTCCTGCAAGGTGCTGCTGTGTGGCTTCCCCTTCCACATATGTTCACAAGAAATTGCCCTGCTTTCCCCACAAGGGTGAAAATGACCTTCGCCAATGCTGGTTTTACAGGACACCCAACCGCACTGGCACTGGATGTTTATTTGGCCTGCCAGCTGCCAGTCCCCAAGAAAGAGCACCGCTGCTCACTCTTGGGTCAACCCAGACCACCGATTCATCCCACGCATTGAAAAACTTGGCTTTCCTCCTCTTCTTCCCCCTTCTTCACATCTTTTATGATTTCATATTTTCATATGAATTTCAGTCTGGACAAATGTGACAGTGTGTAATTCAAGCTTCATCTGCCACTAGAAAAAAAATTACTCTTTGTAATACAAAATAACCATTGATCTGATGGTTGAGCCATTTGGTAGTTGCAGCTGGAGAAGGGTCCATCCTAGAGTATAATAATGCTTCAGTACAGGAAAGCTGCTTTTAGACTGTTTTCAAAAACTTCCACTGAACCCCAGAGGCTATATTCTGTCACAGAGGGAGAAACAAAACAGTTTTTGTTCAAGTTCCTTGTGCAAAGGAGCAGAGACGTTTCCTTTTCCAGCTGATATGTTGTAGATCAGCTTGAACCATATTTGCAGGTATCACTGTGGTTAGGCTGTACATAACCACAGATCACAATTTGGGTGTCAAACAACCTAGAGAGCTTGTCATATGACTGTAATGATCACTCTGCACGGCACAAGTGGAGTCCACAGTTAACTGTGACACCTTTTTGGCTTTTGCACTGGTCAAGCACAAGTGTAAAGTTTGTGCAGCCTTTGTATGCATCCTGTGCACTGCAAGTAGAATTTAGTGCGCAATACTGGTGGTAGATGCAGAGTTGGACTAAATGATGTTAGAGTTCTTTTCCAACCTTAGTGATTCTATGATTCTATGTGTGCTGATCCCTGTCCACAACTCTAATTGTGCATATCCATGGACCTTATGAAAAGTGGACTCTTCTCTAAAGAGGCTATCTGTATCATAAAAGAAAATCTGGAAAAGACCCCATCTGTGTGCTGCTCTGCAGCAGGTCAGAAAATGGCCTCACCTATACTGCTGTGCTGTTTGTTAACGTGATTGTTACATAACATACGTGGCTCTGTTAGACCCTAAACAGTAAGGGTGGTTTATGAAATTCTTTCTTCTTAGCTGGTTAGCAGTTATTTCCCTCATTGTTTGTGATCTCAATGATAATGGCTCTGCACTGTGCAATGCAAAACACTTTGAACTTCTCTCAGGACCCCCAGTTTTCTCTCTGTCTCTGAACTAAGATCAGTGTGTGAGAAAACAGGTGAATTGTGTTTAGTTCTGAATTATTTTCTGCAGTGACAAATGGGACAAAACAGTGTTCTCCAGCTGCCTTCCGCCTCCCTTCTTTTCTTCAGGAACTGATGTTTTAAGCACTCTTTATTTTGTGTGAAAGATTAGAGCAGGTCCAAAGCACTGTCATATGGCCATCCACAAATGCCTTGCTCAGGGCAAAGCCGCTTTGATCCCAAGGGGTGAATCCATCTATCACTTGTGATTATGAAAGTGCCTGGGTGGCGAGCAGCAAACATGATGATCACACGGCCCAGGAACCCTACGCAATCACAACAGTTGAGAAAGACGATTAAAGGGGGATTTGTTCTAATTTGTTCCTTGAGCAGTTGCCTGTGGGATGGTGCTTTCTGCAGCTGTGGTACATTAAGAAGCAAAATAACATAGCACGAGGAGGGAGGTGGAGCCTTCTGGCCGCTAGAGAGGCACTGAAGAGTTTGCCTAAAAGCAGTATCTTCCCCAGGGTTGCATAGCTGGGCGTTAATAGAAAAATAAAAAACATTAAACACAGCAAGATCTGAGGCTTATGAGGTAACTTGATTAAACAGTAATTAAAAAAAAAAAAAAAAAGAAAAAGAAAGAGAAAGGAAAGGAAAGAAACATTACAGATAGTTACTTTTTCTTTTTCTTTTCCCAGTTATTTGGGACAGAACCTGTAAGGAAGCAAGTAATATGCTTCATGCTTCCTGTTGGGATTAACTAGCAGAGGAGCAGAGTAAATCCACTGGGTTAACTCCTACCAGTCCTGGAGAAACATATGTCTCCCATCATGTGCTGGTGGGGAGTGATAGTGGCTAGTGAAATGCCATGTGTGCACCTGGACCTTTGGGGCAGGCAACCCCAGAGGCAAACTGACAAGGAAGCTTGGGGTCAGTGCTCCACAGGTGACCTTCCCCATTCCAGGGCCCCAGCACTCCTGCTGTCCTGCAGAGCCCAGGCAGGGTGTAGCAAGACTACCAGTCACTAGAAGGACCTTGCAGAGATACTTTTATGACAACAAATACCAGGGGTTTGTTTTGTTTTGCTTTTGCTTATGCAGTCAAAATCAGCTTGGATCTTTCTGTTGCAGCTTTAGAAGTGAAGCCCAAACAGCGGCTGCTAATCAATCAAAGGAACCTGAGAAGCCTGAGGAGCCTCCAGAGAGCTGATGGTGAATGGCATGAGCTGCAGGAAGGCACTGCTCTGCAGCACTCAGCCATGTCCCCTGGCTGCCATGGGAGCTGCCTCCCTGCAACCCAGATGTGCTGCATGGCAGTTCAGCATCCCCAGGCAGTGCTCCTGGCCCTCTGATATCCCAAGGGGCTTCTGGAAAGCAATTATAACTCCAGGATCCTAGTAATTTTCTAAGGGGATTTGTATCAATACCGCTCATATTTGTATAAATCTCCATTCCCATAAAGGTTAGAAGCTCAAAAAGAAGAGAATGAAACTTCCAAAATGAGATAACTAATTGAGAGGAAGACATTTGATTTTACCCTACTTAGATTCATCAAGATAGTTCAAAGGATACTAACAAATACACAGTGTAAACACTTATTTTTTTTTCAATTAATTTGTGTTTTTTTAAACAGAAAGTATTTTAAAACATACTTACTTTCCTCCTTTACTATCTTATTTCTCTCAGCTTGAATATTTATTCACCAGTTTTGCTCTTGCAGTGATTTCAAAGCTTACAGGACAAATGGTGGGAGGGAAGCTGGCTATTATTTTTTATTGGATTTAAAAACTAATACGCTGAAACTTTTCTTTTCCTTCTGGGCATTATAAATGGTTAAAGAGTTATCTCCCAAGTCTGCTGCCCAAGACTTTTCTCACCACAGTGCGTGACCTAAAAATCTAAGGTCTGCAAACTTTATGCACTTGGTGGCTTTACACCAGCCAGTAGAGTTGCACACAAGAAAATAACTGGCTCAGTACAAGAAAAACTGTTCCTTGGCTAGGAAATAAAAACACAAATAAGCAAATTATTGATGAAACCTATCATCTCTGAAAGAAGGGGGGACAAGAGAGAGGAGAGGCAGGGTAGTCATGGGGAATGCATGACTAATCATCCTGTCCCTCAAACTGAAGCCACGTGCAAAGAAGGGATAAGCAAGGACACCTCTATGGGTGTGAGCAGGGAAGGGGTGAAAGAAATGGTTCCCAGCAGTAGAAGCGCAGGCTGTGTGCTTTCTTTCCTAAAGAAAGTCCACAGGCAAGCAGATTGCTCTATGACTTGTTACTGATTTTGGTGGCACAATTGCTGTCCTTCTATCTGTTGTTCCCCACCCAGGTTGGCATGCAATGCAGCGTTTTGCTTTGGTGAAGTTCTGTCTGCCAGAGTGAGCTGAAAACTAGAACAAGTTGGATATGAGCTCTGGACATGTCCAAGAAAAACCTAGCTCTAAAGAATGTGACAAGGCAATGTTTGGTTACTGCCTTCCTGAAGAAGAAGTGTATCGCAAACAGATTTTGAATGAAAAATGACTGAAGGTGGAAAATACGACAACATTTTCATCTCATAAATGAGTTTGAATTGTTTTGCTCTTCTAACTATGAAGAAATGAAAAACTCAGCATTCAAAGGATTATTATTGCCCCAGAGGCGTGAGGGAAGTTTTGCACTCCCTTCACCCCCATCCCACCAGTCAGGATGAGCATGTTGGCTACCCTGCTCAGCACTCTTTACCCTGAGTTCGCAAACTAGATGTCACATGTTTCCTCTGCCACCCAGACAGCCTAGCTGTCTCACCAAGCCAACTTCTTTTTTGACAACAACCCCAAAACAAACCACAGCCGCATCTACAGGAAGCCCCTCAGCATGGTAAGGACATTTAGACCAGCCCAGAGCAGCATAACAAACAAAGGTGCCTGTGTTTCTCAGAACATATATTTAGGAGAAGCCAAAGATTATTTTGCATTTTCAACAACTAAAGAAAATACTGAAATAACTTGCAGCTCACACAGATTTACACTGATCTATTGCAGAAGCCACTCCCTTGTGGTTAGGTAGCACTAAACCCACCATACATAGGACCTTTGGGTCAGCTGATTTCTGCTCCCCTTCACAAGTCTACTGAAATTATTTGCAGGACACAGATAGAAAAGTCATGGCACTGAAGAAATTGCTGCTAGTAAATAATCTCTGCTGCCTGGCTGGCAGCTGACAGATAATAGTTACCATCAGAAAGAGTGACTGATAATCAATTGAAGAAATACAGACAATATTTCAGAAAAAAATATCCTCACAGCAATTTTTAGACAAAAGCTTCTTAGTTATGGAGTAATCTCGTAAGAAATTAGTGCTCGGGTAGCATGGCAATTGAAGGTGGAAATCACAATAGAACTGCAGAGTAGTTTTCCATATTTCTATTATACTACATTCTCAGTCTTAAACCAGGGACTAAAAAATCTATGCAACTGATCCTCATCTTCTGCTGGGACACAGACCTCTCTACGGGACAAGTAGAAAGTTTCCTAATGCATGTGCAGGAAGAGGGAAACGTTCCACTTTCTCCATTTCAGCCTATGACACAGCAGAATTAAGGATTCTGCTGTCCAACCTTTCCAGTGATTGCTGTGAATGTTTCCAGGATGTGACAGGTCATTCTCCAGCGACTTCACTAGCAGCATCTTATCTTCATTTACAGACAATTCTCCCAAAGACCTATATGGGTTAACGATGTGAAGGAGAACCAGAAAAAAACATCTTGACTTTCACAATGATCATAGCTTGTGGCCTGACCCCTTCATTAAGCTAACCCTTAGCTATCATTCATCTATCTTGTTGCTCTTTTTCTCTTTTGGCATGGCTTTGCCAGTTTGTTCATAAATCCAGCACCACTTGTTGGCTTCCTTCCCTAGCATAACTTCTACGTTTTGCTGTCAGAGACCACAAGCAGACAGCCTTATATATTCAGTTATGGGCAAGAATAATTTGATAGTTATTTCTGACTTGTAGGCTCAGGATGCATAGATTAATTGATTATTTCATTTTCACAGCTCTGAAATGTAAAGGTTCCAACCATAACCGGTCGCGGATTCTTCATTATCAACTGCTTTTGCTAAACAAGGACTATATGCATTATATACAGTCAGCATTCAGTTACTATCACTCAGCTGCATCTGTGTTTTGTTTGGCAATTGCAGGACTGATAGTGGAGATGCATAAGACACTGGTGAGAACCTCCATATATATTGTAGTGTCTCATGATTCATGGATTTATTCATCTTTCTCATGAATCATCCTATAACAGTTTTCTTCTTGAGATAGTAATGTGAATGGAGGAGGAGTTGCTCTCCAGTGTTTAGCATGAGTGGGATTTTTTGACTGCTAGACACGCAGAATATTACAGCCAAGATTTCCCAGTGCCCTTGCTGATTGCAGAATCACAGAATAGCCGAGATTGACAGGGACATCCAGGCCCATCTAGTCCCATTCCTGTTCAAGCAAGGACACCCTGAGCAGGTGCCCAGGACCATGTCCAGGTGGCTTTGGAAGATCTCCAGGGAAGAGAATCCACAGCCTCTGGGCAGCCTGTGCCAGTGCACCTTCAAAATCAAAACCTGTTTCCTGATGTTCAGAGAGAACCTCCTGCATTTCACTTTGTGCCATTTGTCCTGACACCAGGCACTAGTGAGAAGAGCCTGGCTACATTCGCTTTACAGGTTCCCTTCCAGCATTTGATGATCCATGCTGGTAACATGGATCTTTCTATCTGGGTACAATAATGCTTTGAAGGACAAATATAACACCCACTAAATAACTTAATAATGTGCCTTTCTGTGTAAGCAATTGCTTAAAATTGGCACAGGAAAATAATATAGTAGAAAATAGTCTGTGTGACCATGAACAAGAACTGAGGCAGTAATCACTGCAAGCCTTGTAGTAAAAGAAAATATAACACTTTTTTTTTTTTTTTTTTTTTTTTTTTTTTTCAAAAAGCAGAGCTGCTGTATTCTAGGTTGAAAAACATTTCAGGAAAATGAAAGTGATAATGTGCTTACCAAATAACACACAAAATAGCTCCTTGGAAGATGCTGAAAGAGAATTCATGAATTCTTTCTACCAATTCAACAATGGGGATGCATTGGTATGAATTCTACTTTGCTTGAGCATGGGAGCAGGTAAGACAGGAAAGCAATGGTTCAAATTCAGTCATAATCTTGGTAGCTTCTGAAGCATTATTAAAACATTATGTCAAAGCTGGTAGCAGTGAAGCTGGCACTCCTGGCTCCTGAGAACATTATTCTTATTTCTGTACATTATAACTTATTTCTGTAATAAGTTTTAACAAACAGAGCTACAGCCTGGTTGGAAAAAATAAAAAGAAAATTTAAGAGGGAAATTCTCAAGAAATGGTGCTCTTCAAGGAGGTCTGCAGACAGAACAGGAATGTTCAGGGACCAAAATGGTTGAGGTCTGTTTCTCACAGGAGTTATCAGGGCTCTTGGTAGGATAGCTCTAAACACTACTTTGCAATTACATCATGTACAAACAATGCTGATGCAAAACATACACTAGCACAGGGTCAGGTCTGGACTCAAATATTTCAGTACTGCAGTAACTAAAGCAGAGGGTTTCCCCTTAGAAATGTGGTACTTGGCCCAGCAAGGGAAGGATTACATTCTCTTTCTATGGCTTCCAAATCCAGACAGTTCTAGGTATATAATGCAGTTGCCATTCATTTTTTCAGTTTAATGGACATTTGTCCAGTTCTGATTTCACTAAGATAGACATCACAAAATGCAGGTCATTAATTACATCCAGTACCACTGGGAAAACAACCAGTACAGTGGAACTGACTCATTAAAGAAGATGAATTAACCAAACGGCGTGTTCTCCCTGAGACATTGAGTACGGCCAGTCCAGCCCAAGTGTGTAGGAAGTGTGTACACAGGGGCTCCAACTTACAACCATACTTTGAATAAGGGAGACTTTTTGAGATGATTTTGTTCAATTTTAAATAATATTATTCATGACATATAGACTGTATCAACAGTCTATGGGATCAGTCTTCTAGATGCAGACTTTTCCAGCATAAAGCTGATTCCAAGTATCCATGCAATTGTCCCATATACCATATACCCATATCATACAAGTAAAGAAGTTTACTAATGAAAAAACATTAAGGTTTTCTGGCACACATCTGAAAAATATTTCAGAATACCCAACCTGACTTCTGTGTGGCCAGACATCAATGTTTTGCTTCAACCCAAGAATTTATTAAGACTTACATGAAAATATTCCATCTTAACATAGTACACATTGGTAGCATGTGAATACATATTTACAGATTTATTTGAAGTCTTCTGAACTGCAATTCTACAACCGAGCAACATATCCATAAGTGTTTCATAAACTTTTGAACACTTACATATTTATACATATAGTTTTTGCATATATATATATAAAAAAATACTTTTGAGACTCAAGGACTGAGAATAGTCAAAAGGACATTATTGCTACATTTCCATATTTACAAAAACAATGCATAAAACCATTCAAACACTAAGCCATTGCAAAATAAGTTTCAACCCCCCCCCAAAATTATAAAAATATAAATTTTAAGAAAGAAAAAACCCAAACTTTTTTTCAGCTAAATGTCCATAAAGTACCAAGACATCTATGATTATAAAACTAGTTTGTCTACAGTTGCTCTGAAAGCCAACACACTACGAAAGAGCTTTTATAGCATTAAACTGAAAATGCTCAACAACAAGTATGCATAAGAGTGCCTCCAAACAACTGGCTAACTTTGGAAAGGTGCAACAGCCTAAGTAAGATCAGTGCAAATGGCTACTTTTTGACTAACTCTGAAAGATGAATTCCTGTAACAATAAACCAAATGCACAGGCATATAAAGAGTGTGGTATTCAACACTACCTAAAATGTACTACCAGTGTGTGTATTTACAATTGTCTTGCATTTTGGGCAGTTAGTTACACATTTAAAATGCATGTAAACTCAACCAAAATCCTGGTAAAATATAAGTTACAGAGTGCTTAAGTGCAATGTAAATAAATAGGTACTTAACTAGTACTCTCTGTCTGAAAAATGCTTCTCTTGTCGCATTTACTAATTTAAAGGTGACAGAACAAAGGTTAAAAAAAAAAAAAACCAACAGTGTTTCCAACAGGAAGAAAAGGAGTTATAAGGTACTTAAGCACAATCCCAGGCCCAACAGAAACTGACCCCACAGCTTCATATGTGCCACCAAACAAGACCAAAGGTATACATTGTTCTATTCCATTTAAAAATTCAGTGCTTCCCAGTTAAGTTCTTTGAGATCTCAGCACCACCACAGAGATAGAAAGATGCAGTGACTTATGGGAGGAATAGCCCTTTCCTGAGAGCATTACCCAGGCCAGCCTGTGGGAAATATTCACCTGCATATCACAAGATAAGAAAAGGGCCCTCAGGACAGAACTTTTTGCTTCTGTTCCTGCCAAGATAAGATGTCTCATTAAACGGACGCTGCTCCTCTAACGTTCCATTTACTGTAAGCAGCCCTCCTCCCGTCATTTGACCAGCTCAGCAGAGCCCACCTATTTTTAGTGAATGCTTTTGGACATGGCTCTTAGCAAACCAAGCATCTCATCCCTGCGATTCTGACTGCAGGGGTGTTACGTGGTGAAATGTCAGCGAGATGTGGTACAAGTATCCACAGAAACTTACTGACTGCTCTGCACTGCTGACAGCCCAGGTAGGAAATAAAGACTGAGGTCTTTCCCTTCCAGATCTGCTTCATGCTCCAGAGCCTCTGGAAATTCTCTTCTTGTGCTGCCCATGTCCATCCCTTGGCTGCCCACTTCTTGCCCAGGGATGCGCTGTCCCTTCTGGCCTTCAACCTGCGGTTTCTGCTGGGGAAAGCCTCTCAGGTGTGGCTGGATATGGAAAGGGGTTTGCAAAGTACTTTGCTTTGTATCTGTTTATTTCTTAAATTCAACAAAACAAGATTAACTAGAAAATGACTACACGCTTTTTTCAGACAAGGACCGCTGCAGATTTGGTTTGATTTGTAGTCATCTCATTCAACACCCTGGCCCAGGGTTTCTTTTGTGTTTTCTGTTGTTTTTCTTCTTCAGATCTGGCTCTCTACTGCAAATACACACAATATAGCAAAATATATACAGCTTCAGTTAACACTGCAATGATGCCTGTAACCGTGCTCAGCACATTAAGTTTATGTCTAACAGTGTGTGGTAAAGGACAGTATTACAACAACATTTCAGCTACACAGTGGTAGTAGTGAGTAAAAGTAAAAGAAATAGTTCTCCCTCTCTCACCCCCTACACAATACAAACAAAAAGCAAGTGCAGCTGGGCTCCTCTTCTTCCAGATGCCACTCAAACATCTTCACGTACCAGGAGGGGCTGAGTAGATGAAGCACTGCTACCCACTGAGTTAATCCTCACAGAATGATCTGTAGCATTGCCTTGACTGGAAGGTGGAGTGGAAAAGTTTGCATACACCTGCAGAAGCCAAACAGTGCTGTCAATACCCTGCAGGCGCCCCATCCCTTCGCACCTCAGTGAGCCATCTCCCTCTCTGTGCTACCTGACATGAATGGCACCCAACTCAGGGAATTCTTGACAAACCTAAACATGTTGCTTCAACATGTTGTGGGCTCAACAGCTCTTTTAAGAGTCAAGAATCTCATTCTCACTTACTAAAAACACTTCATCTTACAATTGCATGCTAAATTTAAACCAAGCTTGAAAAATACTGCTCCGATTATTCCTAAAATGCCCCCAGAAACCTCTTTAATGTTTACTTCACAGTCTTTGTTTTTGTTTTAATGATGCCTGCACCTGCTAAAAATATGCTACAGGATGCAATCGAACACCAGCAGCTTTCAGTTTCCTCTTTCTCAAATTGTCAGGAAGCCTTACACTCTACTCAAACACAACATCTAGAAGGTGAAAGGAAGCCTTATTTTTAAACCAGTATTAAATTTGCTTTTATAAAACTCAGTTGCACACAGTGTTATTGTGAACAAAAATCCAAGTCTGATGGATCCACTTTCTCTTTGAACTCTTTTGTCCAGTTACCCTCTGGACAGGCTTTTAGTAGAGAATGGTGGAAAGAGCGTGAATATACACTTGATCACAATATACCTCCAAGGCTAAATACATACAGCTAGATAAAGTGGTAAGAGGAAGGAGAACATCAAAAACTCAACTTCTTCCTCCAGAAAGCTTTTCTAACTAAAGCTAAGTATACTTAATGTCTGAGATTCTTCTCAGACTAACAGATTTCTTTTTCATAGTTTAGATGAATCTAGATAGTGCCACTGTGTTCTGTAACATCAAAATTCTTGTCAAGTATATTTTAAGTGAGAAACACCAACCATGCAAAGAACCTTGTCTAGCTGGTCCCTCCTATCACCTAAATTTACCATCCAAAGATGCATAAATGATAATGGATATTGGAAAATCAATGGAAGATCTTTGCTTCTCCCAGCTCCAGTCCAAAAAACTGCTGACCCATATAGAGCCCAAACTTACCCGGGGGGCATTATCTGAAAGCTGCTGTTCTATCAGCTGCACGATTTGTTTGAATGTGGGTCTCTGCAAGGGATCGGCATCCCAGCAACTCTTCATTATGTCATACCTGCGAAGATACTGCAATTGGGTATTGCCCAGAAGGACAGCCTGAGAGCTTTTATCCCACCTGCATTATTATTTGACAGAAAAACGTGACCCACTTGCACAGTTTAGCTTCCTTAAATGAGTGTTAAGAAAAGAATAATGCTGCTAACAGCCGTGCTTGTGACAACAAAAGCCTCGGTGCTAATGAGAGTATCTGGACACAGTTTTCTTTGACAGCTTGCTAAGTGCCGAGCCATTTCCAGCATACAGAACTGGAGACAGATCATGACGAAGATAAGGAGCCAGTCCCCTTGCCGTCGGGATGCACAGCACAAAAGTACAGCCACTGACTGCTTTATCAGAATTAAATATGTGTAGTATGTGCTGCGATCTGTCAATAATTTACTTACATGGAGCATGTACCATGATAAAGTGATCAGATTCTACGAGGCACGAGTGTGTTACACTGCTTTTAATTACAACGGCATCTACTAAACTAGTTAGATTTGTTATTTAAGACTCAGAGAAATCTTAAAAGACAGTGGATGAATACAGAAAGTCTTCACGTGAATGTAGAAGCTTCCCTTTCTTTGCATCTTTGCTTATGTCTGGTGAGTAGAGGTTGCTCACTTACATTTCGGGGGGGGAGCACTCGGGGCTGAACATCCGATATCCCTCCTTAATCATTTTATAGAACTTAGAGTCCACAGGCATCCCTGGGTAAGGGCTGCTTCCTGTTGAGAGAGCAGGTGAGATGCAGATGGAGTAAAGCCAAGGTGAAACAAAAACCCCCCAAAGTACAGATTTTGATGGAGCTTACCTAAAGAGAAGAGTTCCCAAAGCAATATTCCATAAGACCAGACATCACTCTCAAAGGTGTAAACGCAGTTGAAAATGCTTTCAGGTGCCATCCACTTCACAGGGAGACGGGCCTGTCCAGGGAAAAGGGATTAAATTAAGACAATGGGCAACACAGAATCAACCTTTTAAACCTATTATGTACTTTTAATACATGCTAAATCAAAAGAAGGATCCAACTAAAGACGGAAATCCCTGCGTTTCAGAGTCTCCATGCAGTGCACTGTTACGGATTCACCTCTCTGCAGGTCTACCAAACTTGTGCAGTTCTTTTTATTTGGATTTTTTGTATACTGTGTGAATCCCTCTGGTTTACAGGGGATGGAAGGGAGAACAAAATAATCTACATGCACATGGTATAGTTCCTTAGGCAAACACACAAGTCTTCTGTGGACTGGCTACCATCCCCACGATGCTTCAAAGCTTTAGTCAAGTTAAGACATCTGCTTTAGCTTCTCAGCAAAAATTCGCGTGAAATATATACTGACATTTTTCACATGTTTGTGTGGGAACAGGCACAAACTGTCTTTCCACTCTCTGCTTTGCCTGTGGGAGCCAGCCAGGCTCCTGCCCTTAAGATTTGCCCTGCCCCAATTGCCTTCCTCTGTGTTAAGATCAAGCCAGCTGCACCCAGACGCCTCCCGCAGCCACTGCTTCCTCTGCCGGGCAGATGCAGCCTATCCTCCTCTGACCCTTTCAGGCTAAGTAAAATCCTGTTGTCAGATGACTCAGAAAACTTAAAATGTAGCCCAGACGCATAAAACTTAATTACTTACTGTTCACTTCCCTCCTAAGCTGTTGGTCTGTACCTCCCACTCTGAGCAGCCTTGGCTGATCAAGCAGCTCTTGGTCTGACCCTGAGCCCAAAAGCAGCTTTCTTTCACTAAATGCCACTCCATATTTTGCCAGGACAGCCACTCCTGAATTCTTTGCGCTCCTGTTGTTCCCTAACCTCAACCATCAGGCACCTAGCAGTATGAACATCGTTTTTGAATGCAACAAACACAGCTGTCTCTCCCTGCAGCTTACAACAGGGATGCTGTAGGTACCCAGGACTTCAGAGGACTGCAGGCTGAGAGCAGAACAGCAGAGATACTCAAGACATCTGAGGTGCCAGAAACTGAGAGGCTAACTGAGCAAAAAATACTGAGGAGTAGAACTTAATCTCTTCATCAGGGTGCTGAAAGCCTGGCTGGGCATGCGTCATGTCCCTAGCAGCTGATGGAGACAGCTGGGGCAGGGAGGACCTTTTTTTATTTGAAAAATGGTGTAAGTGAAAAGTGTGTGTACCTTGAGTAGATGGCTGCATGTATCTGACACAGATTTAAAACATTCATCCAGGCAGCAAAAATCAGTTTGAGATGCAAAAGGCCTGTACTTCATAGCATGTTTCTCCAATTCCAGTCTCAGGCAGACTAGGTTTTCTTTTGTAGCAAGGCTCATTTACTACTCTAGGACTTAAAAGGGGACTTCTGCCAATGCACTCTGCATCACTTCAGTGTTTCTTTGTACCTCTGCAGAGGGCTGGCAGGTACTAATGGAATGGGTATTTATCTGTACAGGTTTTAAGCATTTTTCATGCGTTGTCTTGTTAAAGGGCTTGACCTATAGCTGCAAATTAAAGCTGTATTTTTTATCTACATGAGGTTAAGATCTGTGTATAAAATTTTGCCACCCACTGTGCTCTAATCAGTAAATTCAGACTTCATAATCCAGTTTCTGAGTTATATTTTTTAGCAAAAATCAAGATGCAAACCCTGATTACTTAGATATTTCAGTAATGCAGAAATATAGCAAAAGTTGCAAAATAATTATTTTTAGGACTGGCCTAACAGAATATCACTACAGTAAGGCCTGCAGTTTCTTAGCTTACATGTTTGTGTCTAATAGGAAGATGGTGCATTTTTACTGATGCAGCAAAAATGTCTCCTCCCTTATGACATGTATTTGGTTGTTTTATCCACGATAACAGCATGTATGTATTAGTACACAAATCTCCATCAGCTATTTCCCCTTTTCACACTACTGACCAGAATAAATCTACAGCAGAACTGAGAAATCTAGGTCTTTGCATAGGAAGGAGACTCTTTGCAAGTCAAGTCAATAGGAACACTCCTAATGTAAACCCAGAGGATAAAGTACCACGTACTTACATTGCCTTTAACTACGTAATTTGAGTCATTCCTTATATCTCTTGCCAGGCCAAAGTCACAGATTTTTGTTATTCGACCATGAGTGAGAAGAATATTTCTTGCTGCCAGATCCCTATGAATGCACTAAATAACAAAATGACAAACAAAGTTATTTCTTAATATTCATGACAGCCTGTTGCTCAGTTATATGCTTTCTTAGCATAAACTTACTACATTATGCATTTTGTGGCAAGCTGAAAGTCATAATGAAGCCACGTACAATTCATGCAGCTAAATTTTAACACACTTGTACTATGCCAGGGACAGACTTTTTTTCTCCAGCTTTTTATGAGGAAGTTATTGGCCTGTTTCCTAACAGAAGAGGAGTAAGGAGAGAATGTGGTTTGTCTCTGAAATAATCTTTTATAAAGAAGCCATTGTGATGAAGGAGAAAGCGCTGAAAAGCTGAAAATTGAGAAAATTATGGTAACAATTTCAAGGTAGACAAGTTAGAAAACTGAATCCCACTTCAAACATACTCCTCTGGAAAGCATAAGGTATTAAGAGTACATAGGAGAATTTTATAAGCAGGCCTAAATATTTGAAAACAGTGGCAATCTTCATGTCAGAATCTTTCTAGAAACAGCAACACATTCAATGACCTTGCTAGGTTATGTTCCAGCACTCATTTGTGTGTGTGTGTTTGTAGCTGCAGCTCCAGAGGGGTGGCTGAGTTTTCAGCAATCATGTTTTCTTTTATGTAGCCAGAGCCCATCTGCATTTGCTAGAGAACTGAGGTGTTTCTCTAATGAAATAATCTCTTTTTCCATCTAGGAAGGACAGTGCTAAGCTCCTGCTGTGCTGACGGTATACAGTCTGCAAGCACAGCTGTCTAAAAAATAGCTGAATATGGTTCTATTTTTCTCTACCTTTTTTGTGGAATTCCCTACCAAATATATATATTATAAAAATATCTGGAGAGTTAAGAAAATCATACTCACAAAACAATAGCAGCATGTTACATAAGCATCTGAATCTCTGTCCCCCTGGTACGCTTACACAAGAAACTAATTTTAAGGACAATTACTCTCCTAAGGGATTCTCATCCACATTGCCCTCCAATATCTTCACTTTGCATATGTAAAGCAGAGAGAGCAACTGCACAAAAGCAGTGAAGTGCAGAAATGGCCAAATGTCCAGTTTCTCTGCCTGACTCCTCCCAAAGCAGTGCAACTGGCATTGAATAAAGGCTTTGTCCATTGGAGGAGGAACTGTCTTGTGATCAAGGCATCGTGTGCTCAATAAAAGACTTATAACCTCAGGACAGACTCCAATCCCCACTCCCTCACAGAGGCACTTTTATGCATCTGAGCTTGGATATACAATCGAGTTGCAGAAGAAAGCTGGGTACACTCCATGATGCTGGGCTTTGAGTACCACCATCCCTGTGGGCATGAGGCAATGTGAAGCATTTTATCCATCAGTCCAAGCCACTCTGTGCTCCCTAGCTGAAGCTAAGAGCCTGTATGCACACAATCACAGAATGGTTTGGGTTCGAAGGGGTCCAGTTCCAATCCCCTTCTGTGAGCAACACTGCCACGCACCAGATCAGGCTGCCCATGGCGCCAAACAGCCTAGCTAACAATGCCCAAAGAAGACCAAGCGCAGTAACCTGTTAGCACACTGTAGCTTAATGCTGTAACAAAGCCAGTAACTCTGCATTGCCAGACAAACACTGTGTGTTACTTCCCAAGGTCTTAGGGCTGTGGTGTTATATTCATTACTGCCTCTGCTACTCAGTACTACAGTGGCTATTTGTATCAGTGGCAAAAATATAACAAAAACCATCTCTGGGAATGAGGCATAGTGACTCCTGGGGCTATTCTGTTGGAAAATGAGAGAAAGAATATGTGCACTAAGCACTGGACGCCCTGAAAAGTGCAGGATGCAGCAATCTGGTGAAGACCATTAAAATCTGTCTACTGGGACTGTTCTGAAGTTGGCAATAGATTGGAAACAAAACAGCAACAACAACTGTAAAGGGTTTGAAGGAAAAAATAATGGGGGGGGGGGGGAGAGGGAAATGAAGTGCAGTTTTCAACGTAGACTTGCTGTGGATCAGAATTCCCAATATCAATGAAGGATCACAGGATTACCTTAAATTGCTCAAGCGTTGGGTTTTTTTGCACGTTATCAAAGGTGCACCTGTGCAATCCTGTCACAATGTTTACATGGTTAGTAATATTTTGAAAGTAAAACGTAGGAAATACTGTAGGAAGATCATATTCATTAATCATTTAAGACTTGTGTTCTTTATCAGACCCTTTCTGTTAGGCAGTACCTCTCCTAAGAACCCAGAAAGCATCTGTTATGCTCCCTGCAGCCAAAGAAGATCATCTGTGGGTCTGTAGGCTGATTCTCTTTTCAGAAAATTAAAAATAAGATGCACCATGTACGTTAAGCCATAACGCTAAAAACAACCAGCACATGGTGTGATAACTCCCCTGTTTAAGGCACTGTGAGAAGTAACAAGTGCAGCTTTGTTTAAAACTGTACAGATACTTGAGGCACTTTTAAGCAAACAGATAGCTTTTCAGCTGTCTTTTCACTGTTCTTTAGTTTGTAAACTCTCCAGCAGTACAGAGAAGAAATCTTAAAGTCTTAAGATTTAATTATTTTTGAAGATGTCCACATGTTAGGCTTTTTTGGTTCTGCCATGTGTTACATCCAATTGTCATACAGCAGAGAAGCCTGAAAAAAAATAGCTCCTTAAAGTTCCCATGGGCTTCAGTGTCTCCAAAGCCATCAGGAGTTCTTATGAAACTACCTGTGTGCTCCAGAAAGTGAAGGGCTGAAGATCGAGCCCTAGGAGGCACCACCCAGGATCAGAAGGGTCCGTATGCTACCTCGTAACATAAAAAATGAACTTACGTTTTTAGAGGCAAGGAAGCTCATGCCCTTTGCCACCTGGTAAGAGAAGCTTAATAGATCTTCAACATCTAGAGCAAGTTCGTCATCTTCCAACATGGAAAGGGTAACATCCTGATCGGTATAGGATCCTATGCAATATAAACACCAACAGCTCTTGAGTGGACCACGTATCATCTTTTAGAAACAGATTTATCTTACATTAAACACATCAGCCATTTGAGAAAGTACTAGACCAGAGCCACATAAATAGCCCGTTGCCAAAAAGCAAAATGTAATCCTTACACTCCAATTAAGTGTGGAAAAATAGATTACCCTGTAATTTACCATACTGTTATTTTTTAAGCCTTCTCATACCACTTCATGAGTTTTAATTGTCCCCATCCACCATAGGAAAGTTTCATGTGAAAATATCCATAAAGCCTTCCTCTCTACACTCCCAGAAGAAAACAATTTCTCATCATTGTACTCACCAGATTTCACTGGCCTTTTTTTATCAGCTTTTGGGGGAACTGCATATGACACTCCTGGTTTCATGTCCATGTACTCACTGACAGCATCCCTGCAGAGGCAGCAGATGAAATGAAACATGATTTAGGGGAAAAGGATCTCAAAAGCCATCTGAAGAAAAAGCTGATGTTGCACCAACCTTCTGAATATAATGCTTTATAAATGATTGGAGAATCATGGGCATGTAACAAAGATGAGGAAAGGCTTGTACAGAGAGAGAGGTTTATCAGTACAGTTAACACCTCAAAGTTAGGAGTTTGGCTCAGGAAAGCAAACAAAATCTTTTGTATCTATACTATTCATACAGCCTTCAGTCTATAAATGAATGACCAGATGTTTCACAGGACCTGCTAATGCTTCCTTCTTCTGCTTAGGCCGGATTCTATCAGCATGTTTCTGCAAATGAGGTGGTATTTGAAATGCAGAAGATGAATGGTAAAAAAAACTTAGTTTGGATCATCCTGAGTCCCAGAGGGGATTCATAAGTATTACAAAGAATCACATGAGGCCTGAGACACTTATCTGCTACATTTTTTAGGTCTTCTTCTTGTTATATAATATAATTCATGCTATACATTTTATATATACATAGGTATGCCCCTTTGGAAATGATGGATGCACGTCAGCATAGTTCACTTCATTGCCATTAGAACTCACACACATGGTCCTTGATCCTCAAGTTTATGAACAATAAATGCAGCCACATAGCTAACATGGAGAGTAGGGATGAGATCACTAACAGCTTTAGTCACCACTAAGCCACAAACAAATATGAAGCATTCAGCAGCTGCAATGTTGCAGTAAATACTAACAAAAGAATTTGGACAATACCTTCTAGTTAATACCTCAGTTTACAAAACACGCTCAAGCAGTGGGATTCTTGCACTGAGAAATGGACACACATCCGGTAGCAACTTAAATCTGTGTGTTCATGGTTACTTTGGTACCAATGCTCCTGACATCACCAGTTATCCACACATTGTCACAAACAGCTTCATCAGCATTAGACCTGGTTGTAAGAAAGGACTTTAACTCCTCCTTAGAGGCTTCTTTGCTCTCTTGTGCCTGCTAATTAAGAGTGATGGGCCCACTGGGACAGTGAACGGACTGAAAATGAAAATGGATAGGTATTGTCACAGCTCCCAGGTTGGTAAATTAAGTATCCTTCACTTTGCAAAAGGAAGGAGTTAGCAGGAACTGTGCTTGGAAAGCACAGAAAGAACTTAGGCTTGTATCTAAAACAGAAGAGCTAAACATATACAGATGAAGTAACTGAAAAATAAAAGCACAAGAGCAATCTCTGAATGGTGACACGGGTTAGGGCACCACACAATCTAATGGGCTACCAGTGGCAGCTCGTTTAAAACACTGGAGGACACTGTTTGGGTTGTAGAAAGTCATTTCTGAAGGCAGGAACTTGTGAGAACCCAGAATACTAACACCATAACACTGGGGGGATTGTTATTCAAGATTTTAAATGAGCACTGCCAATGTTTAACAGTAATGATAAACACAAACAGATATGAAGATCAGAGCCAAGGAGCTGCATGAAATAACTACAGGAAATTTGACAAAGAAGTAAAACACAGAGTGTATATAATGAATTGAGCTCTGTTAGAATAAGCCACCCACTGTACAAATCATCTCTTTAACTAAATTGTTTCCTTACGCAGCAAAGAACCTTCAAAGCCTGATGCATGAAAGGGTCCTCCCAATTCCTCATCCCTAATGAACCTCAGCATCCCCTCCTTCTCAGTCTCCTGAACACACACACACTTCAGCAGGTCACACTTACGCTGTGGGCTCTGCCTGGTGCAAAAGGTTCTCATAAACAGCTGTTTCTGTGTGCTCTTCATGCTTTGGACAAATGAATGAATCTCGCTTCCGCCTCAGAAAATTTAAGAGATCGCCATAGCAGCAATATTCTGTAATGACCAGTGTGGGCCCTGTAGAAGTACACGAGGTCGAGAAAGCAGGTGGGCATTATTTCCAAAGCAGAAAACCTTACATAAAGACACCATTCAGCAAAGCACACAGACTTGCCTATTAACAATCACACCGCCTTACACTGACTAAACATGAAAAGTTAAGACAAGCGACCCAGCTTCTTCTCTTTCACAGGCAAGTAGCTATTGTCCAGCGAAAGTTGTGTCACTCCCAATTAATTTCCACCCTCCCCAGTAGTACTGCATTGTACATAAAATTAAACAAATAAGTCTTTTTCTTCTTGTGATAATGTTTCTGGCCAGACACATCTGTTTGATTTTGCTCACTTCCTGAAGGAAGTTATTTGTTCCAAACGTTCGAGTAATTCAGGCTTCAAACATTAATCCTTTTGATTCACTTCTGTTTACAGTAGAGCTTCACACTCCTTCAGTAATGTTTTGGAAATGATGTAGAGTGTTATATTCCTTAGTATAATAAGAAAAATCATTCAAATAGAACAGCCTGCTGAGACAGAAAACTACACTGCACAAGGTCTTAGAATATTAAAACGAAATCGGAAAGGAGAATCAAGTCATCTCCAGCACGGATGTTTATAGATCAAATATACGTTTTCTGAGTGAATGACTGCAGCTATGGCCCTTGAATGTGTAATCATGCTGTGTGTTATTTCATCTGTACGTTTATTCTGCACCACCATTTCTTAACCTCAACAGTTTATTTCCATTTTTCTGCAGTTAATAATTACAGCTTTTATAACAGAGAATACAGCTTTTGTGGCGGGATTTGCTCCCAGACCACATTCCTTCAGCTGTCAGTGATGTGCACTCGAGCCAGCAGCTTTGCCTTGTCGACTACTTGAAACTGCTTTTTAACCTATTTTTAAATCATTGTAAGTGAAAGTAAGAAACATTTCACATCTACCTAAAACTACAAATTCTTACAAGCTCATTTTCTTTGAAAAATGAAAAAAAAAAAACGTAAAGAGCAAATATCTGTGCAAGAAACACCACCAACTTTCATGTTTGAAAGCACCTAAGTTAAAAATACAGGACAGCATCACTGTATCAGACACTGCAGCTGTTAGGTATCTTTTGTTATATATGAAAATAAACTTTTTAAAGTTTCTTATTTTTATATTTATTTTTGAAGCTAATATTAAATAAAAAACACTTGGGTTTATTTGGGAAATCCTTTTTCTCAGCTTTCTACCTTTCAGACATTGTGACTCTGGTGGTACCTTAACAGATATACTTGCAATCCACACAGACTGGAACGCTGCAAGCAGCCGGGCTGCTGACTGCATACCCTGGATACCAGCAAGTTCACATATCTCTTCTCATTCAAGAGAAATAGAGTGGTGGAGGAAGAATACCTTAAGTTTTGCAGTCTCTCCAAAAAAAACACACAATGGCTCACACGGAGAATAACAACAGCCTTCATTTTCAGCTGCACCTACAGCAGTCTCATCATTGTTTTTAGTATGAGCTTAAACCTAGGTTTAGTAATTCACAGATGACAGTTGTGATGATCTGCAACCTGCCTAGGCAATACATGTATTTAACAAGTTTATACTTAGCAGCAATGGTTCTCCTTTCAAGGTTATTCCTTCCAACGATAAAAAAAAGCAGAATTAATCAATAATCTGCTGATACTATACCTCCAATAGTGCAAGCTCCAAGTAGATTCACAATATTAATGTGGTTACCAAGGTAACTGAGAACTTTTAGCTCTGACATCAAGGCTTCTCTTTCAGTTAAATGGGCGCTTGCTGCAAGGCAAAATGCAATGCTCAGTAAATAGCACCTACCAGAAGGAAGATAGAAAAAATTGGGCAGCAGATGACAGCCACTTACGTTTCAACATTTTCACTGCTACTGTCATAGCGGCATCAGATTTAAATAGGCCATAAGCAGTGGCTTCAACAACCTTTCCAAAAGCTCCAGCACCAAGGGTTTTACCTAATAAAGTAAAACAATACACCGTGTAACAAATTGAAGCACTTTTTGGGAAGGGATTAGATTTCTGTTTCATGGTATTAGGGAAGCGAGTGTAGATACATCTGCTTGCTTTGTGTCCCAAGGTAAATACGAGCAATTATCACTATTTGCATTCCTGCACAACATCTTTTTGACAAAACCCTGCTATGTTTGACCAAGGTCTCATATGAGACCTGCAGGTTTCACTCCACAGATGAAATTAAATCAATATAAACTTACCAAAACTCAACCGGTTTCTAGGAAACTCCCATTTGTGATCATAAGGAAGTTGCGTTGGGTCTATGTAAACATAGTTGTTTCCATTTATTTCTTCAACAACTTTCCACTGGACTTCGTATTTGGGTTTCTGGGAAGGAAAGAGAACAGCTGTCAGTACTGACGCTCCCCCAGGCAGCTCCCACTCTTTCCTAACTCGATTTGAGGAGCTGTTGATTTTACCTGCAAATATATGTACACCAGGATCATGACTATGATGCACATCAGTCCAGCGGCGACCCCGAATGCAATTAGTAAAGGTGTGAAAAGGGTGTGGGTACGGATTTGCTCTAGAAAAAAAAAACAGAGAAAATCCTGCCTAAATACTAAAAAGGAAAAAATACCCTAAAAACAATCAAGTGAAAAAGCTTTCCTTGTGTAACATCATTTGAGGTTTCCACTTTCCCAGAAGTGCTCTGAGTCCATCAGAGTCCATCTTTAGGATATATTAGGAAGGCCTTGGCACAGAATCCACATCACTTGCTTCCCTAGACCCTTAGCTCTATGGCATGACACTGAGATCAGCTAGTATGTGCTTACAGTCAAAGAAGGAAGCTTAGTTAGGAGACTTTTCCTAAATCCTAATTTCTCTTTTCCTCCCCCGAGAACAATCTCTGCAACCCAGTGTTTGAAAGCAGAGGTTGTATAGGATTGAAAAGGAATATGGCTCTACCCTGAATGTAGCTTATTTGTATGTTCTATCTGAGTAGTAGAGAAAAAAAGCATCAGCAGAACATGCAATTTTTCCAAAGCAAGCGGAGATTTACAAACACATTTTGAGTCATCTGTGCTCTAGCGCTTTTTTTTTTCCCTACAAACCCACCAGTAGTGCTCACAAAACTCATAAGCACTTTTGCAGTATGTTACTTCTTTTACGAAAGCAGAGCCCTTACACTCCAGTCAATGCTGAGACCACATTTTCCTGAGACGTGATAAAAGCCAGACAAAAATGCAGTCTTATCTTGAAAGAGATCATGGCCTAGAGTTTAGGACCTAGACAGTCAAAACAAAGACAAGAGAAGAAAAAATGACAGAGAGAAGGCAGACTAGTGCCATGCTGCAGGTGATGTGTCCCTGGTCTAGATCACACTGCACAGGCAAAAGAAAACCAGCTAACTATTGCTCTGCAGTTCTGAAGATATTACCACAAATATTAACTGAAAGGAGAAGGTGATGCTTTTACAGGCAGAAATCATATCATAACATATTATCATACATTCAGCCACGCAAACATAAAATTTATTGTGGCAAAGGCAACACACTTAAAAGACGAATTCTTGCATGACAGCAAGAAGTGGACAGCACCAGTGTTCACTCCAGACATTACCTTTAATAGCAAAGTTGAAGAAAGCAGAGCTCTTGTCACCATTGCTGGATGCCTCACAGCAGATGGTACCAGTGCTCCTGAACATGCTGGCATTAACAGTGCTCTCGACCAGGATCCGCTCAAAGGATGGCACCGAAGAATTTGTGTAACTGACTTTCACATCCATGGGGGATATCGTTGGTGAGTCAAAACACCTGGGAAGAACGATGCTGTCAGTTACCTGCTGAAGACTGCCTTCTCAGGAATGCATGACAGGTGCTGCTAGGAAGGCAGGCAGTCAAAGGCAGACCACCAGCAACTCAAACAACACGGCTTCACAATAAGACTCAACTGAAGATCTTATCTTAAACGCTTATCCCACTCACAATGCTTTCTTATCTTCCATGTAGTGGGTGAAATTGTCAGAACAAGCTGTACGGACACCCTGAGGTCTGCACTTGCTGCTGGCTAGGGGTACATACTCTTAAGTTTTGCAACTATTAAACCTGCATGGAATCATGGAATCATAGAATGCTTTGGGTTGGAAGTGACTTCTAAGATCACCTCATTCCAAACCCCCTGCTGTAGGCAGGGACACCCCCCACTAGATCAGGTTGCTCAAAGCTGCGTGCAGCCTGGCCTTGAATGCTTTCAGCAAGGGGCTACTACAACTTCATTGGGCAACCTGTTCCAGTGAAATGATGCAGGTGGGAGATCCATGACTTGCTAGTGTAAGATTCGCAACCACAGTGCAAGCCAACAAAAAATCTGAAAATGTGCTTCACAGATGCTCACTTCACAGTGGAACTCTGCAGGCCTTTTGGAAATGTGGTAATTAGGCATCAGGTTTTACACATAACAACGTCAGACTTGTTTACTTGTCAGACGCTTCATGTGAATAGAAATCTAATTACTTTATGTCTTGAAAAATGATATCATTACACAATAAGACAAAAGATAACAGCTGTATTCACAAGTGATTCTGTGACTGTCATTCTGTGAAATTGGATAGAGAATGTGTGTCATCTGGGGCCAAACTGATATAAACATTAGCTAGCCTGCAGCAGGGAGAAAGTTTGGCTTTAACTTTTCCACAGCAGAAAATGCTGCTCCCTTCCCTTCAAACCACTGCAAATAATGCAATACCTAAACTGATGAAAACAGTGATGCAATGTAACTGCTACCAAGTCATTTTTCAGTCTTAATTTTTAATTGTTTATTAGTGTGTGTTGTATCTAGAATAGGTTTTGGAGACTCTGGTTACTTAACTCACCTCTGTTCAGTTCCTGGGCAAAAATACCAGTAAATGGTAGGGGCTGGGAACCCAGCTGCCACACACTGAAGAATGCCGTTGCTGAGTATATCCAAGGTAAGGATCTCTGGTTTTGCTGTAACACACACAAATGAGAGTCTCATGTTAAAGGAACACAGAATTTGCATTGCCACATGCTCATCACCCCAGTAACTTGTGTGTGCTTCTACCCATAGACTCAGGGGAACTGAACTGCCCACGGTCCTGCAGCATTGACCAGCTGTGAAAATCTCTGTTCTTACACTGAATGCTTCCATTGGATTTCTGAGCACTTTACCTCCTCCATGTTGATCAGATGAAAGACCCTACGCAAGCAAAGTCACAAGCTGTACAGAACAAAGTATGTGTTTTAAACAAGAAGGCAGTTCCAGTTCCTGCAGAGGAACTTTACCAGCTTTTAACAAGGACAGTTTATCCACAGCTGTATGTGTTACATCTGTCAAACTCCACCTCTCCTGCATCTGCCCTCCATTAAACATTACCACCACAGTCAGAAAAGAAACTGGAGCGCAATGCAACCAGTGCCTATCCCTATCCCACAGAGGGCATGCATCCCAGTAAAACACTGGGCTAACAGGCTCACCATCTGAAATGCTGCATGAAAAGGAAGCTAATATTTGGCTGGCTGTATTAGCTGCCCAAGCTGTAATTTCTGATTGCTCTGGTAGTTTACAGAGCAAGGCAGACAGCTGGTGCCCTATGCTATGACGCTGCAGTCCCTGTCTCTGCACTGGGGCTGGTGCTGCATGCAGCTCAGAGCTGCTGTGTTAAGTATGATGGGAAAACAAAGCAATTAGGTGGACTTTGCAGTCGTTAGCCCAATGTCACAGGCCTTCAGGCAAGGACAACGCCTACATGACTCTGGCAAATATTAGAAAGATTTATTTCTTGGAGAACTAGAATTAGAAGCCACAGCTATATTAGCTTCCTTGCAAATTAGAAAAAAAAAAAGAAAAGACAACAATGGCAAAGCCAGACTGCATGCCAAAGATGTTCACTTGGCACAAATTAAAAGTCTATTAACCGTTAATATAACTTTACAGAAACCTAAGATGATTTTCTAATACTGTAGGAACTTGTGAGACTGTACTGACAACTGTGGAAAAAAGCAATTTATTTCTGATAAAATCCATGTGACAAGACTGCACACCGTTTTTAATGAATATTCTACTTGCTGATTAAATTGGAGGCAATAAAGCACATATATTCTCAATAATGTAGCATCTCCTCATGAGTCATGTTACAAGAACCAAATGTTCTTTCATTTCTAAATCCTCATGCTGTGTCTTATGCAAACCACCCAGAACCAAACACTGTTGCAAAACGTTGAGACGGGTTTTCAACATTACTCATTTGGAGCAGAACTTTTTTGATAGCAGGCAGTATCTCACATAGTCTTAGCATTCATGGATTATATGAAATTCAGCTTTCCTATCTCCTATCAACAGAACTGAATTGTGAAATTCTAACTGTGTGCTTAGGTATATCACCTGTGTCAGGTAGCGTGTCACAACACCACAAAACTTTGTGCTATGTCCCAGCATCTGCAGTCCTCTCTTAAAAATGCCCCAAACTTCTCATTTCACTCTTCTGATTTTCAGCTCTTATCAGTGTTGATTCTGAACGCAGCAAAGATTTGAAATAAGTAAATTCCCTTTCAGCTCAGTGCTCTAAATAACAACATTATGGGTTCAGTTGCTTTTGATTCCCAATTTCTTCATAATTAGCACAGGAAAGCAGATGTTTAAAAACTAACATTTAATAGGTATTTTCTATCAGTACAGAGAGAGGTTTTCTTCCGCAGCCACATTTTCTGGACTGGACCAAATCTTTCCACAGCACCACAGTGACTCCTCATTTGTTCAGTGCATGTAGCAACAACAGGAAAAATGCCAAGCCTCATGTGCCCTCTAACACCGTGACCATTTTCTTCTCTGCAGCATGATCCCCAACTGCACAGACAGTATTTTGTTGACTATAATTATAGCCAGATATTATTTTGCATTAAGCGCAGATACCAGCTTGAAGATTCCTCCACTAATTGCTAGATGCATGGTAACTTGCCACTCTGGAGATTTGTACAATTTCTTAATTGTAGCTCAGTTCAGCATACTACTTGTCAAGTTGTAATTTTCCCTTTGGCTCCTAATTTCAGAGCTCCTTCCTTCCTTCCCTAGTTCGTGTAATACTCTCTATGACTGACTACATTTTATTTTAGCAATTTAGTATTGTTTCAAATTAGCATATGCAATTGCTAAATGTGTTTAAAGTCTTTCTGCACAGGGTTTTTCACATCCTTCAGCAAATGCTTCAGCATCGATTTGTGTTTACATGAAGATATCCCCCTGATTATGAATCCTGTTTTACCTGTTTGATTGCTTTCTGCTGATTACACGCCTGAGCCAGACTTGTAAACAGCAGAAGCTAGATCCCAGCTATTTATGCAAAGTTCCCAGTGACAAGGCCAAATCAGGACACATGATTAGATCAGCATCTGTCCCACCCACACTTGACTAACCTTTTGCAGTTACTCTGCTATTTGAAATAATGTTTTGTTGTTGTGCATTTTGTGTTTCATACCTAAATGATGAGCATCTTACATGCTACTGAAAAGAGGAGTTTATTTTTCCTAAAAACATACTCTTCAAGGGATCTATCTGCTTCAACTTCCCTTTTCAAAAGGAAAAAATATTTGCAGTACAAACTTGCAAAACACCAAAAGAAACTCCTTCTGAGCCAAGTGCATCAAATCCATCCATTTCAGCAACATTAGTAGCCCTCCCAGGGCTGCACTACATGGTAATCAAGGCTCTGCTGAGGTGGCTTCAATCTCTTCATTTTATCCTAAGACTGATCTTACTGTTTCCAAGACTTCCAAGTTGATAACTTCCATGTTGAAGCAAGAATGAATGATACTTGAATGCTGCTGGTTGCATAGGCTAGCCTTTCAAAACTAAGTCATGCATACTCTCTACTGCCACGGCCATAATGCTTCACCATGCCATTCCTAGTGTGGCTCCCTGACCACGACCTGCAGGGGTTTCAGCCTTTATCAACTACACTGAGAACTGATATCTGATGATGACAAAACTGCTGCCGTTTTTTAAAGTTATTTTGCCCAGATTGCTCCTGAGCAGCCAGAAGATCCCACAGTGCCCTGCTCCCAGCACATATATGATGCTGCAAGTTGGGAAATATTACCCAGCCTCACGGGAGCTGATTGCTCCACAACCTGTGATTTCTTCCATTTCTACCCAGAAAGTAAACGTCTAGCTCAGCACTTAGCTCCATTAATCTCTGCAACAGTCAAATTCCCCCTTCTGATTGTGATCCACACTTATTCAACATGGCAAAGGATAGTTGAGGTTGCCAGCGCCCTCAACTCAAAAATCATAGCTAGGGAAGTGAAATGCACAACACAGATGACTGCATTTATGGAGAACTGAAGAAATGCCATGTTCCAAATGGAGTACAAATTACATTTCTAGACCCAAACTACAGCACTGCAAATACATCACTGATGCTTCAGATGCTGACTTTCATTGTCAAATGGGAAGAATTCAGAAATTAATATATAGGATTTTGTGAATATGTGGAAGTCTCAATGGTCCTGCGCATGAGCCCACGCCCAGAGAAAGACCTATTACTGCTAAAGCATTGCAACAACATATTTGCAGCATATACTGCACTTCCTATACTTTTTGTTGTCCCAGGCTTGAAGGCATCACTATCTACCTTGCATTAGTTTCTCCAGTTTGCCTACTGTACTTAATCTTTGCCTTTAGCAGCTGCCAATATCTGAGAGTAAGAAATTCTCTAACAGGATGGCTCTGCCATAAAGGACAGTTTCCTGAAGGTTTCACTTAACTCAATTTCAAGTTCAGCCTTTGTCGTGAAGAATACTATTTGCAACTGAGGTTGATCCTTTTTTTTACAAGTACATAAAGACAACAGCATGTGCACTGTAAAGCTATGCAGATTTCTCTAAAACAATGCAGATATGTATTATAATGCAGAAGTATTTAGATGCCAAAAGGCACAAATGAATAGTTCTGCTTACAATTTTCAAATTGTACATCCAACTCAAACAATTTGAAGAAAATTAGTAGCTTAACTTGGCAGACAAAAATGCAAATTATATGTATGCAATCCTTCTACCTCCTGCTCCACCTTAAATTATCAAAGGTTTATGGTACATGGCTCATTTTTGAGACCACCTTTCCAGGTGCTACTTTTTCTTGTTCCTGTATAAATTATCTGTCTGCTCTCCAGTAACCTCTGGAGGATGTTTGCCAGAACGTAAGGTCACACTGGATAGTAGGTGGATTTCTGTAAGCACTCTGCACTTTTATATCTTGACATTTAAATAGTTTTGCAGCATGTGCTTCACTTCAGAAAGCCTCTCATATGCTGAACCACACTGTGACATCTTGTGCATACATTATGTTGTATAAAATACAATTACTGTGATAATGAAATATTTCAGACTGTTCACTTACTTTTCACATAGACATTAAATGTTACAGAGGAGCTGGCATCTGAGTTGGACACAAAAAATGTGTAAATGCCTCCCTCTGTTCCTTTTAATCGGGTAAGGTGAAGTTCGCTAGTATAACTGTAGAGAAAAAAAAAGCATTAGCGACGCTCAGAACTTGCCATCAACTGCTGCACAAAAAGCCAAGACAGAAATTAGTAGCGCACCATCTTCTGCATACACTGTGTGATGGTGCAGGGCCTCCACGTTCAAGCTGAATTCTTAGTTTAGCTTACAGGCAGCAGTGGCATCATGTAGGTGAGCTGGGAGGCACGCTGGTCCCTCAGTGCACTCAGCTCAGCACTACTCCACACCTCGGCTGGCAGACTTCACACCAGGTACTGCAGTAAGCCTCATTTTGGCAAGACCTTTCAGAAACAATTTTCTTGCCATCTCCACTTTCATCTTTTTTGGAGCAGACTCTAGTTTGCTGTTTCAAAATGAAATCAATAGCACTTAAAGCCGTTCTTATTACCTGTTATTGCCCACAGTCTTGAACTTGACATAATGGTCTGATGAATTCTGTAATGTTTCGTTCATGTACATCCAGACTTCTTCCTTCGGTTTTGGATACGCCTCATACTCAACTGTTAAATTTCCATTTTGTCCTGCATTTATGTCAATTGTGGTATTCATTGTTGCAAACAAACGGACAAATCCTTTAGCTGATAGCCATAATAGGAAAAGAAAAACAATTTCAGGGCCATTTAGGAGATTGCTGGCACTCTAACCACACTTCAAGATCAGTGATCACACATTCAACTGTGAAACAGGAAACCTGATCTACTAAGCAGAACTTGAGCCCTCACCTGCTGAAACCAAGACCACTAGCTATATATGTAACAATGAGGCACAGAAAAAAGCAACCTTACATGCTTTAACATAAAGGATTCCATCTCTTAGTGATAAATAGCCTTTAAATGCTTCTGCAAGAATGCAAACATGTGCTTGATCCTACTCCAGTGTTTACATTTTTCAAAAAATCAGTCACTAGCAGTATGGCACAAAAGAAACACTAAAAAAGAGCAAAATAAATTGATCACTTATGACAACATAGTAGAATACTCAGTGATTCTTTCTCAAGTGTAATTAAGAATGACATTACAAATGAAGCTATTAAAGACTGTAATTAGAGAAAAATGCACTAAGGCTAAAGGCCTGGATAGCAATTGTCTTAAGCTAAGGCACTTCTGTTCATCTACTGCTGGGTCTTAATCTTTTCTTTGGCGGATGCCATTTATCACTGTGTAGTTCCATTCCAAAATATCACATGGAGCAGCATCCTTACTGCAGTGGTTATAATTTCATTAACGAACTCATCAGCTTCAGGATTACTCACTTTGAAAGACAATTTTTTTCAGTGCTATTACACAAATTCATATGGGAATTATCAGTCTGACAGACAGACTGCAATAACAAGGAAAAAAGCTTGAAAAAGCTGGGAAAGCTTGAATTTAGCCTCAAGTCAATCTCAAATCTCTGCCTCTTCCCACTTTCTGGTGATCAAACTGCTGTGGCCAGCTGGGTACCTGAGCTCATGAAAACCGAAGGCAACAGGCCTTGGTGAAACCATATGGAGCTGACAGAGCACTTGACAGATGTTTCTAAGAAAGGAAGATGTATACTCACAGCAAGCAGGTGTGATATAAAAGTCTCTATTATTTAAAAAAAAAAAAAAAAAAAAAGGGAGAGAGAGAGGGGGAGAGAGAGGTGGTTTTAAATCTGGAAATTTAAGATTTTTATTCCCTTTGAGACCTTTTTTCTATTTTCTGTACAACCACATATTCAAAATTATATCCAAGAGCCTGCAAAAAAAATTTATCATTGTTCTGTCAATGTCCAAAACACTGTTTGAGAAACTGTTTATGGTTAGATGAACCAATCATTTAAAAAAGTAACCAGGAAATGTACCAACATAACTTTATTTATTTGAAACCTTTTGGCTAATACTAAAGCCACAGTGATTTAGATTCTGACACAGTCTCACAGTCCCTCCAGTTTCTTCTACAGATCACTTCTCATGATGCCGGGAGCTGGCATGGTTTAGAAAGATACAGCTAAATTGACAATGAATGGTGAAAGGAAACCAGGAGACGGAGTTTTTTTTATTTTAGGATAGATTTGAGAGGTTTTGGGGAGAAAAGTATCTCAAAAATGAAATATTCCAGCTTTTCTCAGTTATTTTTTACTAAGCACGAACTTTATATTTTACTAAATACAAACTTGTTGGTTTATTTTCAACTTTCTACAATGCTATGCTTTATTTTAGTCATCAGACTTCCTAAAGTCAATCCTTTTTAAAACCATATTTGCATGCATAGTAGTCCTAAGAATTCTAGGTAAGAACTTCCCTCCTCTTGTAACAAAAGCTTTCACATTATTCTCCTCAGGGAAAAGATTTTCTTTCATACTTAATACAGTTTCCCTCTTTTACATATGAATCTAGTCTCTTATATTTAAAAAAAAAAAAAGAGGAAAATGTGTCATGAGCCCTACCCCCTCAAATGGTATAACAAGGTTAACTGCAGTCAGACTTCTGCAGCTAGGCTGGAGATCTATCCACAGAAATCAAGTGCTTCTATTTTCTTTAGGCTACTTGGGAAAGCAAATCAAGCAATGTTATGGGGGTATTTGTCTCCAGAAAAATAGATTTACTAAGGAAGAGAATACAAGGCCTGGCACACAGCTACAGTCTCAGTTGCCCTTGGTTGTCTTGACCTTAAGGAACTGAAACTATTTTAACCCACTACACAGACTAGGTCAGAATTGTCAAGCATATATCCTTAACTAGTCGATCAAGTTAGTATTTTTTGGCAGCTTTAAAATTTGAATGGCACTGTATATCATATGAGTTAATACACAGCAGCAGAGGTCTAACTCACACTATTAAACAATGGGAGGAGTTTGCTCACTATTAAGGGATATGATCCCCAAACTGAGGGAAGTGATGGATGCTGGATTTACCATGGTGGTGAACTCCAGAGACATTTCATGCTGCCTATACACACTTAAATGTTCCCCACAGCATAATTTTAAATAAAATACGTATATAGCTCCTCCTGAATTAAAGAAACATTGACATGCCAGTGTCAGTGAAATTTCCCATGCTTGGAAGGCAGGTACTGAAGATATGCTTTGTATTTGTGCTGCCAAATTACTAAAGCGTAGGAAAAGTAGTAGGCAAAGGTAAATTACTTGCTTCATTAAGACTGGATTAAATTTTAAATTAAACCAGGAAAGAAAAAAACAGAGAGATGGGTACACTGTTGGGTGGTTGTTCTAAAATCACAATCCAATAACATGCACAGGGCTGCAGAAATTAAAGTAGCTGCACACTCCATAGCCCTTCCTGAACAACCCCCATATGGCACCAAGTCTGCATTAACCTTTTAATGAAGTAACTTAAACATTCAGGATTGGGGAAAAGAAGAGAAAAGGAAGGAAAAGATACTCAGCATCTTCATTTTCCACCTTCCACAGTTAGAAATGTTAAGATTTCTACAGGAACTATTTACCTAGTGCTTTCAAGGTTACCGTGGCATTGGTTTTTCCAAAAGGGTTCTCTGCTTGGCAAGTGAATTCTCCAGAATCATTAACTCCCACTGAACGGATGTTCAATGTTAATTTCCTTTCGTATCCGTAATCACCCACATTTCTGCTTTTGCTTGTAACAATCTGTTGGTAAAAAAACAATTAACATCTAAAACACTGTGTATGCAGCATCTTTCCTCAATAAATTAAAAATAGAACTAATTATGACTTCACTATATTAATATTCATAACTTTAAACCAGAATAATAAGCCATCACGACAAACCTGTCACTAGAACCTCTCCATGCAAAACAAGCGTGTGATCAGCTGTCTTTGAGAGACAATGTCCTTTTCCAAGTTCTACCCCTTCCCCTCGTTCTTCCCATCCACAAACCCCACTCTAGGGCACACTTATGTTGCACTTCACTGCTTTTCCATTTGATATTTCAAGACAGAGTGCTTCCAGTCCCACAAAGACCTGGAGAACCCACCTGAGAGAGGCCAGCCCAAAACACAGAGCTGAAAGCCTGATTTCTTTAAATATTTCAGTCCTGTGAAGAAAAGGGTGTCATGCCCAAGCCAAATCCAGCTTGCCCTAGCTGGACTTTTAATGACGATGAAGGTAAGGAACTGACAGAAGGTTTTATTTGTACAAACAAATCACACAATCGCATAGTATGGTTTGGGTTTTATTTTCTCTGTGCAGTTTTGATTCTTTCTGAGCTATACGAACCACCAATAGAAATCTGTTCTGTGTGGAAGTGTTCGCTTACAGCAAGTCCCCAGTTTTCAAAAGTGGTGATAACTCCTGTCAATTTCTTTCCTTTAACCTATTCAGGAAAGATTCTTCATACGTGAATTTTATGTATTCTGTTTCTGTACCAAATTTAATGTGATGAGTCAGTATTTAAACAATAAAAGAAAAACCTTGTTATTTACCAGAAGGAACAGAAAGGTCAAACTTTTTTTAGCCAAAAATATTTTCTTCATGGCTTTTACTCATAAAATGAAAAAGCATGAAAACTTAAGGTAAGACTCCAGTTTCAACACATTCTAACACAAAAAGGTGGAGGGAGGAGCAAGAAAAGAAGCGCAGTCCTCAAATGAAAGACTTGTGGTTGACCTTGGCACAGAACCAGAAGCCCCATCTGCAGGTCCCACGCTACCTTTGGTTCACTTAGTGCTCCCCTAGCCCTCGGAGCTGGGTGATGGGATTTCTAGAGCCACAAGCACTTAGTGAGAGAAGCTGTGCCAGATATGTGGCCCCAGGGAATGAGACTCATATTCTGCTATTTGCCTGAGATTGTGCTATTTATCCAAACACCACACAATCATAGAAGCCCCCTTTTTTTTTTTTCATGCACATGTAGAATGAAAATGATGTATTCTAGTCACTGGTATTAACAGTAAAGGTCCAGCCAATTAGCATGGGAACATATATGGCAGGAGTTACCAACAGGTCTTCACAAGGGCTTTTAATTCATTTAAATTTTGGGGTATAACCAGAAGAGTAGCAGGTGCCCTTAAGCACAAACCAGTGCCTGCGGATTCCTGGGCCCTCTCTTACAGATAGTTTTTTGAAACCCAGCCCTGTGTTTCAAGCATCAAGGTGACCAGAGTAGGGGACCTCACTGTTGACAGTCTTCCGTAGAGCTGTGCTGCCAGCAGCCAACTCTCTGGCATATTTAAGTTGTCAATAATTTAATTCCATCATGTCAGCAGCAACTTCAGTGATCACTACAGGCAGTTCACTAGTTCATTTTTCAGGACTTTCCTAATTAGTGAGGCACACCATATAATTTAAATGAATTAATCATTCCTGTGACTGCTTACTACTATTCCTGTCACATACAATCCCATACTAATTAGCAGGTATTTTACTGTTAATGATAACGACTAGAATATGTAATTTGCAGTCCATGTGTTAATATTTGCAGCTCCCATTGATTGCAATGTGATGTGTAGGCACTCCGTGCTTCCGTATTTAGGCAGCCCAACAGAGGTCACCTAAACTTCACATTGAAGAGCCAAACTTTAGCTTCTGTTTGTGAAGAGAAGCCAGTGCTGATGGTAGCCCTGTAACCATGCTCAGTGATCCTGAAGGCCCACATGGGCATGGAAGGGTCACTGAACACTCACCAGTCTGTAGAATGTGTCCCTTTGGGAAGGCAGCAAATCCAAATCCACCACACACCAGTGATGCAAGGCAAGCATGTGAACATTCACAGTTTGTGTACTGCACTGAAGCATACAAGATGTGGCTAAAGGCACTCACCCCACTTTTGTAAGAAATCCAACTAGCTTGTACACTGCTATCCACATCCATGATTATGCATGTAACTTCAAATTCTTCCCCTTCTTTGAGAAGCTCATAGCTTTTGGATAAGGTAATGACTGGAAGAGCTTTGTGAACTGGAAAACAATTTAGAAGTGCATTACTTTTCATTAGCTTCAGAGTTTCCAAGGGGGGATAAAAATCAACAGTCATTAACTTTCCAATAAAATTTCAGGCCTCCAAGAGACATTCAAATTTCTTTAACATATTACACACTTGTTTCTTCACAACAAGCACATTTCTGCTTCAATCTCCCTTCAAATTAAATTTAAAATTAGGTAATACTTGTTAGAGCTTAGTAGCTTGCATGATAAACTTGAAAATGTTGAACCATCAGTGAGACACTCATTCCTTGACAGCAATTAAAATGTTGTACTCTAAAAACGCAGTGAAGATCAGTCACTGAAAAAGCACAGCTTTATACTAACTGCAGCTTTGAAATATAAAATAGAGCAGCTGACACAAAGCACTGTCTGCCAGGTCCGTAGCAAGCACCTGGTAGACCTGCTTGGAAGCTTCCGTCCCCAGGCAGGGCACATGCAGCTCGAGGCTTTCAGCACACCTGCCTCTGACAGCACCATGACCTGTGCTCACAATGACCATTCACAGAAGCAGGGGCGTCTAGAGCCATGGTCACTGACACCTCAGTCACCTGAAAGGTAGGTGCTTACACAACCTGGGTCTTTTCAGGAAAATGTCCCAGATCTACAGCCCTGTGGGCTAGCTATACCCCAGTCATAACTCAAGTGCACTTGAGGACTACGTGTCTCTTACCCAGCAAAGCTCATTACCTCTTTGGATCTTACACAATTTACTTTTCTTAATACTTTAAGTTTTTCTCACTTGTGAGACTCCAGGCTTGTGCTGGTAGAAGTGAACTTCTCACTGTGGCTTTTATGCAGGAAGACTCACTCTTAAATTGTGACTGCAATGTATCAGATAAGGCATTCCAGACTCTCTTCCTGCCTCCGACACAGACTTTGTAGTTGTATTAAATAAATTATATAAAACTTAGAAAAATGTCATGTTTTGCATCTATTCATGTTTTAACAATAATGTTTTCCTCGTATTGCTGCAAGCAGTTATGGGAGGGAACAAAGAACCATGTTTGCTCTCTTGAGATATAAATGCCCAAATAAAAAATCACCCCCCAGCAGTATACAAGGGACATGAGGAAGCCAGTGCAGAATGCATGCTGTGTTCTCACCCGCCAGCAACATCTAAGGACCAAAAAAAAAAAAGCCATAAAGCCCCTCATTGTTTAGAAAAGGGCTAGACGTAAGCACTCCCTGTGTCGAGTAACAGGGCAGTGTATGTCTGAGTACGCAGCACAGTTCCCTGCTTCATGGGCCCCTCTCCTGTCATTCAGCACCAGAAGCTCAGGCTGGGGGATTTAAGTGTCATGGTTATGACTACAAAAGTACTGACTATTAAAAGTGAAAACTTTAGTTAAGAATAAAGTGGGACTTCTCACTGTTGTGGATTTGGCATTACAGCACAATAATGACAACAGTGAGGATGACAACACCATGGCACTGTTTTGCTGCTGGTGGCCTCCAGCAGATGCTTCCATTCACTACACACTTCTTCCCAGAAGGGGAACACAGTGCCTGGGTCCTGCAGGCCACCTACTGCTGTGCACCATCAGATGGCTGCCAGCAACAGATGCCAATCCAGCACACTGCTGTCTGAAGTCACCACTAGTTCCAGCAAGTACAGGCTTCTAGCCCGTAGAAGTGAAATATACCAATAGGACAACTTGCATTCTATCATGTCAGAGACATGTCAATTGTGTCAATCAACTGTTAAGCAGTTTCTTTCTTTGGCCATCCCTGAAAAAACAGAAAAAAAACTTGTTACAGAACAAACACCAGAGAGAGCAAGAACGGACCTGACTTTTTTAAGTCAAAGGAGAATGCCAGAGATGCCTGCACAGATTAAACTTTTGTTCTCTTTAATTAAAATATTTTATTAGTCATTAAAATCCATTAAAATTCTCAGTATTCATTTCCAAATAACCAGGAAAAAGGCTTCTTCAATTTGCCATATCAAAGTGCAGGCTTCAGACAGCCCCCACTGCTCACCCCACAGCTGAAGAACACAGGTCCAAGCAGGTCAAACCACCACAGCCATGAAGCAAACAACTCCATGTCCCCTCCTCTCACTGCTGGAAGGACAGCCCAAATTCACAAGCACCAGGGTTGATACTCATGGCAGCTGCCCATCACCCACTCCTAGCACCACTCATCAAATAAGCTGGGAGAAACCCACTGGAAGCCTCACAGAAAACACAGAGATGGCCACCGGCATCTCCACTCAACACTCCCCATTCAACAACTACCATCTCAATGTGACACCGTGGCCATGTGAACAGAGATGCACTCGTAGCAGTAGAAGCAGCGCAGAAAATGTCTGTGCACACAAGCGATGCTGCCTCACTAGACCTCACAGCAGTCTCTGCATCTCCCACACATGTCAACAAAGATGCATTCTCAGCTGAAGCAAGTGATAACTTTATTTAAGGAGCTCAAGAACTACATGGAGAGTAAACTCATGTAGTTGATCCAGCCTGGCTTACTGAACCACTCCCTCTGCTTCCCCTGGGAGTATTTACACAGTAGATCAAAAACACATAGAGTGATCGCAAGCTCCAAAACACAAAGCCTATCTGCAATACACCGTGCAGCAAAGCACAGGGATTCCTCCTTCCAAACCCCCTGTCCCAGGGTGTGCAAAGATGAAATGTAAGGCTTAATCTACAGGTTTGCAGAGGGGCAGTGGTACATCTAGCAGCAAACGTGATCCACCCATGATCTGGGAGCACAGTTGCTGTCATGACCATGAAGATGGAGATAAACAACGTCCCTCTGTTCCCTCAAGCTCTGCCTCTGCTGAATCTCCCTCTTCAATGTCATCAGGTTCTTCATGCTGTCACTTGTGGGCAACAGACATATGAGTCAGGCATACACAACTCCACTTTGTCTGCACAAGCCTGTTCAAACCTCAGGGCACTGGTTTGTCCTCCAAGTTAAACAGAACAACCCACATTTCTTAAATGGTGAAAAGAACATCTGGAAATCACTTTAAACATAAGATAGAAGTGACTGTAGCCAAACAAAATGCTCAGAACAGCTACAACCCAAGCCTCACAAGACAACACACAGCTCACACAGCTGCTGCCTGCAGCAGTCAGACATGCCACAAAGCCATCACTTGGTGCAGAAGCACATTAGGCCTTGGGTAGAAGACTCCATACGTCCCCAGAAGAATTGCCACCCATGGGAAAGTCAGTACACAAGGGGAAGTTTCTCATCAGAGCACCTCCCTTCAGGTCCTAAGGGGAAGTGAAAATCAGGCGCTCTACAAGAATTAAAAACTCCAGTGTTACCTGGTCTCACATTCAGGAAAATGTGCTCTGATATTTTCTCAACTCCATTGTGCTTTGCCAAGCACTGGTAGCAGCCCTTGAATGACCTCTGTACATTCTTTATAATGATACCCTTCTGTGGATTGGGAATGAATGTCATGTTTTTGGGGAGAGGTTTGCCATCACATTTTCTCAGGGTGAAATTTAAAACATCTGGATCTGTTAGTGGGCACACCAGCAGGATGTCACTGTCTTCTTTCCCATAGATCAGAGAATCAACAAGGAAGAGCACATTTGGATCTGTGAGGAAACACAAAGACCTGTTAGAAAAGCTGACACTGTAGAGGGTATTTCTGATCATGCTAACACTGCAACTGGGCACTTTCTTCAAAGAAAGTTTTACATTCAGCCAATAAAACTCAGTATTACCTAGTTCAAGTTTTTCAAGAGACATTAGCTTTTGTCTTAAAAGAGCAGCACAACAGGAGATGTGCAGTAGCATTCAGTACCAGACACACTAAAGAATAATGTGCACTAAAAATAATCCCACTGCTTCTTTGTTTGCAGATGGAAATTTTTTTTTTTTTTTGCCTTGTTTAGCTCCAAACCCCCACCATCCACCCTCACCAACAGTAAACAGATTTTCACAGACCATTAAAAGTAATTTGCTTTTAGCTTGTGGCAGAGCTGTAAAGTTTCATGCCCACAAGAGGATTCCAAAGAAATTTATGAGCAAATGGAAGTTGAAAAACACCAAAATTACGGTTTTCACTTCTGTAAAATACATAATCTAAATCAACACACATTGCTACCAGAGGAAGCACCAAACAATCTCTCTCTCCCTCCTCCCTAAACCAGGGGTATTTTTAGCCTCTGTAGAAGAACCTACAGAAGACATACAAACAACATATCTGACTGAAAAATCGTCAGGTAATTCTTCCCAAGATAACTTCTCTACAGCATTTTATCTTGGCCAACCACATAGCTGATGACCTTGAGATGCTAACAACCTGACCATTAATAGCAAACACAACAAAAAAGGATGATGAGACTACAAACACTCTGTAAAAGCATATTTCAGCTCTCATCTGCCCTCCCTACAAGGTAGCATGAATTAGAATTGTAGAAACAGAGGAAAAAGATTTTGTTTTTACACAACTGGGCTTGTACATCTTGAGTGGCTACAGATCAAACAGGCCGTGATTTAACTGAGAAGACTTAGAGAAGCGAGTTCAGATGACAAACAATATGAATCTGGTTTGAGACAAGAAGTATCAGGTTGAATACAAAGCACACTGTGTTTAGGTAAAGTTTGTTAACTACAAACGCTGTTTTCTAGGAAGATGAGGATATAGATTTAGCCTCTTTTGATATTGGAAGAATGCACAAACTACAATCTTTGAAGCATTAGTCTAGAGCTAGAGAACTGACACCACAAACAGAAATGGAAACATAAAGCCTGTCTGAGCAGATCTGAAGTGTCACGCTCTGCACTCCGGGTTACACAGCGACAAGCTGCGAATAGCTGTAACTCCTAAGCTTGTGGACTATGGACTAGAAGGTTCTTCTAGATGTCCCTCCTCACAGAGACATAACTGCTCCCTTTGGAGTCCACTTCCTTCCCAGTACAGAGCCAAGATATCTTCACTCTATGGAAAGCATGGCTCCCTAGGGAAAAAAAAACAGGTGTTCCTGAACACAGAACACTGCAACAAAGACAGCTGGAACTTCAGAAAAGGCTTTGTGAGGTTAAGCAGATTCATGGAGAAGTTCTCTTTCCATCTTCTATCTCCTCCCGGAAGGGAAATCTCACATTCAGCAGACATGAAAGGATTCTCCATAGGGAATCCTGGCATAAATAAGGCTGCTCGTATTCATGTTCTCTTCTTCACAGCTTACCACCCAAAGCATACTTTGGGATGTGTGTCCCTTCCTTGCTTACCTCAGATTTCCAGCACAAGATGTGGAAGTGCTTACACATTTCTCATGTAAGACATTGCCCATGTCTGAAAAGATTTGAAATCAAGAATAGATGACCTGATCTCTTATGAAAGTGTTTAACTAACTGGATCTTCACTGAACTTACTTGGACAGGGACACAAGCTGCTTCTGTAGATGCAATATAGCCACTTTCTGCCGAAGCAGAGAGGTGAAAGAGGTATGTGACTACAGTCTGTCAACACTGTATCATCCTTGTGATCAAGTAGATCTAGATCAGCATATGAGATAAAGACCTGCCACCATCTTCCATGTCACCTGGAGCTGTGCAGGACTGAGGCTCTCCTTCTAGAGCTTTAGAAGGAGATCTCCTTCTAGAGCTTTACTCTTGGTCCTGTTTTCTCTTCATTTTCAGCTTTACAAGAACAAAACATATGGGGTGCTTATAGAGCCTCACAAGTATCTGAGCTCATGGCACCACCTTCAAGGTGTCCTGAGATGTCACTGAACCACCACTACAATGGCCATCCTATTTACTGTCAAGAACCTGACAAAGTGAAGCTTGAACATTTTTCACACCATTAAGACAAAGAAGTTAACAACAAATTGCATGAGGACTACACAGCTTCTCTGATGCTTTGGTAATCATGCTCAGTGGGAGGGCTGCCTGCTATGCTAAGGTGAAGGAGTCACTGGCATAATGGAAGACACAAATGTATCTATGATCACAGCTGTCTGGTATAATTACCATGACCTTCATAAAGCAGTCATGGAAGATAAAGTCAACAACATATGTCATGTATGGGTAAAATATATGCCAGATTTCCTTTGGTCATAGTCTAAGAGAAACACAAAAGGTCAAGAAAAATCATCCATGGTAGCTGCATGGTTATTTGGACAACTCAGGGGCTATGCAGTTGTGTAAGTTGTATGCTCAGTATGTCAGATATCTCTCCTTGAGAAGACACTCTTCACCATGCTGTGCTTGTATCTCCCTGCCATGAAGAACAGCCTTGCAGGAATTCCTAAAGGACTGGCAGGTTTCAAGGGAAGCTCTCTGAGGTAAACACTGTTGGATGAGGAATGCTATCTCTGAGCAGGTGGAAGCTGTAGAACTTCTTTCCCTCAACATTTCCAGAGATAGGTCAAGCAGATACAAAACAACTGTCTTCCTTAGAAAGAAAAAGGAAAGCCATGAAAAGAGAATGCCAGGAATGCCGAGCTGTCAGTAAATTGGCAGCTTGAGGACAGCTCATGAAGTCACAGATCAAGAGCCAACAAAAGCGCAGAAGAAACCTGAATAAAATGCTGGACAAAAAGGAAGGGTAATAAAGGATGGGGAAAGCACATCAGAGCCGAGGCATTTTTCCCCAAGATGTTTCTGAGCAGACAGAAGGTAGATCAGGAGCTAGAGGCAGAGGTATTATTTGTTACCTGCTGGCTTAACCCTGAGAGTGCAGCCTCAAAAAGCCAAATCTCTTAGCTGCCTCAATAAATCAAAAGCCTGGGGCCAAACCTCACACGACTCTATATTGATGGATGGCATGGAATTAAAAAAGACATTTCCATACATACTGCTTGTTTCCTCACAGTACAACTGACACACACAACTGACTTAGGTCACTTGGCTGGCTTCTCGATCAAGAGCTCTGGTATTGTATCTCACCACAAAACAACAGTAATGTAAAACAAAACTCCTCCCGAACTTTGAACCAATGAAAAAGCCACTGCAAGCAATGACTTTGTTGTCTGCTGGACAGGGAAGAAGTTTTCTCGTATCAGACTGTGTTCTCTCCCTGTGCCTCAAATTCATTTCCTCTTCCAGCATTTATTGTCCTGTTACTTTGGAAATGAGAAAGGGTGGGAGAAGCAAAAACAATTCATTAATATTTACCTTTAACAAAAACATAAAAAGAGTTCACAATACTCCCTTTGCTTTTGCACTCATATCTGCCTATGTCTCTGATCGTAGCATTTTTGGTGTGCCACTCTTTCTCATTGGAAATCCTTGTTTTTGCCGATGGATCCGAGTTCTGGAAATTCCAAGTCACGGGTCCTTCCTCATTGCACTTCAGCCTTAATTCCTCCCCCTTATTCACAACCAGTGAGGATTCTTCATGAGGCACTGAACCACCTAAAAAAACAAAAGCAGAAAATGTCTGTCAACACAATGCTTTCTGGTTTTTTTTTTTCCTGCAATGAAATTGCTATTTATATACACACAGTTAATATTTGGAGTTGATTTTTAAAAATAATAAACTCCAAGGGTATTCCGTACAATTCTACAGACTCCTTTCGCATTGTATGACCTTCTGCACACACATTAAATAACCGCTGCAGATGGAAAGTGGTCTTTAAAAAACTATGTATCGGTTTCTGCAATGGTTTGGCTTCTGAATGGGAACAGACCCAAGCTATTTAAAAATTAAATTCAAGAACATATGAGCCTGATTCTACATGGCAGCACTTTTAATCATTCTTTGTCATTTACTCAGTATGTTGCCAAGAACTAAACTTTCCTTGCTCAACAGTTATCATTTCTAGCTGCTCCCTCATGCACTCAGAAGCTCCACTCAATTAGAAATGTCCACTTTAATGAAGGCACTGTCACATACTTTCCACACTTGCTTATTTCTTTTGTGGAGGTAGTGATTTGTCATTTATTAAACAGACAAACAAACAAACAAACAAACCATGCAAAATTTCCTTCATTAGTGTTCCATACCAACACTACTGAATTACTGTGACTGAGGCACCAAACTCCCAGCCATCACAGCTGTGAGCTCTTAGCATGTCTTTCTCTGAATATACAGTAACACAACTTTATAAAAGTTCTCCGGAAATAAATCTGTGTAAAACTAGCAGCCTCAACTCACAGCTCCCAATCACCTCCCAGATTACAACGTGTACCTGGAGAAAGAAGCACTTTCAGGCTTCTCTTGGCTCCATTATTTAGATCCATCAAAAAGGAGTTTGCTGTGTTAGCATACCCTGATAGGAAAGGGTCAGTGAACGTACAAAACAGAGTTTATAGCTGAAAAATCAGATAAATTCTTACTGGCATGGACCTGCCTAAAGGTCACAATGATGTAAACAAATACTGAGGTAGTGTTAATGAACAAGCCTTTCTCCTTCAAGAGCAGCTCTTTAGTCCTACAAATGACCCTTAGTTTACAATAAGTACAGCTAATGTCCCTCTCATGTGAAGCACAACTATGCAAAACTGTACAACCTCCCCATCTAGTAGCAGAGTTAAGTCACTGAAAATACTAGCTGAATTCAAAAGCATTATCTACAACTCATTTCAGAGGCCGAATTTTCCTACCTACACAGTTGACAACAGATATTCAAGCAAAACAATCAGATAATAAATTGGGATGAGATTATGCTGTCCAGACTTAATTCAATTATCTCACAGCTTTAGTTGCTCTTAAGAGTGCATACTGCATTGAGACCAGCTCAGGAATCGCCCCCGTCCTGGCAATCCCAGTAGCCAGAACAGAGTGGGAAGCAAAGTGTGATCAGACCAATACAATCTAATTCCTTCATGGTGTGGGTTTTGGAGGGTTCACATTCTCTCATTCTCTCTTCACCTTCTTCTGATTAAAATTTGTTTATTACTGCTCAACCCAACAGGCAGTTATTTTTCCAGCACCACCACAAATTTCCCACAAATCCTCCATATACGTTTCTGCAACTGAATGTATAAACAAGCATCTTAAAAATAATAATTGTCAGAAAGAAAGGTAAAAATAATCCACCACTTTTAATTTCAAATCTGCCACCTCAAAATACAGCTGTTTTGCAGCAGCTAGACCAAGGAGTGTGAAAGTCCAGTACCTCCAGAGCAACAGTCCTGAGCCAGCAGTGACTTTGCAGGCAGGAAAGCAGGAAGAACTCACTGCTCTGAGCAGAGCAGCTTGACGCAGACAGAGGCATGAAGACCTCTGGTTTGCAAACCCCTCAGATGAGAGTCAGCAACACGCAGCATCTGAAAAGGCAGAGGGCAACGACCTCTTAGAAGGTCTCAAGAAACACTGCTTATGTGCTTCATGGGGATCCCCTTCCCTGATGACTTCCCTGATGTATCCCACAGGGCGCTGGGTACTCCAGTGACAGATGACACAAGCTGTGCAAAGCAGCCAAAGTGCAGTGCTGTATGGCCTCTCTGGCACAACATCCTCATGCTGCAGCTGAGATGCAAACACCAATGCTTCACCCTCACAGCATGCAAAGGCAGCCGTCCTTCACAAGCACCAGGGTTGATACTCATGGCGTCTGCCCATCACCCACTCCTAGCACCACTCATTAAATAAGCTGGGAGAAACCCACTGGAAGCCTCTCAGAAAACACAGAGATGGCCACCGGGATCTCCACTCAACACTCCCCAGTCAACAACTACCATCTCAAAGTGACATCATGGCCATGTGAACAGAGATGCACTTGCAGCAGCAGAATCATTGCAGCCAAACGTCTGTGCACGCGAGTGATCCTCCCTCACTAGACCTCACTGCAGCCTCTGCATCTCCCACATGTGTCAGCGGAGAAGCACACTCGGTGGAGCAAGTGATAACTTTATTTAAGGAACCTGAGAACTATATGGAGAGTAAACTCATTTACTTGCCCCTGAGGAAACACTGAGCCAGCCTGGCTTGCTGAACTGCTCCCTCTGCTTCCACTTCTCCCAGGAGTATTTATACAGCAGATTAACGACATGCAGTGACTGCAGGCTCCAAACAGTCTGCACACAACCTGCCTGTAGTGCAATGTGCTGTGCAGCCAGATATGGGGCTTTCGTCCTTCCCAAACCCACTGCCTCTTAGAGCACAAGGGTGCATGGAGGTGAAATGTAAGACTTAGTCCACAGGTTCACAGAGGTAAGGGACAGACCACAGGCAGGTGCTGCACAGAACGAAGTCTTAACCAACCTATAAAAGCAGCGTGGATCTGCCTAAACTACATGCATCAGTGTGATGGACATAAATGCCGAAGTGTGCCACGGCAACAAATCTGTCCCTTCCAAAGACCAGCTTTTTAATCCTACCAGTAACCATGACATCAAGCCCTGCTAATGTGTAGCAAAATATTGCACAGTTGGACTTGATGCATGATATCCATGTCTGAAAGAAATATTTCTCAAAAAACATCACCATTTGACTCTTTAAACACTCTCTAGGGCTCATTTCAGAATTTCCCTGCCCACAACAGACTCTCAAGCAGAACAATCAGATAATTACTTGGGACAAGATTATGTAGTTCAGACTTAATTCACTTATCTCACAGCTTTAGTTGTTCTTAAGATGCATACTGGATGAGATCAGCTCAGGTAACTGCCCTTCTTCCTGACAAATCCGAGGAAACAAAGGAAGGTCAGACCACTACAGTCTAATTCCTTTGTGGTCTAAGCTTTGGGGGAAGTCCTTGTTTTCTCCCCATCTCCCCCTGATTTACCTATTTACTTACGACCCTACAGGCAGGCAGTCCATCAGTGCCTGTTTTTCCAGCATCACCAGAAATTTTCCACATGAGGTCCACTAATCCTCTACACAAACTCACAACTATATAAACAAGCATTCTAGAAATAATATTTGCCAGAAAGATTAAAAAAACCCCACACATTATTTCATACTTTCTGTAACATTTGTGACTTTTATCTACTCTTTTCCTCAGTATTGATCACCATTCAGGTTAAAAGTTCAAATTTTCCAACTTTCATTACCAGGACCATCTAAGCAAGTTGGTGGATAGTTTTTACACGTTGTAAACAACAAAGCAAAGCATAACTCAGTCTGGGGGCACAAGAAATAGACTACACACTGGAATTGGTGAAAGTCGAAGCCACCACACATATTTCAATAAAATATTTTATGGGCCTTTTTATGCAGCCTGCATTTTCTCTGCAAAACAATTTACAATTTTAACTAATGCTTTCTGCAAAAATATTTCCACAGTCCAAAGTCACCTTCCAAAAACAAGGTATCTTCAAAAAAAGCAAATACAGTGTTAAGAACAAAAGGTGGCAAAAGGAAGGACCATCAGATGCCTTTATTGCTGTGTTCCTAAATATTGACCATATTTAAAAGAGAATTAAAGAGGTGCTTGGAAAGATGGGAATGACTTTGTATCTTCCGTTTGGAGGAATAATTAAGTAGCAGAAATCTGTAGCAGTAGGGAGTTTAACCAACAACTTGTAATCCAACGTATTAATCCCCAGAACAGATGTCCATCTGCCATTTCTTGATCTTTCTCAGATTGCTAATGCTCAGTCTAAGATTGCTCCACTTGCACCACACCTGAAGCACGAGGGTGCTCTTCAGGCTCACTGTTGCTCTTCTGCATTCCAGTAACACCAATTTTAAACATATAACCATGATGGTAACACTAATAAATTGCACTACAGATCTCTCACAGGCTATATGCTGGGGATGAGACATGGAGTCTGCTGTCCTCCTGACGCTCCATGTTCACCCAAGGAAGAAATGACTTTGCCAGTCACCAGTGGGACTGCTGACAGAGAGTGGGAACTCTCTGAGCAAAAGGATGAAGGAACTCACAGCTATGTTTCAACTGAAGATTTCCAGGTGCGGGGCAGATACAGAGTGAGGATGTATACTGGCATGCCTCCACTCTCTCATTACCTTATATCTCGAAACAGTGCATAAACTACAATACCACTATTCAGCTGAGTGCCCCAGTCTCAGAGAAGCCCACCTTACCACAGGGACTGTGCAGGACAAGAAGAAGCTAGGCATTCTGTCCCCTACCCCCATGGCTCCTGTGGGCTAGGGGGAGCAAATGACTGTGCTGTTGGCCATGGTCCCACCATGAAACACACAACCCTCCCCATGTGCTGCATAGCCAGAACACAAGAGAGGGGTTCCAGACGGTCCTCTGGAGTTGTCCTTAGGAGCAACCAGCAGGTAATTATAATATGCTAGCAAACACTTAATAATTTTCAAAGTAAAAATAATTACCCATAAAATAAATCACAGAACTCAGAGTTGGACAGCCCTCATTTTGGAAGTTCTAAATCTGTGTCCTACAACTAGAAAAAGTCACTTCTTTTGATGGCCAGCTTTTCTTTATAAACTAACAAATTTGAGTTGAAAATTATAGTGCTGGGATCACTTGTGAACCAGGCTGTGTAACTGAAAAAAAGAAGTGGAATATATGAATATATTACAAGAAGCTTCCTAAGTCCTAAAAATGGATGGAGAATGAGGAATGAGAGGGAGTATAGCACTAGTGACTTTGGCATACAGAAAGAACATCTGGAAAACCAGGCTGTAGGAGGTAGAAATGAAACAGCTCTAGATAATACTGATAGGAAATTCAGGTCAAATTGCAGGGATATGATTAAGGACAGCAGAATGCTCCTGTAACAATTAAGGGATGTGCAAACAAAAAAGCTTTGGCTAAGGAGTGTACCATCCTGGAAAAAAGTGGCTTATTTGGGAGTTTTCTTGGCCTCAGCCACAAAACTGCTATAGCAGGGAAAGGCACATCAGGTGCACAACTCCATCATGCTCATAAGTGACTGCAGATTGTCTCCAGCTGCTCAACAAAGGACATCGGACTGCCATGGATTAAGATGAAAAGTCAGGTAGTATGGATTTTATTCCCAGTTCTACCATAACCTTAGGCCAGTAGCTTAGTCCTTGCTTCCTTTTTAACTCTTATCTAAACATTAAAAAGATCAAAAAAAAAAAAAAAAAAAAAAAAAAAAAACCAAAAACAAAAGAAACCCACCAAACATGCCTTGCCCCACTCCGTTCCACTTTAAATTTGTTTCCAACACCTTCCAGGACTTGGGCTTCACAGCCCAACAACACAGCTTCACAGTACAGCCACTATATATCTACGCCTAACTATAAGGATCTCTCTTTATGTTTCTACTGCCATATTGGTTGTTGGCTAAGGAGCCACCACATTGACCTGGGGACTCAGCCAGTCTCCCTGGGCTTGTGGTGGCCCTGCATGGACCAAGCTGTCCCAATCACCACCACAACGTGTGCCAAGGCATGGCCTAGCTTGGGGTCCTCTGCTCCCAATCCTCCATATCTACCCCTCAGATCTTCCTGGACACAAAGGAAATCAGAGATGGCAGGTCCCAACTGCCACCCATGTCCCATCTCATCCGATCTGCCAAGCCCAGAACACAGGCAGTGACCTGCCAGTGTGTTCACTGCTATCCTACACGAGCAGATTCCTCCTCCAAGCCTTTCCCACAGCTGGAGGCACTGCAAGGGCATAGGGGTGCTTAGCCTTCTGCCTCTTCCCCACATGGCCCTCCACAACCTCTACAGTCACTGGTTGTCCCCCATAAGTTGTGCAAATATCTCCCAGTGAACACAGTGCCCTCACTTCTGTGCCAGTTAACGTTTTTGCATGACAAACACACTGAGGATCTAAACTTCAAGGACAAAGTGACTTTTGTGTAAGATTGCAGAGCCTGGATGCAATTACAGTACTCTCTTCATGCCTGATCTTTCTGGGCACTGACTTTGTTTCAAGGGATATCACACAGACCTCACTCACCGCATTTTTCAGTTTCTCATCTGCAACAACACAAGAGAGCAGAAACAAGAGATAGGCTTTATCAGTTAAAGTAGTAGCACTGTCGAAGATGCAGTGGTCTAGGGATATCAGCAAGGCATGGCTTGCAGAGAGGTAATATCCTCTTTTAGCATGCCCAGTGCTGCTGCAACAGTGAGTATGTTTTCAGATACACAAGTCTCCTGCAGGTCTGAAAGACAAGCTGAAGCAAAAGCAATTCACACTCACATGCAGAAGTCACAGACAAGGCTGTCCATTTTTTTCTATGCAATACCAGTTGGCCTAACTGAAGAGTACTGCTGTCCAAACCAGCTTGTGAAAGCTGCTCCACTCTTGACACGTGCTATTCTGAAGCTGAATTCAAGACCTTTTCAATTAGATTTGTTTTGTCCTTTCATTTTATGCTCCAAAGAAACCAAAGTGTAAAACTTACATGTTAATCACACTGAAGCAAATTTAATTTACTCTGGTGTATATAAATCTCCCAGATTTTTTCAAAGGAGAGATGCTATCATATGCTTACTTGTTTTGTTCTGCTTCACTAAGCAGACAATCTCCCTTATGCTAGATGTAAAGTTTAGCAACGGCAAATGTCAATTTTCAGTGATTTGATCTGAAAGCTACACCACACACCACTGCAGCTATGCTGCGGGGAAAAACAAGGCCAGCAGTATGGCCTCTTTGCAGAAGAAACCATCCATGCCAACACCCAGGCTAGTGTCCTCAAAGACATAGATCAAAAAAGACCAAAGACACGACTGTTCCCTGCATGTATATATGAACCTCAGCATATGTGAACACAACTCCTAGCTGACAGAAATGCTGACCTGCCCCATCTTCATCTTGGAGACTGAAAGCTAACTTAACAGTCACCAAGCATGTATTTTAGGGTCTAGACTGATTAAACTGCCCTGCAGACCCAACTGTTTTGCTTATAATGCATCTGACAGAGTCAGTGCCATCTGCAGACCACCAAATTCTCTTGAATACTCCACATTTCCAGTGTGGAAATACTAACTGAAGCTTTGGATCATCTGAGGCTCCAAGTTAAGAAGCAGAAAAGCAGAGGAGAGTATGAGTGGGGACTTTGATGCTTACCCAGTTGCATGAGGGCAATCACTGCCTCCTCACACAGTGTTCCCACTGCCCCAAGCCCTTCATCCCAAGGGGAAGGGAGCAGCAGTGGAGAACTGGAGAGGGCAGGAGTTTGCAGCTCACCTCTCTAGTGCTCAAAGCAGCAGCCAAAAAAGACTTCTACAGGCAGCATGACAGAGAAATGGGTATCTCCCAACACAAAGAGCAAGTATGGAGCCAGCCAATTTCACCCAAGGCAAACTCCAGAGAGGAAATAGATGGAGCCTGGAACAAAGGTTGTCTTTATCATCCATGGAGGTTGGAGTGTGAGGAACCACAGGAACAGAGAGGTCTGGGCTGGGGAACACTCAGCCATGCCACCTCCCTTTGCAGTGACATTCCACAGGAAGGTGGCTCTGTGTCTTAGTATTGCTCTTACACAGATCTGCATCCCCAAATATCTGTGAAGGTGCTCCATAGGTCAAATAAAAGCGTTGAGAACAGCTCAGATAGCTACAGTCAAACAGAGGTCACCTGCCTTCTGAATTACACATGGTTAAGCAGAAACAGCAAGCATGGGGCAAGGTAGCAACATACGGCAGGGAAGAACACAAGGCCAGTTCACCTCCTAACCCCTGCAGATCCCAATCTCTGAGAGAAACATTCACTGGAGCTTCAGGCAGGATAAGTGCAAGTGGGTAGAAGCCAGCAGGTCCTGTTGTAGGATCAGCAGCAATTAGCAAATGCACCTAACTGCATTTGGCTTTCTCATTTCAGAAGCAGGCTGAGCAGACCAAGTGCTGCACATGACCCGCAACACAAATGTGCAAGAGTTGGTTTAGAAGCTAATGCATAGCTTGCTTGAGGCTGGAGGCTGGAGGAAGTACCTGCACCTTCCAGAGGCAGGATATGAACCTTCCTCTTCCCCAGCTTTTGTTTTTTCTTGCTGGAGCAAGGAAACTCAAGCCATGCAAAAAAGACACCAAACAGCATGCCCTTTCTGACTGACATGACTTACTCTGCTAATGCAGTCAAAAAAGGCATTTTGCAAAGGCAGACACGAAGCTAAACACAACTCTAGTTCAGCACACATACAGAAAAACCACAGCAGCACCAAACACCAAGCTCCTCCCATAGCTGCAAATGACAACACCTGAATAGTTTTTCTGAGAAGTCAGGGGTTTGGGCCTTTTTCTGTCTGTAAGAGCACCCTATGCACTACAGCACTCTGGCCACTCATCTTGCTGTGCTATGGCCAACGACCTATTCTGACACTCTGCAGTCTTCTGCAGCCAAACTTCCTACCATAGGAGGAAGCTACGATGTGCGCATGAACAAAACCAGAGTTCAGTTTTCTAAGCAAAAAGAATGGGCTGAGCTTAGAACAACTACCTGCTAATTTTCGTTCAAAGTAAAATTATAGAAGAAAGATAAATAAAAGTGTATATGCACACATTTAAGTATAATTTGCAGGGGGGAAAAAAAAAGAGTAATTGCTTGCCTCAACACTTGTCAGCTCACAGATTTAAACAACATTTAGACTGATTCTTACTTCTACAGAAGTATTTCCTTTTACACCTCTAATTTCCAGAATTACTTATTAAACAGCTGTTCCTACAGTTTTGCAGCTGTTAGATAAATAAATAAACAAATTATAAAGTACATATAGAGAACAATTAAAAGAAGTGCACTAATGCACAGGGTATACAAATGCAGCTGTCACTCATCCAGCCTATTTCTTTTATAGCTTCTCCTTCTCACTTCTTTTTGCTGACATTTACATTAAAAGGTGCAGTATCTTTCAACTTCCATTTTGAATGAATGTTCCTTGTAATGAACAACTTGGGTTTAAAAGATTGTTTTCTGAAATCCATCGAAAAGGTGGTTTTAATGGAGATAAATGAGAAACTGAAGAAAAACGAATCATTTTGCAATCTGAACTAATGCCTATTTGGAAAAGGCTCAATTGAGGAAGGAGATATAAGACTTCTGGCTATGAAATTATAATTATTTCAAATCTTGGCAGTAATTTTATCAAATAGTAGCAATTTCATTAAAAGGTGCACTGGTAATCATCTACATAAGGCCTCTAGGGAGGAAAACTTACCAATAATTGCATAATTCTGTTATCATTGTTCTTATGATGGACCACATTAAATACCACAAAGAGAAGCACTGCTTTTGACTTTCTCTAAATATTTAGTTCAGTACTTTTTCCTAGAAATTACAGCAATAAATAAGAATTTCAGAGTAATAAACATGTCCTCCAAATTTACAGAAGTGGCACAGATATTTTTCATGTACACATACTGCAGTTCAGAAGATTTCTGGAGGATCGGCGTTGGACTAGATGACCTTTAGGGGTCCCTTCCATCTCAAGTGATTCTATGATTCCTTGGCAGGTTCTTCAGAATCTCTGGGTGAACTAATCCAGCCCTGGGTAATCATGCTGACACGCAGTGAGATCTGTCAGTGACAATGTCTTGGAAGTGCCTTGAGTACAGAGATTAGGATACATTTCTGACAATCCAGTTTCATTTCTCAAGTCTTCTTCTGGCAAGGAGATACATAACTCAGCCTTTTAACTTTATCTCCAACATCAGCAGAAGTCTTACATATATCTTGACTGCGATTTATACTTTCTTTCCTAGTTGTTAACACAGCCCTACCACAGACTGCACACATGGCATACTCGAGAATAGGTACTTACTGAAGAAGTTGTCCTCCTTCATACTCTCGAAGAGATGGATGGACAAAATAGCACCCTGCTGTGAGCACAGTCTGAGCACATGCTTAAGCAGGAAATCCCATTTTGACATCTTTTTTGATGGTATTTAGTTTACGGGAGGAGAAGAGAAAAACAGAGTTTACTTCTGCTCCTTCAATCTGACCTCTTTTATTGTGCTGCATACCCCAACTCCTAGGTATGATGGCATTAGCATTACTGCTTAATCAGTAATTTTATATATAATACCTGGAAGTCAGACATGCTATGGAATAGGAAACTTCAACAGCTTGTGCTACTATGAACACTGCTGGAAGGAAGCTTTTATTTTGTTGAAGATAATGTGATTTCTTTTTGATGTTAAAAAGTTGTGCTCATCCAGGCCCAGAAAGCACTTCTGTGCTGTATAAAACAGCAAACAGAGAGTTGAGCAGCAAAAGTAATGGAAAGAACTGGGCAACCACCGAGAAGCAGAAACAGAAGGCATTAGCACCCGCTGCTAGTTCAGAGGAGCATCTACAGTTCTAAGGCAAACAGACTCATTTCCATCAGAATCAGCACATTACAATGCATATGTATTTTAATATTCCATTAAAAATGATAGTGCAGAATTTATAGTGCGTATTTTCCTTTTAAAATCAAAAATATTCTAAAATTTTGAATCTACAAACTTACACGTTCTATTACAAAAAAAAAAAAAAAAAAAGGCAAAATATTACTCAAGCTTTACATCTGCCACCAACATTTTAAAGATAATCAGATAACTGAACTGATGGGAGCCAGCAGCTGAGCACCTCCAGGCAGGTTGTGCTGCAGTGACAAACCAAGCAGCCTTTGGCATCCAGAGTTTCCTAGCAGGTGCAGATAAACTATTTTCCTTACTTCAGTTCATGCAGTACAACTCAATTAAGCAACTCGTCCATTCATGGATGAGCTGCTGAAAAACAAACATGAATGCTTCTTCCCATTTCCATTCTAAGTATAAAAAGGATGAGATCGGCTAGTTTTGAAATTTTTGCAGCGTAGTGATTAGGGACCGCTGGTTTTGACTACAGATAGGGCTTTCAGACATTAATTCTTTATTTCAAAACATTTGTCAATGAGTTTTTTCTTTGGAATTGGCTGGCTTCTAAGTGCTGTCATTTATCTCAACAGAAGAACATTTCAGAATTCTGTTTTCCTCCATTGTAATCAATGCAAATCGTAAGTAAAAAATCAATTATCTAACAAATGTCAACACTTTCTGTCTTCACACTAAAACATACACGTGAAGAATCAGAATACGTGTATATACAACAAGCTACATAATTGCTTAAATACACGCACAGTGATTAATCAAACTGAGTATAACATTAAGTGCAAAGGCAATATTTAATTAAAACTCTCTCAGTGGTAATAAAGGAGGTTAAACCTTTCTTTACAAAATGATTAAGTACAAATGCAAAACAGTTAAAACGAGGCTTACTGTTGGCTGATTTAAATCATGATTAAAATCTGCTTTGCAATGCCTTGAATCAAATGGCAGCATGCTACAGGGGAGGTAACCACCTCGTTAAACCTGGAAGCACTACATGGCTCATCTGGCATCAGACGTTGACTTTACACATCTTCTATGGGGGATGCAAGCAAGTTAATGAAGGCTGAAGACAACAGACTACAGAAGATGTACTAAAAGAAAAGAAGATTCAAAAAAAAAACAGGCTAAAGAAGCTGTACTTGATTTCTGTAAAAAAATCAAAGAAGTGATATCAGTTGTCAATATGTGAAATGCTGTTGTGTATCCAGAGGAAGGTGATGAGCAGTTCATTGTGTCTACCAGAACATGGGGAAAAAAAAAGAAAAAAAAAGGAATTAAGCAACATCAAGGAAGGAGAGGTTGGACAGCAGAAAAGCTAGCTCTGAACTGGAACAATTAGTTAAGCAGCAGCAAAAACAGGTGGGAAAATCTTTACCACAAGTTTCTCTTAGAGCAAGTGAGGCTGGAGCCTGCCTGGCAAGATGTACCATATCTGAGCCCAGCAAAGATCAGGGATTACCAGATGATCTCTGCAGCCCCTCCAGCCTCAGTCTTATAGCTCTGCAGGGATTTCTAGTACCTGCTCAGTTTCTTAGAAACCCAACTGCTGGAGTTAGGTTAATGTGATGTAATGCACAGTTTATCTAGCAAAGAATGAAGTTTGCAGTCCTGAGGGCTGAAGACAAAGGCTTCCATCCGTGAAATCGGTGCACCCATTAAATCCTGAACAAAGAAAGAGATTAAGAGAGCCAAGTGCTAGTTTTCAATCTCATGATCTGTTCAGCAGGAGCCTTGGTTCTGAATGGCCTAGGTATGTGAATGCTCGAAACAGTGCTGAGTTATCACACAACTGACCCAGATTGCTTCTCCCCCTCCCAAACATGCAGGCTTTGCATGACCGAGATACTTGCAAAGTGTCTTTCCTACTCACTAGTTTAATTTCTTCTTGCAGAGTGGCTTTGTACAAAGCTTTTCCTGCAAGTCCACTCCATGACATGAAGTGCAGTCACCCAGTGTGAGTGGAGGAGCACTCTTGGCGTAAGTTAATGACAGATGGAGAAAGAAAGGAAATATAGGACTAACCTGGCATTTGTCAGGGTTCCAAGGAACCTACAAGAGATGTGTTATGTCTGTCTATCTGATTTCCCTTGAGTTTTCACATCTTCTTACTTTAAATCAGCCCATGTGTCCTCTTTATCACTCAGATTTACAGCTGTCAGTGCCTAGCTGAATTACGAGTTCCTCTCCGATCAGATATTTAATGATTGTATTACATGATTAGGGACTCAGCTGTCAGATGACATATCAAATCATAGACTTTTAATGTTGTCATCCCCCCAATGACAAAACTCCCTGTCGCTGATAACACTACTAGATGATGCTTTATTTTAGTTACGGTCTCCAGGAAGGATCTGTACAGAGCAGCCTTGTAGTTGCATGGCATGTTAGCAATGTTAGAAACTCATCTATTTGTGTGCCTCTTTTCTGTAAAAGATAACATAACCAAGGGCCCTACGTGCTCTACAAAACAAATTATGTTGTGACATTAAAATGAACATTAAAAATCCATTTAAAGGTATATCTGAAAACCTATGTTTACAGAATAAATCAATGCAATCCTCATGAGTAAATCCAGTGAGAGATTAACAGTTACTGTGCTTTCTAATTGGAATAGCCTAGAAAACGGGAGTCGCTTTCTCCCTTCAAACACAGATGTCTGCACTCCTCTTGTGCCTTTATCACTAACTGCAGCAATCTTGGCCAGTGGACAAACAGCACACTTCAGCTGCCATTGTGCCTGGCAAGAAGCCATCAGGACTGATCACATGTCTAAAACTGGGCTCATTTGTGCCTGTTTGCAGGTTGCACTGTTATGGAGAGTCAGGCACCTTTTGGAGAACCTCTTCTTGTTTCCTAACATTCGTTGAAAAACAAAGCGTAACACTTCTGCAGTAAGGTAACATAGAAGAAGAAAATTTGGTGTTCAAGTTCTTCCTGTGCAAGTGTATTCTCTTCAGACTTGCTTTAATAAATGTCCCAAAGATGTAACACACTGAATATGGATCACCACTTTCTAATAAGCCTGGTCTTTAGCATCAGATCTCCTCTTTCACATAACACACAGCAAACACCTTAGGCTCTAAGGTCAGAGACTCAACAGCAGGCTCTGAGTTTCTGAAGGTCAGAAACGAGTACAGTTTTTTTTCTGTGCAGGGGAATATTCAGAAGGGCATTAAGAAATTACAAAAAGACAATGTTTTATACTTAAACTGAGAGGGTTCTTACAGTAAATGCAATGCATTAGGGCATTAGACCTCATTTCCTCCAGCCATTCTTTGAACAGCTGAAAGAGACTTAAGGAAATGAGTCAAAATCCTGGAAGATGTTTGTACTACACCAAAAAGAAAACAACATCTGTAAAGTAATGCGTGTCACATACGTGGAGCAAGACAATGTGCAGCGCCTGATCTCTGCTGAGGCATTCATCTTCATGAGCACAGAGAGAAAACAGCTGAAAAGTGCCTTAACCTTGAGTAATTACTGCCTCTCTTCTACAAGATTGCTATCAGATTAGATCAGTTGTCATGTGTTGTAGATAAACATATATGTTGTTGAAACAATTTGGTACTGTGAAGTACTTGTTTCATCCAGAATCTGTTATTCCTTGCCTTCAGATTACACCAGAGTGTTCACTGAAAGGCTGGAAAGAAGCTTTCCTTCAAACTACAAGCGCACAATATTTGGTATGTAGCTCAACAACCACAGCTATGCCTTAGAAATCTTTGTAATAGCTTGCACTAACAAAGCATTTAAGAACACAGCAGGCTCAAATGCAGAGAACACAGAGGTATCATCAGAGCCTCTCACAATACACAGAGAAAGGGCAAGTTGTAACTATGAGAAACTCCTGAGTGTGACTCAGAGATTCTTCTGAGATCTGCCCCATCCTCTGCCGCTGGCTGCTGTTTACATGTGCTTAAGACATATCCTTTATGATTCCACCTGTGTCCTGGTGCAGTATGTCCCTGCTGGAGGCGAGTAAGGATTCTTCATTTGATCCACACCTGCAGAGCAGCACTGTTGTTCCAGAAGGCAACAATCAATAAGTTTCTGGTGGAAAGCCCACGGTGAGCCAGCACTACCCAAGCATCGTGCAGCTGCGCACATCTGGCAGCAAGAGGCTCTACCTTTGAACAGAGCACAGGGAATTCCTTCAGTCCCTGCAAATGGTACTCTGACTGGATGCAAATGTGTGCCTCAATCCTTGCCAAATTTAACACACTCTTTGTTATGAAGCCTTAAGAGAAAATCGCTTAGGCACTTGCTAGGAGAAAATTCCTGGTTGTAACGGAAGGAAAAGAGTCAAGTATTGAGCAATCCTTGAAATTGCCATTCTACTCTTGGCAGTGGCCTTAGGCCGCATATATGTACAGGAGAGAGAGGAAGGTAGATAGAAATGAGAGAGCAGGGAAGGCAGGAGTTTTGGATAATCTGAGGGGGTCAGGTTAGTGACTGAGTGACAGCAATCAGAACCTGCACAATGTTCCATCTTCCTCCATCAGTCCTCCTCCCTCCCAGCTGCCAGGTGTGGGAAGCATTATGGACACAGACATTCTTCCCTCTGGGCACAGAGAGAGCCTTCTGCTACTCTGCAGCTGACTGCAAAAAGGGGAGATTGATGGATGCTGAAAGGAACCGTGCTCAGCCTTCCATGTCCATCGGGTGGAAACACCACACAGCCTCTGGTGGAGCACTGGGGACAGGGAGAGCCCTGAGGGGACAGGAGAGGAACGCAGAAGAGATCATTTCAGAAAACTGCATCCCTAAATGGAAGGAAAGATGGAAGCACATGCAAGGAAAACAAAAAATAGGAAGGAGCTGTGGACAGATGAGATGAATGGTTTACTATCTGAGAAGTTACTTAAAGCTTTGTTTTCTACATCCTCCTTTCCTATCTGCAGCCAAAGGAAGAAGCTCTTGACTAAAAGCCAAAAAAAGATACTTAATATAAGTTTGTATATGTGTAAACAAAAGGACAGAGAGAGCTCACCCAGTCCAAGTGTCTGCAAGGACACACAGGAGCAGTCCCACAGCTCTGCCCTGGCTGTCACTTCTGGTGTCCTCCAACAGGACACAAGCATCCGCTGTGATGCTTCCTGCAGCTCAAAGCTAGCCCTAGTATCCTACACCTGTGTGATAAACAGATGTTACATGCATCTACCCAGAGGCACTTGTCTTCTGCAAGTCCCTCCACATGCAGCACCATACATTTTTGTCTACACCACTTCGTCTGACGTGGCTGTGAGGTGATACATCTCCCACAGATACACATCTGACCCAGAACCAGAGGAAGCATGGAGAGGAAGGTCCCTCCTTGCCCCTACATACTCCCATGATTTCCAGGACACTGACAGTTACCTAAGCTTTCCTTCCAGCTGGCAACAGTGAGAGGAAGGGAAACCTTCATGCACAAGCTAGAAGTACTAGAAGTAAGGAAAGTTGGTGGGTATTAATGAGCGAAAGCAGTACATTCCAGAGAGAAATGTCAAGGAATAACCCACTGATGGGTATTTCCTTTGCCAAACAGCATGTTGCAGTTGCTTGTAGATACTCTGAACAGGAAAGCCCAAACCGTCAGCAATCACATTCTAGCTGCGAGCATCAACAAACAAAGGGAAGCAAAACAGAAACATTACCCAAACAAAATATTCACAGAAACGCTGATAGCTCCACGACTGCTTCACATCTCAGGCAAAGCGCTCACACCAAAGCCGGCCGCTGTCGGCTCCCTGCGCTGAGCTCTGCAACGTGGCCGCAGCGGTTCCGTCGCCCGGCATCCCTCCTCACCTCCTCAGCTCTCTCTGAGCTAAGAGCACAGAAATACACCTTGCGCGTCCTCTGCTCTGACGCGCTGCGTGCGCTCCTCGGGCGCCACTGTGCCACCGGCTGCTCCAAAAGCCATGTGCGAACCCGTCCAGCGCCGCAGCCCCGTGCTGCATTTAATGAACTCAGGAGCGGGAAACTCCGGCTGCAGGGAAGGGAACCCCCGGGTCCATCACCCGACATACCAAACTTTTTGCCCGCAGTGCCCCCGAAGAGACGGGGGGCCCTTCTCCCGGAGGCGGCGGTGCTGAAGCGACGCGGCTCCGCTCCGAGCCGGGCAGAGCCCGCGTCCCCCCGCGACGCCCCGGGCACGCTTCGGCCCCGCCGGGCAGCGCGGACACCTGACGGCGGCGGCCGCCCTTCGCCTATTGTTCCAGCAGCACTTCACCACGGGGACATTTTGTACCGATTAAGAGATAGTTTATTGTCAAAACAGCCCGGCTCGGAGAGCTGGGGGTGTGCACCTTCCTGACCCCTCTCCAGCCCCGCGCCATACAAACAAAGGACTTTCTTTTTTCTTTTCTTTTTTCCTTTTTTTTCTCCCGGGGCGTCCAGCGAAACCGGCTGCCGCCCCCCGGCCCGCCGCCGCTCCCTGCAGCCTCCCCCTGCCCCGCTGCCCCGCGCCCGGCCGCGGCTCCCACCTGCGGGGATGAGGCTCAGCAGCAGCACGGCGTGCGCCAGCTCCCAGGCGAGGTGCGCACCCTCCATGCCGCCCCCCCGAGCCCGCCGCGCCGCGGCTGCCGCTCGCACCACCCGGCGCGCAGAGATGCCCGAGCTCCGCGGGAGGCTGCGGAGTACTGCCGGCCCCGCCGCCACCAGCGGCCCCGCCTCCGCCGCCCGCCCCGCGCCGCGCCGCGCCGAGCGGCCCCCGCCCCGCCGCGCCGGGATGGGCGCAGGTGAGGAGCTGCCCCCCGAAGGGGCGGTGAGCGGGGAGGGGGGGCGGTGAAAAGAAAGAATCCTACCTCCCCCGCCCCCCCCCCCCCCAACCACCCGCGCACACACCCACGCACCCAAATAAAAAAATATTTAAAGAAGAGAGGAGGCTTCGTGGTACGTGGGGGTGGGCGCAGGGCTCGGGGAGAAGCAAGTATCCCCCAAAGGGTGGGTGCAGAGCGGTTTGTGTCGCACTCAGAGCCTGGGTGGACGTGTGAGCACCAAGCGGCGCTTCTGCCCGGCCGGGATCGCGAACTTGACCCGCCTGGGGCTAACCCGGCGCTATGGGTCGGGCAGAGTACAGAAGTGAGATGCACGGCATGTTCTGTGACACAAAAGGAAAGATGGAAAGAACTGGTATGGAAGAGAAAGCTGACAGGGAGCTTAAACGTGGAAAAGGTTCTTACAGAGAGGATTGCGAGCAATTGTTTTTCACGTCCCTCAAGGGCAAGATAAAAGTAATCCATTTAGTTACCAGCAAAAAGCAAAAGAAATAGCTTAAATGTTAGGAAAGCACTTGCAAAGAGTAAAGAGAATTTAGTCTGCAAATGCATTGAGCAGAGGAGGTGGTGGAATCCCGTAGAGGGAGTTTTTTTAAGTACGGGTGAGACAACTGTCAGGAAGGATCCAGGAGCACTTGCATGTGCAGCTGGAGAGGCAGATCTCTGCAGGCAAAAACCCTACAAATTGCAGCAACGTGTGCTTTGGCTCTGCTGTGCTGTCAGTGCCACACATGTGGTGTGTGCTGCCCAGGTGTTCACTGCTCAGATGTGCAAGGACAAGTGGGGATGGATCATGCAGGCTGTCACACCTCCAGCTTACAGGAGGATGGAGTGGACATATGACATAGCCTTTAACCATGGAAAAGCATAGATGTAGATGTTGTGAAATGTGGCAATACAGATCAGAAAAGTTACTGAAGGTAAATGACTCCTTTTTTGTGTTGTTTCTCTTCAACTTCTTTCCTTTTTCACTATTGTCAGATTTTTTTCAAGGTTAATAGCATAGTCCCATATGGTCCCCCATTAGATGAAAGTCTTGTCTTATATGTTTAAAATGGCTCTCTCCATTTCTTTGCTCTCTTTCATCTCTGACAGCAGTCTCTTTTGATGGGTGAATCCTTCCCTCACTGCAAAACGAAGTGCATTTTTGTTAACACTCTGACAGTTTCAAAATCAAACATCATTTTAAACTCATCTTTCTCACTAGGTACTTGCCTCATTAAATTAATAGTGAGCAGTGAAAACAGAATGGCCAAAATACTTAAAATCTTAGTGCTTTCTGGATTTTCCAGGTTTCTTTTTATAAGAGGGGGAAAAAATGGGATTTTTTTTTTTTTTAATAAATTCTCAGGGCATTTACAGTTTAATTTCTTGTTGGTGCCAAAGCAGAGCAGAATATGCTACAAGAGGTTTCCACTGAAGCATTATCAAGGAGCACGTGATGTTGTTTTCGTGACAGGTTTCTCCCTGCTCTGTTTGATTAGTGCTGTTTCAGTTAGTGGCCTGCCTTGCTGTCCTGCACATCGCCGATCACATGAAGCTTGCGTGGCCCTGCATCATGTGCCTCATTTTCACGAGCATCAGCTGAAAGTTAGATTTCTAAAGATCAGAATGGCAGCAGTATTCTCCACCTATTTTGCCTGGCTACAAATAGCTATAGTAAGAGGGAGACATAGGTGGATCGGCTTTAAACTTGCCACTTCATTTCTTTTTAATAATCACAATGATAATGTAGTCAACCTTTCCATCACCCCAGAGTATTGCACTGAAATATATAAGTTCTGTTGTCCATATTCTGCTTGCATCATAGAAGAAAAAGGAACAGTGGAGAGCTTTCTCATGTCTTTTTTCTACTCCTGTCCAGAGTATGCAGGTTGAAGGCAAAATGGGTCTCGTCTGCATTTGCAGCTGGCCTCACATCTTCCTCTCTTCAGTCATTCAGACACGGTGTGGCTGTGTGTCAGGAGAGGGAGCACCATCTCATCTCATTACCTGCTTGGAATCGGCTTGCAGTAAGTGGACATGCTAGAGAAAGAACAGAGATTTGCAAACTGTGCAGAGAATGGACACAGATGTGGATAAAAATTGTAAGCTTGGAGAAATATATGAAACCTTTTTTTGGAAAGCTCGCTTCAGTTTTAAATCCTTGAAGTAATAGAACGTTTGGGGACCAGATCCTCCAACTAGTCAATTCCCAAGATTGCTTTTACATATCCCTGTTGCTGCTCACTGAGATAAACATCACATCGATCGATTCTATCGGTGAGACTAAGCTAGTGTCATTGAACAACTGGTGACCTAATGAAGGACTTGCATTATCTTTGTATCTGAATGAAAATCCATTTGGAAATTAACTAGTGCAATGGCTTCGAGCAGTTTATTTGCAGGGCTATGAAAATCTTTTTATTCTAAACCCTTGTAGCATAAATAATCTGTGGGATTTATTTTATCTACAGCACGACATATCCAACAAGAAGAGAGGAAAAAGCCTTTCTGATACAGTCAATCGATGCCAGCTTGACTCCCACCTGATAAACTCAGTGATAATGAGTTATTCTATAAAGGCTATACTTTTCTGTCTCTAAATTGCAGATTAATAGATCTTAGTCTGGAGCTCTGCTATTCTGTATAAAGTGGAAGGTCCAGCAAAGCAGGCAGTTCCAGAATTAACTCATCTGTGATTCCTACAGGCTTTGAGAAATTATGAGAAATGTCTATCGATTTGCCAGTGCTGTTGTAAAAGCTGTCTAATCATTGGCATAAAAGTTTGTTAAACTTGTTTAAAGTGAAAAGCCATTCAATTTCTGCTTCTTGTGCTCATCTGGAACAGCAGTTCTGAAACCTGGCTGTCAGGGATGTCATATGACCATGGTGCAGCCATCTGCACTCATTACTCTGCTGTATCTTAATGTTAACCTACAAAAGTGTAACTGAATTTTCCAAGACTTTTTTTTTATTAATTAAAAATATAGCGTGAAGGCTACTGTCTATCTTGTTGGCACAGCAAGGTGTATTCCAGCTGGAATGATTTTCTAGAAGGCTGTAGGTTTCTGGATGTCCTACTGCCTTCAGTTTTATTAAACTCCAGCCTTCTGCATCTTCACACTGGAACACACAAGGTTGGGTGTGTGCAGAGAACTGGGGTGAGTTGACAGGCATATGTCTTTAGACTTAGACTATCTCTGTATAGTAGGATTTTAATGTCTTCCATGCAGTTTAACTGAATAAATATCTGTTATTTTTAGCAGGAATTACTCTAAAATTAATGCAGATGAAGAGGACACCTTATCTCATTCCCCTCAGGAATATGAGCCTTCAGACTGAATGCATTGGGTCTTACTTGAAGTGGGAAGTATCTCTTATTCCCTTTTAATCCAATTTTGTAAAATGCTCACTAAATCCCATTGTGCCCATGATCTTAAATCAGCACTGCTATCCCAATTAATTAAGGAGTTTTCCAGCATCAAATGTCAAGAGCCTAGATAGAATCATCATTGAAGCTTGAAATATATTCTGTTTTAAAAGACAACTTGTATTATCACATGCATAACACACTATTGTAAAAGCTGTCTTATCAGTATAAGCTTAAGTGGAAAATAAAAGCTCTAATCTTCTTGATAACATTTTTGTTACTTTATAGCCCACAGTCTTACTAAGAAAAGAGATTTGTCTTTATGAATTGCAAAGTGTGGTTATTGCCTTTATCACTTACTGCTTTACTTGCCTAGGCCACTGCTGAGAGCTACAACTACATCAATTTTTGTAAAAGTGCTGTTATTCCATGCAATAATTTAGTTTGAGAGGTCTGAGAGGGGATCCCACCAATGCTTATAAATATCTAAAATGGTGGGTGTGAAGTGGACCAGGCTCTTTATAGTGGTATCCAGCAATGGGACAAGAGCAATGGAAACAGAATGGAATGTAGCAAGTTCCATATGTACATGAGGAAAAAAGACTTTACTTTGAGAGTGACAGAGCACTGAAACAGACTGGTTATGGAGTCTCCCACTCTGAAGATACTCAAATGCTGCCTAGAAGCTTTCCTGTGCAACCTGCTATAGGGAACCTGCTTTAGCAGAGGGTTGAGCTGGATGATCTCCAGAGATCTCTTCCAATCTCTTTGATTCTGTGACTCTGTCTTCTCAAGTATTTTCTTGTCTTATTTCATTTTGTTTCTGGGATGGTTTTTTTGAGTGAGCTTAACATATCAAAACAATTGTAGAGAAATGTCTTATAGAAAACAGAAGGATGGTTTTAAATGAGAAGAGAGGAGATTTAGATTAGAACTTCAGTGAGAAGTTTTTACTCAGGGTGCAGTGAGGCACCAGCTGCCCAGAGAAGCTGTGATGCCCCATCCTGGGAGGCACCCAGGGTTGGGTTGGATGGGGCCCTGGGTAGCCTGAGCTGGTGGATGGCAACCCCACCTATGACAGGGGGTTGAAACTGGATGAACTTTAATATACCTCCAACTCAAGCCATTCTGTGATTCCAAGATTCCATGTTTCTGTTGTTTGTTTTCCCTGAAAGCCTTCTTCTTTCCCACCTAGCTGCTCTCTGTCCTTTATCCTCCCATTAGTGGCAGCAGGAACCGCAAAGCCAAGGAGCCTTTTCCTTGCCCCCTCTGCATGTTCCAAACAGGATATTAATTTCTCGGTTGCTGGAAATGTATCCAGGCTCTGTATCTTGTGACAAGAGCTAAGTTTGCTTTGCAGTTCATAAAGAATCCTTCTATGTTCTCTCAAAGTTCTCAGCTGTGTCTGAAATCTAAATAAATGGCTGTAGAGAAGCTCTGTCAGGCATTTCTGAGGTGATTAAAGCCACGTGAGATCCAGTTGACTCCCTTGACATTTTCACTAAACTGCAGTGTTTTGTATGAATTTGGGGATCGAGTAAGAAGCTGCATCCACCTGCATGCAGACCTAGAAAGAAGAATAAGACTCAGTTGGTTGCAATTACATGTGTCAAAACATGTGCTTTGGGGAACAGGGAGGGTGTCATTTCTGCATTCCCTGTGTAGATGGACTAAGAAGCTTGCTTGTTTTATCACTTGCTTGTTGCATCACTTCTCAAAGTATCTTTATTTGCCATATTTTAATTTATCACTATTGAGCTGTGTCAGACCTTGTTTGGATCCTTTTGAGCCTTGTCAGGCATCTTTGCAGTTCAAAAGGTCTCACTTCGTTTACATCTCAATGCAGTTTAGGGAAATATGTTGGCTGCCCTTTGCTCACCAAAACCTAGGGCTCAGTTCCCTCAGCCTGTGCTTCTCTCACATGCCTGGCATTCAGCCTCAAATCTAGCAAGGGGAGGCTCATGGGAGCATCCATCCTACCCCAGTGTTGGCCCTGCCAGGCACAACGGGCACACCAAGGCATATTTGTCACCATTCTACCACTTTGTCTCGAACAAGGATATCAGTGTCTGTCCCTAAAAACAATGGGTATTTATTAGCATCAAAGTCTTTTGGAGAAGGAAGATCTCAAAATAGTAGAGTGCTGGTTCATGTGACTGGCTCAGTATTTCTCTCAGACAAACCAAGAAGCCTTTTTCCTATCTGCTTTCTCTACAGAGCTGAACAATTTCTGCTGCTTTTTTTTTAGAAGTTCCCAAGACAGTCATGGACAACTGAGCTTATTAGAAACCACTGTACTTTTCAGTTACCATATTGGTCTTTGAGGTGGTGGCATGAAGGATCCGCAGAGCAAGCAGCTTCTCTATTACCTCTCTCTGTTCCACTTCCACAACTTTCTGAGTAACTCCTATGAAATTAAAATACTTTAGGGATATCCTATAGACACTTTCACTCTTCTGTGCTCAACCCATAGCAAGGCAGTGCCTCGGTGTCCTAGAGCACTATGCAACATGTTTCCACATATTTATGTTTTCGTTGCAATCTAGCTTCACAGTTCTTGGTAACCAAAAGTCTCTAAGAGATTATTTTCCTATCAGTCTTATTTCATTTTCATACAGCTATCTTGTACTGACAGAGACCTTTGGAGCTTTTTGTCAGCTATGTATTTTTGCTAATGCAGTGTATATATCCAAGCTCCAGTGCTGATAAATGTCAAGAAAAACATACATGTCACAAGTGGACTAAGGGGCAGCTGAGGGTACATCCCCATTTTGAAGGTCATGCCCTCCACATTTGTCATCCAATCCTCAATTGAAGTTTTTCCACCTGGAGAACTGGTATTCAGTCTTTTTGATATATATAAGAGTTTTCAAATTGAGATGATTCCATCATCTTCACAAATTTCCACGTGCAGCCTGTTATTCAATGCAAGTGAGTTTTTGCAGGAACTCTGACCACCTCCTCATTTGCTGTTGGCTATTCCAGTATCCTGGGAAGGATGCCTGGAATTGTCACTTGATGAATTTGCATTGTGACGGCTTAGTTTGTTCAGGCTGGATAGCCAGAAATAAAAACTGTTCATGAAGATGGCCAGAAATCGGAATGTTATTTGTCACTGTGAGACAGGTGTTGTGAAGCCTGCTGATATTAATGAAATCATCTAGATTTAGAAAGCTTGCGAATTTGGACCTTAGGAAGCAATATTCTGTCAAATGGGATAGCTGCTCCTCCATTTTTCTCCTCCTGTTCTGAATTTAAGAAGATTTAGTGGGGCCATAACAGTTTAGTATACTCAAATTCAGCCAAAAGAGTTTTAGGATACATCTCCTATTTTATCTCAGTTCTTTTTGGAATTTGATATTGAAGTGATGCATTACCCACGTGTGCAATGTTTATCCAGATGTTTCTGCACATTTTTTTCTGTACGTATCTGACATAAACAACCACATTAGTATAAAAGATATCTTCTAAAGACCACATCTATTTTTCCTGATATGTTCATCTTGTTCTCTCTTGCTGTTGTTTCTACTCCCAGATTCAAGAACACTCCTAGCAAACCCCTCATTCCGCTTGGTGGCTCTGTATGAGACCAGATCCCTGCCTGTGTGCAGTTTCACATGCTCAAAGGATACTGTACCAGGACATGATTCTCAGAGCTTGCAACAAGGTGCATACTCAGAGCTCACCAGGTCTTGCTTCTTGCAGCATAAAAGTTCTTCCTTCCCTTCTACCTCTCTTAAAACTTGCAGGAATTTTTACCAACTAGCCTCCCTCCCCTACCCTAGGTGTCAAAATTCCTTATGAAGTGGATGTAGAGTTTTCTGCCACTGGGAAGGAAGCACATGTCACCTGGTAGCACACAGGACTGGTATGAGACAGGAAAGTATCTTGGTAAAGCTGAGCTTTGGGATTTCTTGGGGTTCACACACAAATACACAGCATCCTTTGCCATCTGCTCCTGGTTGTAAATGACACAAATGTAAAAGTCAGGTTTTGTTTCACCTCAGGAGCCTTTTACTCTTTCTCGCTGAGGGGATGTGCCTCCCCTGGAAGCCAACATGCACAGTTCATAGCATGTATCTTCCTTTGCCTCCTTTCTGAACCACACCTGTGTTATTCAGGCCTGTGTTTGTCACACTGGTTTGTGAGACGCTGGCTGCAAAATAGGCTTAAGTAGGTTCTGACCTTCTGTATCTCTTTCTGTCCCTGCTATGGCACTTTTGTTTGTTCTTTGTTTTGCTGCTACAGCTATTCTGTGGAACCACAGAAAAGGTTACTTTTTGCCCTTAATCTAGCCAATGATCTGTTTTGCTATGTGGCTTTTGCAAACACTTCTGCTGCCACAGTGAGGGAGTACAAGTGATGAGAGCAAGCAGCGAGGAGTAACCTGGGCTGACTTGCTGCCAGATCTGGCCCCACACATGGGTAAATCCTTTTTATTCCACAGGACTGAGTCTGCTAATACCAAAGGAAATGCCACAATGTCCCTGTCTGAAGCCAGGCATGAAGGTATTTACAGAAGACTTCCCCATTTCAGGTGGACACCCGAATAGCCAGAGCACTTAGCAGAGGGAATCCGTCCTCCTCAGGCTGTACCTCCTGTTTTTCACAGAGCTGTCTCCCCTGCCACATATCAGTTGGTCAATTGCACCATGCCCAGTCCAGGTCTCTGCTGCCTGCATTTATCAATATATTCACTGTTACATGAGATGTAGGTACAATCTGTGAAATGTGTGGTCTCTGCTGTCATTGACCTCTCTGTGCAGGCCACATATGGTCCTTTGTTAACACAGATGTCAGCTCAGGAGCAGCCTGCATTTCCAGCTACACCTCAGAGAGCCAAGATCTTCCCCCAGCTTCTGCCTAAGTTCATGTGTCAGAAAGAGGATTATTTGTCTGGGGTCTCGGGGATGAAATTAGTATAGCAATTAGGATGTGGTGGAGGCAAATGTCCACTCATTAGTCTATGATGACGTGCACAGGATTTACGATGGTGATAAGAAGTCAAATAACATGGTAGGATAGCTCCTTTCAAAGACAAATTTAACAGGTGCTGTTTGCTAAATATGAGTCAGGGTATCAACCTGAGGTTAAATCTTGGGGCATTTCATATGTAGAACTTTGATGCTGTGTTAATAATTCTCACTGTGCAACCACTGTACAGCTGATAACCAGAAATGCACAGAAAATGTGGTGAACAATATTTAGAATTCCTCTTTCATCTTCTTTCACAGATGGTCTCTCAGTTTCTCTTACATGATCATATGATGAAGCATGTGCCATTTTGACCCCTGAAAGCCTGGAAGAACACTAGCATCTCAAGTTCCTTTTCAAACACTTCAGAAATCCTTCCACAAACAAATACTGGCGATATCCAGAGCTAGCAACACCCCTCAGCCCTTGCTTTAAGAGTTGGCTGATACTATCTGCCTTGGTAAAATACAAGCAGCCTATGTCCAGAGTGATAACAGGGACCTGGATTAGTGTGTCAAATGCCCATTTGTTTTGTATTCATGTCATACTGCTGTGTGGTCAGCTACATTGGATTCCCTTTGCAAAGAGCCAGCTGGGGCTGAGATTTGCTTGGGTGTCTGCTAGGGGCTCTCTGTATCCAATGCAGAAATGCAGGTACTTCTGGGGTGATAGTTACCCAACTTGCAGCAGGGAACAAACCATCCTCCAGAGATGTCTTTCTTCACAGAGGGAATTAAACAGCTGGTTTTGATAATACCTCACTAGTAGGGGACTGAAATGAGATGGAAGTTGCATGTGTTGTTTTGTCTCAAGAGTTAAGTCCTTTAAGTGGAACAGTAAGGTGGACAATGTTGATCAATGAGGAGCTTCCACTGTGTATAAATATGAATTGGTGCTAACAAAATATTTAGACATGGATTCATCACAAGCACAGATTTGTCCAAGTCTTGCACCAATACCAGCTGCATGGTCTCCATAACACTCCACAGCTTTCAGTTGTGGATGCACATCCTTATGCAGCTTTGTGGGTCCCCTTGCTCAGTGGGACATGGAAAGGGCCTTGCAGTTGCCATATGGCACTGGGATTTAGGAGCACCCAGTACTGCCCAACTGGAGAACATAGCATAAAGTCTGTGGGTAGCAGAGGTCCTCTCATGCCATTTCCACAAATGCCCTATATGACAGTATCTGGCCACTGCCTCTGATAAAGTCTTCAGTTCCTTCGGTAAGACTGTGGTCCCACACAGTCTTTTTAATTTCCTTCTACTGAAGATGTCTGAGATAAATATCAGCTACTCTTTCACAGGAATTCTACCAGAGAAAGCAGACACAGGGAATGTTCTCCCATCTCATCTGCACTGAATAACCTATGGCCAATGGTGCATAGAGTTCCCCAGCTGTTTGCCCTTTGGGGCAGGAGAACAGGAGGATATGGAGATGACTCCCCTAGCAGTTAGAAACACTACTGGATTACTTTTCCTACAGCTGCAGCTAGGGTCTGGCTTCAGAAAGCTCTGCACAACAGGCAGGCAGCATTAAATGTTTCAAAAACAATTTCTTCCTGGCGCTGGCTGTTGACTGTGCTCCAACATACACCAAAGAACCCGTAACAGCTGGCTTGATGCTGCTTGTCTGCGTAGCCACCCTTGTAGGGGATATTACCAGAAAGCTGTCCCCTCAGCTCTATGATCTGCTTATGTGGTGCTACATTAAGTAGTGTCATAAGTAAAACTGTCTTGGAAATGCATCATCTGAGCTGGTAGACATAAGTATATTCTCAGGTATAGTGCTTTTGAAAATCCTCAACCTATATATTACGTTTTCTCCAGATAACTTTAATTCATATTCACAGCGTATGTTTTCCACAGACAACTTTAATTTATATTCATTTATAGCCTTCTTGAACTATTTGATTGAATGCAGCTGGATAAAAAGGAAAATGTTTGCTAACTCCTTTTTAGACAAAAATGCAACAGATACAAGAGGTATTTCAATTTTAACAAGCAAGTGTATCTTTAGAGGGCATCTTTTTGTTAAGCAAATTATTATAGATTTCTCCCAATCTATAAAAGAGCAGTTTCACTGTTCTTCTGATTCTCTTTTACTTTTATGATAATCTAAACATTTATAAGAAAAGATACCGTTTAGATGTTCAAAATAGAATCATATTTTTGGACCATGACATCAGTTTTTATGCCATTTCACTCTATTTTGAGCTACAATTAAAAGCTCTTTTTTAAACAAACTGTATCTAATTTCTGTGCTAAATCAAACCAGGCGGCAGGGAATGTTTTTTTCTTTTAACTAGAATGTCATTAGAATCAAGACATGCAAGTACAATGCAGAATTGTAAGACATCTCTGCAAGAAATGAATTCACTGCAAAGTCTTCATCTACCCCAGAAGTGTCTTTTTTTTTTTGGCAGAGTTGTGCCAGAAAAAAACAACAACCCAACTCTTGCACCAAAATAAATGATTTCCCAATAGAGCTTATTCCACTTTGCTGAACAATGCTGCAATACCAAGAACAATTTTGCTAGCCAAGCAGCCTTTGCTAGCATGACTGTGCTGCTGAGAGCTGTGTGTTATTCACCTCTCCTTGACATTATTATTACCGTGAAAATTTTGGACCTAGATAAACAATGTGATTAGGAGCTTAAATCAACAGAATTATCGTATAAGTCACATTTCATTTTTACACATGGAAAAAGTATGCAGAAAATGAGCAACAATAATTTTTTTTCCTTTTAGGATACTAAGTTGGTAGACAGACTGATGTTCCAGTTGCTTTTGCAAAACTGTGTGCTGGGCCTAAACTCCTTTACAGTATGCCTTTACTGGTCTTACACATTGCATGTATATAACTTTCCTTCAAATACATCGTTGTTCTCTGAGAACACAGCCTGTGGCAAAATTGAAGTTTTGAAAAGCAACTTCTTGGCTTTCCTAGACAAAGAAACAACATATGACCAGTGTCTCTTGCTGTAAACAGCTCTACAGTTTTCCCACTCCACTAGCATAGAATGCTAAAAGCCATTTAGCTTTATAGCATTTAGCTAAAAACCCTCACAAAATTGTTTGTGAAAGATTCCTCAGCCATTGATGACCCAGGTCAAAAATTCATCTCCCGTGGAAGTACTGTATTCAAAATGATGCTAAGATATTAAGGTCCACATACCAAATTCAGTGTCGAATTCCTCCCCCACACAGTATTAAGGAACTGAAGCATTACCTATTACCCAGAGGAAGGCTACAGTATCTGGGACTTTGATGTCTCTGGCAGTAGTCAGCCTGATTAAAGTCTGCATGTGAGCTAAATGAGAGGCACACGGTTGTGCTTGGTTAGCTATAGGAGTTAGATATTTAGAGTCTAAAATTAAGCCTTAGATCTTTACCTTTAATATGAGCCGTGATTCATGGGAAGGCTCATAGGATCATTCAATTCCCTCTTACATTACTGCAGGTCTTGCAGAACTTCGGGTCTCTGCAGCTTCTACTGCCAAAATATATCTCTTCCCAGGTCTGTCTTGCAGTGCTGGGCACACTAAAGGCTGGCCCATGGCTGGCACCAATGCTTGATTTCAGCTAGACAAGTGTAGGTATGAGCAGACTGGTCACAAAGAGACCTCGTTTTTGCTCCTAAAAGTCATTGGGCTGTAGTCGTCAGCCACTGGCATCAAAATCAGTGTCTTCATTAGTAACTGTCAAAAGCTAAAAGCAATGATGGCTTTACCCAGGTTATTACATCTGCTGAGAAAAAAGAACAGGTCTGTGGGCATTCAGGATGGGATGTTCCTGAGAACTGAATGGGAGGAACTGCTCCCCAGAGTGACTTGTGATGTACATCCAACTTGGAGAAAGTAACTTCTGTTTGCAATATTCCTAGCAAATCTGCGTCTCTGCAAACCCTAGGAAAACTTTCCCAGGCACACATGAATTGCCCGCTTTGTTTGACCTGTTCCTTATCCTTTAAGCAGAGGAAACTTAACCCATTTGCTTTTGCTTTCTTTCATCTCTTGGTTATTAGGGTTTTTTCAGGATTTTTTTTTTTTTTAAATTTTTTTGCTTCTCTACTCCATTATAAACAAGATTTTCCTAATTATTTCTGATCTAACCCTTTAAAAGTTTCATGTGATGATGACACAGTAAGGAAATAAAAAAAAGGATGGCATATTTGTGAATTGATCTGGTCACCCCCAGGCTTTGAAGTGGGAAGAATTTAGGTTCAGGCAATCCATTTCTGAAGCAAATGTTTCAGCCATATATCTAGAGCCCCCATTAGCAAAGGGACAATCTGTCATAGACTCAGCCTAGATGAGATGCTTTGTTCTGTGAGGAAGGAGTTGTAAACACAGGAGGTGACTATTAAACTGAGGGACGGAAAACACCACTAAAAATGATCATTAGCAGAAAGAGGATTGCTTTTTTTTTAGTGTAAAAGGGAAACAGAGAGATATGGTTTTACTGATATCTGCAAGATAAAAATAAAAAGCAAAACCAAAAACCAAACCAAAACAGCTATTAAGTCTCCAGATAAATATATTTCCTTGTAACACGTGATGTGTAATTCCATGGAAACAAACACATAGACATAAACTGCAGAGTGCTTGGGGGCATTGTTAACTTATCAGCATAGGAAAAAGGGAAAGTAAGTATAAATGTCGCAGAAGCTATAACCGAAGTTAAAAGAGCATGCATGGTGTTTAAATCTCATGGATAATGTGCTAAAGATTAAGTTGCATGCTAATAACTCAGCACACATTTTAAAGTGATGACACACAAATCAGATGAAAAGAAGAAGGGATAATTTAGTAGTGTGATATACGTTACAATTACATCAATATAATATACATGTAAGTGGTGAAATTCCTGCTCACGTTTTTAGGAGATTGCTAAGTAAGAAGCTGCGGTATTAGTCACATTTTTGTAAATTGCAAACAAAAGCCAAGGCCGCAGTTGTATGTGAGAAGGATTTAACCTCTGCAAAATCCCGCTGGGCACATTAGACAGACAAAGTTTACTAAAACTGATGTCAGATTATAGAAATAATGATTCTAGCAGATCCTCTTCTGGCTGATGTACTTTGGCAGCATTGTTTCATTGTTAATATCATGGGATGGAGCAGCAGGAGCTCCCCCAAGAGAATCCCACTGCAACCTCAAATATTAGCAAAAACAGCTGAGTTTCTGCCAGGCATGGTGACCCTGCAAAGAGCTGCTACGAGCTCACTCCAGCCTGGAAAGCAGCACTGTGCTATAAATGAGCCACTGTTACCTGTCTTCACCTCTTGCACTGCTGCTTTAGGGCTGGAAGAAAGGAAGCAAGTAACTGCATGTATTCCTCCAGGTGAAATAGAGGAGCCTGTGGGCAGGTGTGTTGCTTGAATCCCATTTATTCAAGTGGATTGGAGTTTTATGGGGTCATTTTAAAGAACAGGACTGCGGGCAGTGACAGGAGCGTAGATCCATATGTGAAAGGGCAGCAGTAATGACCTCGTGCATGTAAACTGCACAGGCTCTTTCCTCACTTTTCTCTCAACTCCTGCACCACAAAGGCCACATTTTGAGAAAATTTCCATAATTCCCGCATAGAAACTAGAGAGGTGAGACCCTTTCCAGCAGCCCCTCTCAGAGCTCAGCGCAGGTCACTCTGTGTGGTGCTGCACAAGGCCCTCCAAGCTCTGAAAGAAAGGCAGTCAGCCCTCAGCCCAGCAATCATTCCAACAAAAATGAGGGCCTGAGGGGAGTCTGGTTAGCTTCCAAGTTCCTACATTTTCCTGCTTATTAAGCTGTCATACATCTGGGGCTGGTGGATTCTGCAGAGCGTATTTCCTGCAGAAAAAAAAAATATATATACATAAAGAAACGTGAACCTTTGGATTCAGATATGCAATATTTTATTAACTTTCCCTCTGCGTATGTTGTGTGTCTCTGGCAGACATAGTTTTGGAAGAAACGTTTCTAATGTGGTTTTGCAGAATGCTTTTTACAAGCAACTCTAAAATAATAAGATTTTCTATTAAAGGAAAGAGATTCTGAAGGAAAAGGTGAGAGAAGAGTGAAATTGCTGCAATGTTAAAAGTGTTTCCAACAGTTACCAGCAGTTTTCCAGTGCCTCTAAGTGTTGCAGTGTGAATTATGTCTTCAAGGAGTTCCTGAAGCCTTCTCTATACAGATTTTCAGATATATTTGTTTATGACTGTGGCTTACTGCATAATGCAAATAATATAGCAATATAGCAGGCATGAAGCATGACAGAAAAAAATACGATTAATGTCAAGCTCACAGCTCCAACGTCTGCATGATGTGTCCTCAAAGTGCCCTTCGTCACTGAGTTACACATTTGAAATCAGGAAGACGTCACCTAATTTTTCATTACCTTTTCGTGTTCAGCAGTGCTTAATAACAACACAGTTTTCAGGCATTTTCTCACACAAATCAAAACTCACTTGGGGAACTCAATAGCTTTTCTTTTGTGGTTCTTAATTCTTTTGATAAACATGCAGCTGAGGAAAACATGGTGGTTTGTGATTTGAATTAAAATAACAACAACATCTGATAGAACACCTTACAAAGTCTTGCTCTCAAAATGAATCCAAATTGACTTGGACATAAAAATTGCTATGCAAATTGAAAACTGAAAGCCTAAAGCATAACCAAACTGGACATTTTTAGCCTTTCCACAACCAAAAGACCTTTCCTCCTCCACGGGGAAAACTTCCGAAAATGATCATTCCTTGTTTGTAGAGCTGGAGTCCTGACACAAGAGCTCAAGGTTTTTTTAAAGCTTACAGAATCTCTAAGTGCTCAATACAAGCAATTGCAATATGGTTTGCTATTCAGCCACGTTGATACTGCCTGACCTTTTGAGAGATCTAGACTTACTGGGATTCTATTATTTGGAACATCTTCAGGTCTCTGATTGACACATGGCTTATTTTCATTTGTTTTTCTTGCCATCTCAAGATCCCCCACATCAGATTAGTCTATTTGGTTCTGTATGAACTCTTATTGATATCACTTATGGTGCAAGCAAATAAATAAATAATATGCACAAAGTGCCAAGTTTTTAGACATCACTTCTCTGCTTTTGTCTACGTGACTGAAAAGGAAATCTAATTTTTAAAGAAAGGACCTTTTTTGCTACCCCCTTTGAAGTGTGTTAAAGATACTTTAGAAATGCAGGTATTATTAATCAGTATTATGTCACTGTACAACTGATCATTTTCTAGATTTCCAGAACCTGTGGTGATAAGGCTTGGATATTCCTCCAGTAACAGCTATACCTTCAGACATAGATGGCTTTGTAGTTATGTACACTTCATTGTGAACATATATCAAATTAGATGCATATTTTCAGGTGTAGCTGTTTTGGACAGAAACCTATTGCAGTGTAGCAATCGTGGTTTAAGTGAATAAAAGAGAGATTCCTCACCATTTACATGTTTGAAGAATTAATTCATTCCTTCTGTAGTGTAAATAAACAAGGCAAGAGGTCATAAAAATGGTTGACAGTCTGGAATGATACTGTTGGGGTACAACAGTGCAAGTCTTCTCACTGCCAGGTAAAGGGCAAGTTGCTTCTAATAGAGGTGCAATGATTGATGCTAGCTACCTGCACAATTAAGGAGGCTTATCTAGAGGAAAAGGCTCATCACTTTGTCTGTAGAGATGAGAAAACAAACACTGTGCTTCTATACAAGTGTCCTCCCAGAAAAAAAGAGGAGAAAGAAAGCTAAGGGAACGATACCTTTGCCCTTGTATTGTAAAGCACAGAGGCCATAGGGGTCAACCATTTCTGAAACTTGGGACTAACCCTTTGACCTCCAGAAGCAGTTCAGAGTTTCTAGCACATCTGAGGGCTCATCATTCAGATACATGACAAGTTTGATGTAGAAGGACGTGGAGCATCATGTGCCCCTCAGCCTACCTGGTGACTTCACTGCAAGCCAACATGCATTGCTCCAATTAGGGATAATGCTCAAGAATCTAATCTCAGGGATTAGAGAGTTTTCTGTGACTGGATGATTTTTGAATGTAGATAAACATTTACCAGTACCTCTGTCTGAAATTTGTTAAGTGATGAAATTAGAACCGTCTATGAGAGAAGTTACCAATGTTTTATCTCTGATTTTGTCACGAATGAGAGTTGTCAGGATCAAGATTCAGTAAAGTTGCAAATTTATGTTCTTTTTCCAAATATCTTTGATTGAAAAAAGGCAAATCTGTCTGCAGACAGATTTTTCCATGGATCTAGCATTTATCAGGAGGGACTTATTACACAGGTGCCATTTAATGATCATCTGTGGGCTTGCCAGCTTGGTGAGGGCGCTGTCACTTTAGCTGTGCCAGCACCCGGAGCTGGCAGGACATAACCCCCATCTCTCAGAGATCATTCAGCATGTCTGCTAGGCTGTTCATGGTCTCATTCACTCAGATGCAGCCCAGGCTATGCTGCCAGGGCTCAGCCACCTCCATGGCTGAACCAGTGTACGTGAGGGCAGCTTGGCTGGAGGAGAAACTATCTCTCATGAGGTGTGGCAATATCATAGCATATTTGCTCTTGCCCCTTTCCCACAGCCCCTATGATGATGTTAAATTTTAGGTCTCTCCACAAACACCTTCAGTCACAACTCCCATGCTTTTGGTCTAAGATTCTCAAGCTCTGTAATGAACAGCTTCTTTCTGCTGCAGTGGCATGTGGTTGAGTAACTTGCAAATAAGGACAAGAAAAACATTACTCCTTTATTACAGGTGACAAACCTAATTCAGCATGGTAAATTTTCTTAACCAGGAAAAGACCAACAGCTTATCCACTGCGGAAGCTTGATAATACTCAGTCATCAGAATTCATTTGTCAGACCCAGAAATTTACCCACTCCTGATCAGTAATGCCAACAGCCAGTTCTGTACTGAAAAACTTTACCTGTGTCTAACAGTGTAACTGTCATTTTCAATCACCAAATGAGCACTTGACTTTGCTTCGTTGCCCGAGATGTATCACCGATACCTCCAGAGAGACACTCACCCCTCCCACCCCAGCCAGCCCTTCACCCACATTTGAGGGTCTGCCTCTGTCCCAGAATTTCTCTCCCGGTCAGAAACTATTTTTTTACCCTATACATTCCCATGAAAAATTTTCATGCTTATGAGTCTGCATTTTCTCATGAGAAACTGCTCCACCAAAGGATTCCCTATCAGCTATAGTTATGTTCCACTTCAAAGGCAAATACTATGGCATGACCTATATGTTGGGAAATTTTTAAGTCAGATGTCTTGTCTTGAATATTAAAAGGAGTTATTTTTTGGTTTTGTATGCAACACATAGTGCTCAGCACTAAGTATTTGAAGTAAACCACATTAAACTAAAATACCACTGACAGTATGTAACTTTCATCATTACCTGAACTGTGACCCAGAGTGGTCTTACTTTTTTTTCTCATCGTAAACTGTGGTATCAACAAAGTATTAGCTGTCTATAATAAGGCTTATACCCAAATACATAATGAACTCTTCTTGCTTGCTTGCAGATAAAGCAGTGCTTGGGGGGGTGTTAGCTGTTGAAATGCCAGCTTGCAGGTATATCTGAGCAGTGCCAGGGCAGAAGCTATTTGGCTCTGTCTAGAAATCTGAATACATCCCTTGCTCTGGATATTTTCTGGCTCCTAATTGGTATTGCAAATAGCGACGTGGCCAGTGTGACTGGAGAGGCAAAGACAACATTGTGCAAGGTTACTCATGTCCTCACTAAGGAGTAAAACATACTTATAAAGGCAAATGGAAAGAGGGGGTGGAAACACCATTATTTAGGTTAGAGGATAGTGAGGTGGCCCCTCCAGATCAAATCAGTCTTTTTTCCATTTTAATTTGCATTTAAGTGACATTTGAAATTGTTCAGCTCTGTCTGCTCAGAGTCACACTGTCAGTGATTGGTGTGGAGGCATCACAGAGGGATCAGTCTTTGGGCCACAGGGCTTGGGGTCAGGGTATGGTAGGGCCATGACTCTCCTATGGCTTATTTTCATGGAATACATCAGAGGGATAGTTGTTGTAACACCATGACAAAAGTAAAGTGGTCTCCTCTTCCAGGGCAAGGTCATTACCCATTGTGAGATAAGGATTAGCGTCCCTCACCATCAGAGCTCATATCTGACTGTGATGGACTGAAGCACCCCCAGCTTCTCCAAGCAGCTGTCCATGGCTCCCTTCAGCTTCAAGCACGCATCCATTTCACATTCATAGGATTTGCTTTCAGCTTTCACAGCAAAAAGCTTATTTTTCATAAAAATGAAAGACAAGCTCACTTTTAAGATGTATGTATATGCTGTAGATCAGTGTATTAGCCCAGTCTAAGCTCTCAGATATAGTGCTAATCCTTCTACTGGGCTACAACTGATAAAGCTTTGGTCCAGTATGTGTACAAACTTGTACTATTTTAAATGTAGTGATACTGCAGCTCTGTGTGTGTACTGTCATTCCAAGCATGGAGCCAGAAGAAATTAAACAGCAGCTACAAAGATTAAACATCTAAAATCAGCAGGTCTGGGTAACTGCACCTGTGATTTTTAAGACAGCTGACTGAAGAGAAATGGGGAGCAGAAATAGTGATTTTAAGTGCTGGAAAACTTCCAGCCATTTCCAGAAGACTGGAAGAAAGTGAATGGTGTGTCAGTATTTTAAAAACTTGTAGCAGGAAGCTTAGATATTACAAATGTGTCAGCACTATATAGAAGCAATACAAATTGTTGGATCAGGAGCATAGGACTTGATTTTTAAGGATAGAAATAAAACTGATTTCAATCCAAATAAGTTTATGGAAAACAAATATGTCAAATTTAAATAATGACTTTGTGAAATGAGACTACTGAGCATTGTTGCATGCTCAAACTATATGGCTATTCTTATGATCTGATACCGCACAAGCAGTTTTTTATCTTTTATTGAAGTTGCTTCCGTTTTTTTCCTTTTTGAGATTCTTCTAGTAGTGAAGGTTTGAATTATGACTTATAGACTATTATTGTTTTCAAGGCTCTATGTGTTCACCGTTCTGTATGGCATGAATGCTGGGTTGCTGATACAAGCAAACTCTTTCATCTCAACCCCCAAATGCAGACATCCATAGACCTAGTACCTGCTCACTGAAATGCCCATTAAGATTAAAATATGTCTTTAAAACACACACAAATTCAAATAATCAATTACAAAATCAATTAAAATAAAGGGAGAAGACATGGTGCCATTATTTTTTCCACAAACTGTTAAGCATTAAATATTTTGTGTTCAGACTGAAACTGAAAAAAGTAAGTATTTAAATTGCTTAGCCAAAATATATGTAAATAGTTATTAGGTTCAAAAATGACTAAATGCTTCTGACAAAACCTCTCCTTTGCCAGCAGTTTTGAAACACAAGAAAGTCCTATATTGCATACCCATGTAATTATTTTTTTTTAATAAATGAGGCAAAAAACAGTGATAGCAGGATGCTGATGGCTTTGATTGCTGCTGAGTAGCTCAAGTAATGCAAACGTACACATACTGTTTCAACAGATGAATAAAGGGCAGTAGCAGGTAAGTTCACCAATAAGCCTTTGTTTGGGATGTTCTTTGTGATATATTCTCTCTTAAATAGCCAGGCTGTGGCATTATGCTCCAAAATAAATAGAACTTAGTCGTCTACTGCACATCAGTAATGTGCACCAGATGTTTGAAAGCTGTGAATACATACAAAATGCCATTTTACAGTATCTGATTATTAAATAGGATGAAAATTTTGGGCTCCATGCAGGAAGCTACAGTGGCTGCTTTGTCTATGAAGGATGCATTTAATTTGAGGCAGAAGGGCTGCATTTCCCCACTGTCCGAGAAAGAATAGGAGATTAGTGCAGTCACACTGGTATTGAAGGGGATGGGAATAAGTCTGCATGAGCATTCATGGAGATGTAGGGTCATCAGACCTGCAAATTAAGAAAAGGTGAAGGAATCCCTGTTAGAATCCTGTACAGACATTTCCATGTGAAAAAAATTGGTCTTACTGCTTGCTAATTTAATTCACTGGCAGACGGAGCAGCCATCTCTCCACCTCAGCTGAATGCCTATTTTTACTAGTGTGGGAGAAATAACCACAGTTCAAAGAACAGGAATAATCAGATAATCACACTGTAAAAAGTTGTTGCTCCTTGGCTGAGAATTGCCACAATGAATGTTGGAAATGTGAAGTTGATTCCACTTTCCACAGGCCTGAAAAGCCCAGGTTTAGGGCAGTCATGTCTTCAGTACTCTAACCACTGCCTGCTGCCACCTATCCCACTGAGGAGGTCCACATCTGAGGTCTGTGAAGATACTTTAACACTTGCTTCATATTGACTTGCATGAATGTCACTGGAGGCTGGAGATGAAGCCAAACCGCTGTAGCGCTGTAGATAACCCCTTAATTATGCCAGGGAGAGATCACTTAGTGTACCTGTACTGTAACAGCCAGGATAAATGCACTAGTTAACTCCAGCAACACTCAGCTTAGATTGGAAGAAGGAGGACTTTAGCCAGGATGGCATATATTGCCACAGGACTCTTTGGAAGTGGTGGAATCCCCAGAGCTGGAGGCTTTCAAGAAAAAGCTAGATGTGGCACTGAGTGACATGATTGAGCAGTATGGCAGTGATGGGTTGATGGATGATCTTAATGGTCTTTCAAACCTGAATGATTTTATGATTCTGTTATGGTGTAATGACTTCTTCATTGAGGTTACCAAGTCCAGTTCAGGCTGCTGTCAAGCGTTTCCATTCATATCAGGAGTGCCCTTTAGAGCTGAACTTCTCAGGTTAGCATGCTTTCTGTAGCAGTGTTGGAGAGTACAGACTTAGAATCATAGAATCATAGAATCATAGAATCACCAAGATTGGAAAAGACCTAAAAGATCATCCAGTCCAACCGTTCACCTATTCCCAGTAGCTCCCACTAAACCATGTCCCTCAACACAACATCCAGCCTTTCCTTGAACACCCCCAGGCTCGGTGACTCCACCACCTCCCTGGGCAGTCCATTCCAGTGCCTGACCACCCTTTCTGAAAAGTAATACTTCCTCATGTCCAGCCTGAATCTCCCCTGCCGTAGCTTGAAACCATTCCCTCTGGTCCTATCACTGATGACACGAGAGAAGAGGCCGACCCCCAGCTCACTACAACCTCCCTTCAGGAAGTTATAGAGAGCAATGAGGTCTCCCCTGAGCCTCCTCTTCTCCAGGCTGAACATTCCCAGCTCCTTCAGCCTCTCCTCATATGGCCTGTGTTCCAGACCCCTCACCAGCTTTGTTGCCCTCCTTTGAACAAGTTCCAGGGCCCTTGTTTCCTCTGAGACAGAAACACACCCCTTAGAACCCAGTTATAGAAGAGGGAATGGGCCAGATCAGAACTAGTCTGAAGTAAAACCTCTGTAACTGTTTGTATGATGAATGTCAGCTCCTCTGCACCAAAACTGGTTTGCATTGCCCTTCACCTATAGCGCACTACATTGTTGCTGCTGTAGGCGTTGCCCATGGTCCCACACTAGTTTGATGTGCTCATCTTCTCTAAAGAGTTTCTGTCTTCCAGCTGTTACTGAAGGACCTGCATATTCACACAGATTAGTTATTGTGGATGAAAAGCATCCTGAAGTAAAATAAGAGATACAGGAGAAAGCAATGAAACACCACAAAGCATTCCTCAGAGAGAAGTCTTGAGTCACAGTGCATAGGGTGCTTTCTGTGGGATGGCTTATTCCTGCCCAAACTTCCCAGCATCTATGACTAAAAGCAGTTATTTCCTAATGTGCCTAAGGAACCGGTTAGGCAGGTGACAAATGTAAAATTCCAAATCGTTCTCATCAGGAAAATGGAATTTTACACTGAATATTTTTTTTCAATGATTGGCTGCTTCAAAAGAAAGCAACATTTTTTGGAAAGCTGTCAGTTTGATAACACTCATGAGATTTTCGTTTTTGTAGTTTTCAGCCTATGATCAACTTAGTGATTAAAATCTGGAGGAATTTTTAACCACAAAACCTATCATGACTTCCATTTTGCTTATGCATAACTCTTACTGGGAACAGGATCTATGTTAAAAGAGAACACAGAAGGTCTTCTCTAAGTGCGACAATTTACTACAACTGTCACAAAATATATGTATGGAATTTTTCTTTTAAGAGCAAAAGAGTGTGAATTTAGATCCAGAGGTGAAACGAATGGAGAACAATGTTGATAATTTTTATTCCACTTGTAAGCTAAAAAAGGAGTTAATTTTAATTTGCACATTTTAACTTTCTTGTTAAAAAAAAAAAATCCATTGAAAAACAGAGAGAAAACGTGATGTGCTTGCAGTGTGATAGAGCTTGCTAAAATCTAGATGCATGAATGCCGAAGTAGATGTACAAATTGCCAGATAGAAAAAGATAATTGGTGGAAACCTGTAAGGATATTCATGTGACGTCTGCATTCACCTACATTTTATTAGTTAATAGATACACCATGAAAATTTAGATTAAAAGAGAGTACTGAAAATCTCAAGCTGTCATTTCTGATTCTGCTGCCTACCTTTTCAGCAGCCAGGATTTTGCACATGGACTGTTCCCTTGGCAGGCACAGAAATCCTTTTTGTTATATTTTCTCTTTCGCCTGCTTGCTGCTTCCTGTCTGCATGTGATGACGAGATGTCATTTCAGCACGCAGTGCTGAGACGTCTGACAACAGCCACCAAACTGCCTGGGTCTCAGCTGCTTTTACTGCCAGCACTGGGACACCTTGAATATGAAGACGTTCAACCTGTGGTGTAACACAGAAAAATATCAGTCTGGATGCTGGAGGTGTGGGAAAGCTCTGTGCTTGGCTTGGAGAAGGAGCAGGCAAAGGCTGCCCATGAAGATGCGTGGATGCCACAAAACATGTAGGTACAAGGTCTTCCCACTGCAATGTGAAGAAGACAGAAAGAGCTCTGGGGTCATGCAGGATTGGGATGGACATGGGAAGTGGCATTGCTCTTATGTGGCAGACCATGAAAGGAGACTTCCACTAGATTCCTTGTCCTGTACCCATGCGACTTGATAGGAAGATGCTACATTTGAAAATGCTATGTTTCGTGCTGTGGGCAAAAGTCTCCTTTGGGAAAAGTTGCACTGACTGATACTGCAAAATTCACATTATTATTTTTATCATTTCATTAACTCATGATATTTATTTGCAGTACACTGAATTATCTAAAAGTGTTGTTTTTTTCACTTATAGCACTGACCAGTACAGGAAGGTAACTTAATCACCCCGTCTGCCCAGCAGCCTCTAAGCTGCCAGAGACATTTGTGCAGATGCATTTTGAAGACCACCAGACCTAAGGAACCTTTATTTCCATTAGCAATGTCTTCAAGCTTTTCATCACCGAGAACAGTTTTCCTGTTGCCCAACATTAGGAGGAAGTTTTATTAGGACAAGTATTATTAGAAGGACGTTTTTCACACAGAGGGTGGTTACACACAGGAACAGGTTGCCCAAGGAGGTTGTGGATGCCCCATCCCCAAAGGCATTTAAGGCCAGACTGGATGTGGCTCTGAGCAGCCTGGTCTGGTGGTTGGTGACCCTGCACATAGCAGAGGGGTTGAAACTAGATGATCAGTGTGATCCTTTTCAACCCAGGCCATTCTATGATTCTGTGTGCATAAATTGCTATTGTTGCAGCTTAGCCTCTTAAACCTTTTTGCCTCATCCACCAGGGATGAGACAAAAACTTTGTTGTCGTCCTTCTTACATACCTGAAGACAGTTATTATATCTCCCTTCTGTTTTCTCTTATTGAGGTAACTATGACAATAGCAATGTTCTTTGAAGTTTGTAATCAATGAACACAGAAAGAAAAATCAATCAGATTGACTTCTTGAGGGAAGTGAATTCTTTGGCCTTCTTTGTAACAATGAGATTTCCTGACTGACCGGAGTGTTGCTTGGGGGACAGAGAGATAAAAATAGTTCTGAACTGAGAAAATTAGGAGGGAAGTGAAAACTGATGTGAAACATCCATATACCTGTGAACATTTTTATGTTTTATCTATGGCACCTGAACAAGTGATTTGTGAAGGCATTTAGCCATTAACTTTGGAGAAAAAAAAAAAAGACAAATCCAACCTCAAAAAGAACTTAAAAATGCTCTATTATTTTTTAGTCTTTCTGCATGTGATTTTATCAGGGAATCTAGTGCGGAGTCATGAGTCTTGCTCATGGTAAGTCTTTTCCAACTTTGGTGTTTCTGTGATTCTGTGATTCATGAGTAAGGTACGGATATGGCAATGGCATGTTTCAAAAGATCTGCTTCCCTTGAATAAAGCCAGCAAAGCAAACTAAGTGTCACCAAGATCAAGTATTTGGTGGACTCCAGGCCCTCTACATCTCATGCTGTGTCCTACCAGCACTGGCTATTCCATGGTCACCCTGAGATTTTGGAGAGAATTTTACAGATGGAACAAAGAAAAAGCATAATAATGAAATTATCAAGTAGTTTTATCAACTAGTTCACACACTCATCATTTCGTACTTAAAATAAAAACTTAAATGGAATAGGGTCAGAGAATGACAAAAGCCAAAGCAACAAGTGCCAGGAGGTGCTACAGTATAATTCAAGTTGTGTTTAATTCAGTAGCTTTATTTTAATACCATTAATCAATAAAATGTTGTGAGATTTTTTAAGAATTGAAGCTTAAAGTCTCACTTCAGTATTGGTTTTATTTTTCAAGTCAGTCATTGACAAAAGTGTCGTACGCTGCCATGCTAATCAATTATTATTCCATGCAACTACCACCAAATAAATTAAAATATGATTAATTGAATTATGTTAATGCTAACACAGAAATATTCACTTCTATTAGCTTGAAGTAATCAAGTAATTAAAAAATAGCCTCTGGATATTACAAGATTGTATAAGAATACAAAGACAGTAAAATTCCAGGGACTGAGTGATGACTGTACAGCTCACAAGTGCAACAGATCTATTAACAAAACAACCAGCTTTTCAACTTACTGTTGCTGTAACCAATGTGCTTCTCAACTGCAATACAAGATAAGAACACGACAGTTATTAATTTCAATGACTCATTAAATAATACAGTATTATATGTACGGAACAAGTACATATAGCTTTATCTCATCTCTATAGCCACCATAATCAATGTTTCCACAACTTGAAGGAACACTGTGTTGTCACTGACTGTCAAAATAAGCTACAGCTGAGAACTGGCTAAGTTTCTGATTAAAATAATCCGGCAAACTGAAAGGAATTAACCCCTCAGGGAAAATGATGCTGTCACTTCAGTGGGTAAAAATGGCTTATTACGTGCATTGCTCTGGTCAGTGTTTAGACCATATTCTGCAGAGCAGTACAAGAAGAAGGTTAACAGCTTGTTACTTTCCTGATGCTTTGAGGCATTGCAGGGCATATGATTTTGTTTGCTTTTTCATACACCCACACAAATAATCTGATAAATACGCACTGGATCTATTTCAAAATTACTTTCACTGGGTGCTATAACGTTGCTTTCATTGGTTTCACTGAAAAATATGAATACCCCATACTGCAAGAACTTCTATTTATGAAACTTATGGCCCACTGAAGCAATATGTTAGTATGATTTGTCACAACAATAACATAATTTGCCTGCTTTAGCAAGGAAAACAGTCCTCTGGCAGCATTCAAAATATTTTATTTTCTTCATGACAACTAAAACTATAATGAAAAAGAAGTGTATTCCTATAGCAAAGGCTCTAGCCCTTAGACAGACAGATTTTTACTCAGTTTCACCTTTGACAAGTTCTTCTTTAATCTTGCTGTGTCTGTAAAATTGTGGTAATGCTACTTTCTACCACTCTGTTTCATGTGTTTGGACTGTAGCTCTTCAAGGCAAGAGCACTCTCTTTTTATGTGCAGTGCTGCCAACTTAAGATGTTTTTCATATGTCTCATGATATTTGATGTTTTCCCCAGCTCTTGTCATTATGTGAGAATCTCAGCATTCATTTTAAAAAGTTCCAGTCCTAATGGCTGTAGATAAAAGCTTAAATATGTGCCACGCATATACTACAAGCCTCAAAGAGCAGAAAAAAGAGGATAGTAAATAACAGGAGCCCTATGTTTTCATAGCTGCTAGTAGATCAGTGTTGGTTTGTCTGTTTTTAGCAGATTATTTGTGAGCCCCCAGTTTTGGAGTTCCCTCCTCAATAGGTAGCGCATGGAAACCAAGGGTGGTCACACATTCAGGGTCCAATGCATCTATAAAAGAAAGAGCCCATACTGAAAATACAATAAATAACAATCCTAGAAACAGTGCTGGACATCTCTCAAAGTGTGATAATTGTCTCTTTTGTTTTTAAGAATCTTCACCTCTTAAGTTAAATGAACATGGTAGCAGAACAGCTGGAGAAAGGAATCATAGAATCACAGAATCATAGAATGGCCTGGGTTGAAAAGGACTACAATGATAATCTAGTTTTAATCCCCCTGCTATGTGCAGGGTCGCCAAACACTAGACCAGGCCGCCCAGAGCCACATCCAGCCTGGCCTTGAATGCCTTTGGGGATGAGGCATCCACAGCCTCCTTGGGCAACCTGTTCTAAAGCATCACCACCTTCTGCATGAAGAATGATAACAGAAAATATTCTCAAAAGTATTTCAACAACCAAATGTCTATCACTTGCAGATTCAGGAGCACATCCTTGGAATTCTTAACAAGGATAGCATGCAGCTCCTACATGCCTTTGTTTTTTAAACAATGTGAATGAGGCACTTTCGTGAAAATTTTATCAGGTAGCATGATTCAGGTAGTTAGTAGAAGGCTCTACTGGCAGGTAACTCCTTGTTAGCATCTTACAGTCAAGAACTTCTTCATCTTTCTTAGTCTAGTGACAGTTCTCATTCCCAAACTCCCAGACTTCCCTAGCAGCATCTTGAATGGCAGCACAACTTCTAAAAAGACTGGTAGAGCCCAACACTGCAATGTATTGGGTTCTTCGTGATCCTATATCAGATCTTCTGTAAGTACATAAGGCTCAGTATAGTATTTTGAGTAAAGGGATTGCACTTTTTCCCAAATTTGCAGTTCTGCCGTTCTGAGAGTTAAATGAAGCCTCTTTGACTTCCATGGTTTCCCATAATAGACATTTTACACTTGAATAACAGAACTCCTCTTTGAGTTGCATTAAGATCCAAAGCCACAAAGACAGGCCAGGAACAAGACTACTCAGATGGACAGAAAGTTCTGACTGGAGGACAATGCATGCAAGTGCAGGATGTGGAGATCACTGTGGTAGCTCCATGTCAAGCACCAAAATAATCTAGTAGCAAAAGAAAAAAAAAAAAAATCAAGTAAGTTTAAAATAACTCCACAGACAGAACTTGCTGTGCAACCCCTGGAAAAGCACTGGGAGAAAACTCAGTAAAATAGGACTGGAACAAATAGCAGAAATTGCCTTCTCATGTGTGATCCCTCTGTTTATGGCTCTGGGAAATGGGAAGTGTCTGTGACATTTGTGAGAGAACAGCCACAACAAGGAAATGCCTCATTCCATGGTCAACTTCTCCTCAGGCTGGACTGAACTTTCTAGAGCCTGGCAGATGACTGGGATGAAAGGACATAACTCAATGACTGCGCACAGTATGCTTACGCCTCATGTCATCCTTGATGAAATGACTGGACACACAAAAGCAAAACCGCCAGGCTAAAGAGAAGAGCAAAAGGACATTCTGGGTAGTTCGGCAGTCATGGGATCAATGGGATCAATCAGATATAGCCAGAAAATACAGAAGCAACTGTGGGGTGCATCATCTCACTGTTTATAGGAGGTGGAGACTTGCTTACACTGTTGTACAGCTGACTGTAACAATCTGATCTGCACTTCTCCATTCTAAAAAAATGTGAATTCTAAGAGGGAGAAGTACAAAGAATGGTTATTTAAAAAAAAAAAAAAAAAAAAAAAAAAAAAAAGGTAAATGGAGTACTCATTCCACAAGAACAGAATAAAAGGGTATGGGTGACTTAGGCTAGAAAATGGGGTATGATTGCCCTGTACAAAATCTGTTAAATGGCTAATCACCAGGTATTGATTAAAAAAATAAAGAAACAATTAAGAAGATGGAAACACTGTCACAAAGGCAAATGGAAGTATAGTGAGAATGAATAATTTTGAGTGAGAATTAGAATTAGTGAGTTCTTATTCTCAGATGCTGTAGAACACATTGGAATAAGGAAGCAAGATCTCTAGGTTTTTTAAAGATGGGCTTGTTATGACTAAATGAGAGTACAACTTCCTAATAAACCCTGCGTTTACCTTTTAAAAGAATGCAGGCAAAAGAGAAATAGCAACATTTTGTTAACAAAAAATTGTTTGCCAGTGATGGTGAAAATCACATTCTGCTAAAGGAACAGCTGCTCTTATTTGCAGCCTTGAGATAGGGGCACTCCTTTTCACCTCAACCTCAAACACTTTGAAACTAGCTAATTTCCTTCTCCCTGCTTCTTGTAGATATTCTGCCATATGGAAATTCTAGAGAAAACAACCTTGTTGACGTATAAGCACCAAAGATATGTGAAGGGTTGTGCTCTGTTCAGTAGTTTTATTTCCTGGATGATTCTGACTTCAGTGAAGTCAAGGCAGGATGAGTACAGTCCTTGATTTCAAGTTTCTTTTTTTCTGATAGTTTCTAGTACCTGTAGTTTTGCTTGCTGCTAGTGACCACATCTTAGGGAAGGAGACAGAGCATAGTAGGATGATAGAAGGGCATTAACGATCTGCAAACTAGGAAACATATCAAAACAAAAATATGGCTTTATAGTGGGGCTTAAATAATATCGTTTTTCCTAGAAAAAAAACCCTCTCTATCCAATTATGATGCCATAAAAGTCACTTTTCTGTAAGCAATGCTTGTTCTTAAGGATATTTCTTTTTTTTTTTTTTTTTCCTTGGAGTTCTTCAGTCTTCATGCTATTTCTCCTTCAAACATACTGCTTGCTTCTTGTTTCTTTATCTTCCCCTCCTTCCTCTATTTCTTTCACCAAGCTGTAGTGAGATGTCCCTAGAAAGGAGAAATATAAACAAAAGCACCTGGCATTCAGAATAATTTAATGCCCTTTCCTGTTCTCAGTTCTTTATGGTATAGTTTTTTTTAAAGACACTTGTTATTCACTTAGCTGAGATTATGCAAAGAACAGTTGAACTAAGAGCAGCAAGGGTCATTTTCCTGAATAAAATTAGCAGGTACTTAATACTAAGACACATCTATATCCATGCTGCTCATTTCATCTCACTAGATCTGAAGCACTACTGAAGTGTAGTAGGACTTGGAAACAGAGAATCATTCTCGAAGCACTAATTCTTACATTCTTGCTAATTTAGCAAGAGAAGTTATTTGCATTTCATACCATTGGAGATCAGAGCAGAGTAGCCCATAACTCCTACCAGTTGTTTATCAAAGAAAGCTCGTTCATCCTGGACCTTTTATTAACTGATCATGAAAGACGTCTTTCTGTCTTCTGCAATTGACGTCCTCCATACATTCACAAAAATATATCATGAAAATGTATCCAAAAAGAGGCTTTTGACACACCAGTCATTGTTTTCTTAGATGACAGAATGTAGCTGTATATTCCTGGAGTTGTTTACAGTCTTCCTAAAGCATGTCCTTCATAAATCCATAGTTCCTATTGTCTCAAGATTCTGATTGTGTTCAGCCTGCTTTGACCCTTTCCATTTGTTTATTGCTTCCATGAAGCTCATCTGAACCTGTCTTTATCTATTCTGCTAGTTAATATCCCTGCGGTCTTTTTTAACTTTATGCTTCAAATAATTCTATAGAGAGGTTTCTGACACACACATGCCCATTTGTATGGGAACTGCTGAGTCACGGCCTGAACTTCTGATTGATCACCTGAGGCGAGCAATGAGTCAGCTAGAGGAGCACAGGTGAAGGCAATTTAGACCTATTTAAGAGCTGACTACTAGTAGGGAAGATTCTCTTCTGGAGATCTGCTCTGCTGGAGTTATGTAAGTGAGCCCAATATAGGGGTAAGCTTTCTATCTATTTTCTTTGTTATCATAATCTACTTTGCCAAACCCTCTTGTTTATTTCCTAATTATAGCATCTTAATATTCATTGATTATACAACATTGCATCTACTACTTATATATCTTACCATACATAGTGACTTTTGCTAACACAATAAATTTATATCTAATTCAAATCTACACTTAAAAGCAAGACAGGAGAAACAGTGGAAGATCTTGTGACCTCCTAGCAAAGGTAAAATACTTCTAGCAAACTCTGAGAAGAAAATACTGTGCCATGAGTAACAGTCAGCATTTCTTGGTGAGACCTTGCTTTTGTTTACTGACGTCTCATTGTACTACCAGATCAGCCTGGAGACCAAACTATCCTGGAAAGCCTAGAAATAAACACTAATGCTGTTATAATGTCTACAAAATAAGCCATAATTTAAGCCTGTTTTCTAGAGCATTCAGAGAAAAGGAAAGAATCTATTGTGGTACAGCCCACTGTGCCAAACATTTGTCTAAAAAGACCTAATCTGGATTATTGATATACCTGTCTGATTTCATTAGTGTCTTGTAGCTGTCCTTGTGTTTTCCTGAGTATGTGAATTAGACTCCAAAACTGGGCAGACAGCAGGGCTTTCTGATAAAGCTGTAGGCCTTGAGTCAGAGCCAAATGTCAGCAGGGGCCTTTTTATGGACTGTAGTAGGAATTGGACCATGCTTCGCTGGCGTGAAAATGTCATGTATCACCCAGCAAATCTGGAGCTCTGAAATTAGAAACCCTGAACAGGAAAACAACCAAATGGTCTTCGTTTTGTGCAAGTCCATGTGTTGTTGGTAGGTTCATGAGAGACAACTAATTAGATTAGGAGGCCTTTCAAGAAGACACCGCTAATTGGCTTGGGGAGCCCTGTGTGGACTTGGTAGTGAGGAAGAGCAACTTCCTCTCCGTTTACCAAGACCACAGAGGATCTTTTGGGATGGAACAGAAACAGTAAAATCAAAGCATAGAGTTTAGTGCTGAGATGGGAATTAGTGCCTCACAGGTTGTTGTGCTGAGGGAAAAAAGTAACAACTCTTTATGGTGGCAAATGTTCTCTGCTGTATAATCACAGGCAACTACTCCATGCCTCAGTTTATCCACCTGTAAAAAGAAGGCTGGTCCCTCTGCTTTGCAGTATTCACTGCATAGTGACCAATATGAGAGCACTTTGCAAACAATCCCATGTAAAGGAGAATGTTTACAAGATGTGGGGAAGGGCTGTTTGGTCGTATATGTGAGGCTGTCTCACTGGCCTTGGGGTTGTGTGGATGGAGGTCATGGAGGAGAAGCTTACAAGCCAGTGGATGGGGCAGGAGCAGAAAGGAATGTGTGAAAGAATGGTTTAGACTGCTATTTATCACAAACTCCCTTCATGCTCAGTCATAGCTGATATGAGACAAGGAACTAGAAATGCTAATGCTGTTTGTAAAGCATGAGAAAAATAAATACTCTGCAGCCAAACACGTCTAATTAATTAACATGGCAGTTAATTAACAGGACAGTTTTGATCTTCTGTAGCAAAGCTTTGAAATGCAATGGCTCACTAAGTCATTTATTTCAGTCAAAATGAAAAGCAAATAATAATTTACTGGCCCATTTATAGTGTTCCATCTTAACCTAACAGCATCAGCATGGCATCCCAGTCATTGCATCCAGACAGAGTTAATCCAAGATTATAAAAGATAAACAGAGGTTGATCAGGGTCAAAAACCACATAAGTGGTCATGTGATGCCCCTGGATAAGAGACTGGGTCTCTGGTGAGGTTCAACTAACCCCTGGAAGATTCTTTGATGTAACTTGGCTTGTTTCCCTCTCAGAAGCCAGGTCAAGACTCAACAAATAGACTAATAAGATGTGTCATCTAATTTGGGATGTTGTATTTTAAAAGAAACACCACCAATATATAGCCAAATACAGCCAAAACTTTTGGCTAGCCCAGCTTCCCATAACACTGCATGATAGTGGTAGTGTGGCTGGAAGAGCATAAGAAGGGCTCATTATGTTTATTGTAGCCCCAGGACAAGTACTTGCAACAGCCATCAACCCTCCTGCAGTTATTAAGATCTTTTTCTGCTCTAGGCACATTCTCAAACAGCAGAAGAAATCGCTTGTCTCCCACAGGCCCAAGAGTTGGGGCCCAGAGGAGAGAAGGAGATGCACCTCACCGTAGGATCTGTAAGGCATTATAATTCAGAGGCAGTTGCAGAGCAAACCAAACTGCCACATTTAAAAATAAAGTAGATTGAAATTGCCTTTACCCTTTCGAGGGTTTTGTGTTGCACCCACCAAAGGCACGTAACGGAAGCTCACCTTACATTTTAATCAGTCTTTCCCTCACTTAATTTTAATCTGACCCTGAGTAATGCCCTCCTAAGAAGATTCATTTAGAAGCAGATTATAGCATCTAATTTGCTAATGATGAGACATCATCTTTGGAATCACAATCTTCCATAGAGACTTACTAGATGCATCAGGAAATAAGATAAAAACACTGTGCCCTTCTGCATTGTCTAGCAGCTATAGCACTCATTCCCAGCCTGGGCTTCAACCATGCTTAGATGGGAAAGGCTGTGCCTGAGTGTATGTACAACCAAGTGACTGGACTGTGGGAAATAAGCAGGAAAAGCCTGGATAAGGGGATGTTTATTGGGAGAAAAAGGTTGTTCCAGTAGCTTCACATTACAAGCCTAGCACACTCAGGTCAGTATGTGAATATTGGTCACAGAAGCAGGTATGGCTGGCTTGTGCATCTGGGAAATGTACTACCTAGTTTCCTACATGTAGATTAGAAACTAAATGCTACCATTTTATGGCTAGAGAGAGGTACAGCAGATTCTTCACCAGGTTTTGTGGTCAGGCATGTGGGCAGGGTTTTCTGGGAAAAGCAGAGAGGAATCTCAGGACGCCTTTGAGGAGTACAGGGAGCCTTGGCCTCTGATAATGGGGCAAGGAAGGGAGAAATGGGGCTCTAGGGATATCATAGAGTTCTGCTCAGTAATGGTGCTTAGATAATAGAGAAGTTATCAAAAAATGTAGTGTATGCTCTATATTTTCTAGTTACAAAATGGTTCACGATTGCAACCTGACTTAGCTTAAATTCAGTGAAAGACTCAAAAGTTTTTCAATTATGAAAGGGCACTCGTGTAATGAAACAAATTCAACCATGTAAAGAAGTAAATGACATGAATGGAAAGAAATGTATTTTAGCCAAAGTTGCTGTACTATCTGGAACTTTTATCCTAAGTAAAAGAAAATCTTTTAGGAAGGACTCCAGACTAAGCAAACTGAGTCAGCATCTCGGAAGTCATATTAAGACCAGCAGAGAGGTCAGAAGTATTGCAAAAAGATTTGATCAGCTATGAAATCTGTGTTCAATAAAAGGAGTATTGCCAAAAGTCAAGCTGAGTCAGAACTGCAGAGGATATTAAAAGAAACAGGAAAATATTTTCTAGCTGCCTGGAAGAAAGTCAAACAGGTAAGAAAGTTGTGACAGTAAAGCAAAGATCAAGATTGGGTCCTCAACATTTCCTGGACCAAACCCTGTGCATTCATCCACTATGCAGATAGAAGACACTTGAAGAAGACACTAAAATAGGTGAAGAAGCAGTTGAGCTGCTGAGAAAGAGAAAAATTATTTCAAGATGGAACTCTGTTCTTTTCTGAATGTGATTGTGTGATTGTCAGAAAGTTAATTAAATGGTTCAGGCATCCCTTTCTCCTCTGTGTCCTGCACTGCAATTTATACCAACACCAAGTAGTGAGAACTAATAAGATGAGTTGGTTACCTCATTATTATCTGCTGGAGATATTCATTGTTTTTCTCTACACCATTTACAAAACCAGGGTTTTGGACTAAATGAACTGTGGATTTGATCTAATTCCTAAACTCTGCTTTAAAACTTTGTAATTAACAATTTGGATCAAGCAAATAGCGTTCCAATTGGAGATACGGCTTTGAGTATGTGTCTGCAGAAACTGTCACATCACCTGGAACCATACCACAGCATGTAGAGGAAAAAAAAAAAAAAAAAAAAAAAACTCGAATAACTAATGTGGAAATGGGCAGGATGGTTTATAATGAGGGGAAATGTGTCATTTGGGGAATTGAAGAGGAAAAAAATAATGTTTCATGCAACAAACTTCAGGATTATATGACAAAAAAAAAAGCATCTAAAAATATCAGTCAGATTTCAGTAAAATGATAAATGTGGGCTGATATGATATCTTTCATATTCAGGAAATTCCTTGCAGACTCCTATGATGAGGCATGGACTCCTGATCAGTTAGTTTGTAGCAAATTCAGCTACAGCACAGTTACCTGTACTCACATAGACATTTCAGTATACAGCTGAGGGAAGAGATACAGAAGTGGGCAGCATATTGCATTTAAAAATCTGCCTGCAGTTTTTCTTCAATTAAAGACTGCCATGAGCTTTTCGATAATGCATTTTGTGACTTCATATTGAAGGAAGAAATATGTTATGTAACAGGATTTGAGTAAACTGGAATTGAATTTGAGGAAACGGAGTAAGCTAGACGTGTTGAGGCAAGAGAGAAAATCTTCCTCTGTTGTAATTAAATGCGAACAACTTCGACCAGTATGAACTGAATCAAACGTGTATGTTATAATTGGTGGCAGGTGAAAGACATCTACCTGCAGGGGAGGACGTTCAAAAGGAAATGCTGAAGGATTTTCAGGAAAATAAAAGCATGACATCGCATATTTACATGCCTCAGATTCATATAACAGCATGCAGAGTGCAAAGGAGAACTTGTCTAACGCATGGTAAATATAAGTATCCAGGTAATAGGTATTCTCTCCATTAATAGTAGAGTAGCAAAGGTCAGTTGTGATCAACTTGCCTGGTGCCTTGTATAACCTACCAGACCAACTGCCAAATCTTTTCAAGTCAGTTCTTGCTTGAACTAGAGCAACAGTTTCAGGGAAGTGGTACTTTTGGTCAAAAATAATAATAATTCTTAAGATTGGATCCACCAGATCTGACAGGGCTTTCTGGTAGTTAACCACTTTCACCTTTAAAAGTCTGCATATTTCAAAGCTCACCAAGCTGATCATAGATTTACTGCATCTGGATCTTACTACACATGTATCTATTAGTTTAAAGCCTGCTGAAAGCCACAGTGAGCTTTTGCAAGAGCCCTGTTTCCCAGTGACTATGTACAGTTTTCCATAAGATGCTCAGAATCAGCCCTAGTTCAAGGCAAAGTCCCAACAGGAGTTCCTGCACAGTCTCTCCTACCTTGCCTTTAAAGTGAGGGCATGAGTAACCCTTAAATAGAAGATAGCAAGGAACGTAACTTCACTTGTATAGTACTAGTTGACAAACCACTGTGGCAATGAGGCAATAGCTTCAAATCCCCACCTTACCTGGGATGAGAAAGAGACATGAACTCTCCTCTCCCACACAAGCCAGAAGTAATGGGTTGCTGAAGCAGGCTTGGCTTATCCAGCAAAACAACTATAATTTTGACGCAAGCATGTGTAGCCTGTGATAAAGGTGCAACCCACATCAAGGAAGCTGGCTCAGGTCCTAGACTTAAGGATGCAATAAAGTGTGTTTCCTGCAACTGCTCAGGGCTGTGCATGCCAAGATTTGCAGCTGCAACTCACTTTGTGCGTACTGCAGCACTGAGATGAATTCTGGGAGGAGGTTTAGCAGCTCCTGGCCCTCTTGGCTGTAGCACCCACTGAAACACATTACCAAATTGCTTGGTCCAAGAGGCTGCAATAACAGTTCTGAGACTCTTGTTCTGGGCCTAGTATTTGACTAGTCATTGAAAATTGTGGAGATTTGTTCTCTGTGGATTTAGCTCCCAGTTCATTCAATATTAAATTTGCCACAGGAAATGTGCTTCTGGAGCAAACACACTGCTCCTCTTGCCAAGCCAGCAGCACAACACTGTAAAGAAAACAGAAATCTAACAGTCTTTTCTCAACACGTGGCATAAAATCTTACCTCACGCATGCAACAAAATTTATTATAGCAATTTAAGCAGGAAAGACATTAAACCAAACACTTTCCATCCTATCTCTTATTTATCTGCTTCCATTACATTACCCACACGTGCTTCCACAGTGCTCATTGCTTCATCTTTGCAAAGTGAGGATTTCCTTTTTATACAGAAATTTTTGCATTTATGGAGACTAAACTCCACCTGCATATTCAATGGGAAGCTGCTCTTGCATCAGCTGGGACCTTGCATCTTTGTGGAATGGAAGGCAAAAAGAAAGTGATGTGAATGGGATAGGAATAAAAACAGAACCAGAAAGTCATTGGAAAGGGCTATAGAATAAGCTAACAAGGAATGGGGGAAAGCAGAATGCAGGAATGGTAGAGGAGATTAAGAGGGTGATGAGATACAGAGATCCTATGTCCATTAGACCACATGGCCTTCCTGGCTTAGAGGTGTACAGAAGGCAGGAGCAGAATGACTTTCTTCACCTTAACATAAAAACAAAAATGCAGATGGTAGACAGAAAGTCCCAATCCTACTACTATGAGTCAAGACAGAGTCACATCACAGAATTAATTTTTTCTGTGGTTTGTCTGGATATTTTTTTGTTTTACCTTTTTTTGAAGGAAAATAGGAAATTGATTTTTTTTCTAAATACCACTTTATAAGAAAGCTAAATGAAGAAATTAGGAAATGGCAAAATTTAGAGATCCTGGACAGTCTTCATTTGACTCCCTTTATACATGTACTTCATATCTTGGTCTCTACAGCACTTTCTTTTTACCTCATGAGATCCATTTCATTATTGGAGATCCTGGAAGGAGGTACTGTGGAGGAGACAGCGGTTTGCAGGAAAAAGGGTCAGACACATATCAGTAGAATGTTGCCCTAGGCGACTGGGACTTGTACTACAAAGGATGTGAGCCTGTTCTGTGCAGCACTGTGATGTCTGGTTGAGCTGTAGCCTCCTGCCAGGCTCTCAGCTCAGGTGCTGAAGGTGGCAGGATCTGTACTGTGGCCACTGCAAATTTTAGCAAAAGAGTAAAGGCTTAGAAAAACTGTGGAGGATATGTCTTAGAGTGGACATCTCTAATGACTAACATCACCCATTCACTCCAGACCTGATGTTTGTAACAACTCGAGTTTATTCAGGGCCTTGCAGAATATCTCCATGGCCTTGGAGGCAGTGTGGGAACATCCTTCCCAGGCAGAATCTCCTGTTCTGCCAGCACAGGTCTCAACCAGCTTTGCTGCATGTCATCACCACTCAGACCTCTCTCCCAGTCCCTTCTGCTGGGCTGCAGAGTGGGCACTTCAGCTCCCTCCTTCCTGCTGATTCACTGCTGATGAGACACTGCACCCCATCATCTCCAGCTTCCCAGAGCTCACCTGGCCTTTTAAGTGCAAGGCACACTTTGGACTTGGCTTTTAGGACTAATCACATTAATATCAAAACCAGAGATTCCAGGATCAAATAAAATGTTAAACACAGTGTGTTCTGCACTTCAGAAGGCTCTGTGACATTTCAGCGTGTCTCACTGACACTGTTCACTGTCCTGCCTGTGAGCAGTGACTGTTCCCACAGCCATCCATCTCCTGTTTTCCCCTCTTCTTGCCCACCTCCTCTCAGCTGAATCATTTATTTACATCCTAGCTCCTATATCGCATTATTTCGTCTTCCTGCTCCTAATTTGCTTACAGTGCAAATGTAAATGTAACGTCTTGAACTTCACAATCCCTTGTATTAGTATTCCTTTCTAGGATAAGGTGACATAACACACCCTTTGATACCTTCATTAATTTACCATAGCATACAGCATGTGGCTATGAAGAAAATTAATAGGTCAAACTTGTTAATCAGTGTTGATCTTGAAGGTCTTTTTGCAGCCTTGGTGACTCTGTGAACTTCTCAGCATGTTAGAGGTCCTGTGCAGCACATCCACATGTGTTCTGCTCATGCTACCTGGTTCCTGTTTTCAGTTCAAGGATTTTGATATCACAGCTACAACAGTAATTGGGAACCGAGATCTTTTTTTGTATGGAGAGATGCTGTAAGGTTGTATTCATTAATATTCACTAATAATTTTCTGTGAGGAAATTAATAATTTTATATTCACTGCAAAGGCTGAAAGGTACACAGTAATTAAAAGAGGGAAAAGTTTGTGTAAGTTTCCAGCTTCTGAAGACCGAAAGAGAGATGGGTTTTGCAGAAAAAATTATATGCTTTCATAAGGACTGTGTCCCAATCCGTGCTGCAAGAAGCTGTGTCAGACTGCCTGAGGTGACTCTTCTCAGTCATTTTCCGATCTATATTTGATTATATAGTTTAACCATTCCTGTAACTTAGAAGCAGAGCTGAATGGATTCTAAAACATTTATTTCCAAGAAAGGAACATTTAGAGAGATTCAGGTGCCTAAGTGTAAGAGCTGTCTAATGTCATTGGAGCTGCGCTGAGCAGCCCATCTGGCTTGCAGCTGCTGCTCCAGCAGGGCATAGATCCTCCCATAAATCCTGTGTCAGAGCTGCCAACACGGTTAGATGGCTCCAGCAACTGCAGTCATCTACAGAGGCATTATGTTTAGGTACCCGTATTTCCCCGTTCAAATTATATTTGAGCACTGAAAACAGAGTCATCCAATAAACCGCTGTGTAACTACAGCCAGGGATCCCTAGCCACAGTGATGCCACTCTCATTTCTCTGTTTCAGTTATTCCTGCTTAGTTTCAAGTTTATTGCCTCTTGGGGTCTCGGTCCAATTTTGGGGAAATGGCTGACAAATCAGAAGTGTGTGATCTGAGGAAATGCTTGCCTGCATGCAGAAAGCAGCAGACGTAGCATTTCCAGGCAGCCCAGTCATCTTCATATAGCAGGACTTTGAAATCATAAATAGGCAATTTCTGCCTCCCACTCTGTGCTGGATTGGGGATTTTTTGTTTATTTGGGGTACAAATTCACCTCTGAATAGGCGCTTTTGCAGTGATGGAAAAGAGGAAATATTTCTAGAAGCTTAGAGCAGGAGTGGAAACACATGAAAGAGACAAAATGATGATGCCAAAGTTGCACAGATACCTGCAATTCCATTCCCATCTGGTGAATATGCTCTGTGATGTAATCTCTGAGGGATGAGATTTACTGTCCAAAGAAGACTAGGCAGATACTGCAAGAATACTGAAAGCTCAAAAACTCACAGCAGTATGTGCACAGTCAGAAGATTTAAGGACTCTCAATGAAATTCCTTAGTATTCTGCAATCTTGATTTTAATATTATTTTGAAGTTTTTCAGAGGTATGCTTTGGCATGCCTTCCTTAGCTAACACATGAGAATGTGCAGATAGAAACAATGCTAAGGCCTTATCTGGGAAACAATGACGTTCTCATCTAATTTCAATGGACTTAGCTGGACAGCTTTGTGCATTTGGTCTCCAAATCCTGTTACAATCTGATTATTTCTTTCACATTACTATCTGATGGCATGCTGGCAACACCTTGTAAGCATAGTATAGGCCAAAGTGAGAGGTAAATCTTGCTCAGCTTAGTGAAGTGTTAATATCATCAGTAGCAACTGGTATGAGAGAAGTATATCCAGTGCTGGAGGTATCAGAAAAGCTGGTGAGACAGGCCAGGCAATTCCAGATGCTTACCTGGAGGAATATTCACACATCTCTAACCACAGCTACCAGGTTTTCTTAAGATATCTCTATGTGAGTACTCCAGTGGAGAGACGCCCTACATTTCTAGTCACTTTGGAAAAAAAAAAAAGGGTCAAATAAATCCATATATGAGGAAAATAATCATATTTTACAATAAAGATGATTACTCAGTGGAACTCTCTGCCCAAAGAGATAGCAGAGATTGTCCTTGTAGACATTCAAGGTCAAATTGGATGGGGTTCTGAGAAACTTGGTCTAGCTGTAGGTGTCCCTGCACATTACAGGAGAGTTTGTCTAGATGGCTGTTAAGGGTCTCTCCCAGCTCAAACAATTTGCTGATTCTATGATTCTGTGAAATTCTGAAGCAAGAAATACCACGTTCTGAAATTCAGTGATTTGGAAATGTATTCTCCGGAAGCATGCTTATGCGATTTGAGTAATGACAGCACATTCATCCTCCCATGCTGTGGTTGTCTTGTGTGTTTAAACTGTGTGATCCTCAGAGTTGGGCTGGTCTTTTGTTTTATTTTTTCGTGCAGTGACCTTTAACTTCAGCTGTAAATATTGCAGCTCATCATAAAGTAAATTGTGGGCAAGAATATCAGTGTAAACAAGAAAGGCAATCTCTTGCATGTAGGTGCTGTGATCTCCTCCTCTCTATCAAAAAAGTATAGCACATACCCCAGCACATACACACAATAAGGCTGAAAAGGAAAAAATGTTCAGTTCCTAACCAGTTCTGTTAAAAATCCCTACTTGTGGTTGCCATGGTATTTACAAACTGAACAAGGCAAGGTGTAACATTGAAAACTTTGCTGCATATGAAAAAGGCGGCAGCCCAAAGTCACAGAACATGGAGTCTGAGGAGTCATTGTAAAGATTTAATTCTTTTTAATTTCTCTATTCTGTGGTATGTTTTTGAACTATCTTTATAAACTCTCCATTGGTAGTATCATATTGTATTCACTCTCTTTCCTTCATCTGTCTTTGCAGGGCTGCTGCAGAAGCTCAGAAACCAGGGCAATGCCTTGGGAATCTGCATTAGCCTCATTCCTGGTGAGAGGACAGCAGGATAGCTCTGCTTTGGCTGCCCTCACAGGGCTCCTGTGACTTCTCAGAAGCCCCACTCGGCTGCATGGAGCTTAGGTTGTTCTGAGAAATGGTATAAAAATATTATTTTTCAGATCTGTGCATCAGATAGTGTCATTTGTATATCTGCTATCTGGCATGTTTTCCCCTGTTGCTCTGTGTGGGTCATCCACACAACAAAGAGGGGAACTGAAAAGATACCGTAAAGAACTGAAAACATAAAGCCTTGTAATTTAACAGAGGTGAGAAGACAACACGCTTGAATATTTTACTGTAATATTTCTAGCCTTCTTGACATATGTCTTTAATTAGCTTTGAGTTCAGTTCTGTTCCAAATAAGGGCCCAGGTTTGGTGATTCTGCAGACGCTGCAGAAACCCATGTGCCTAGTGTAAGGGGAGCAATCTTTCGCTTTGTGTGATCGTGAACTTTAGGTGTCCTGACCTCAGTTTTTACACAATTTTACCACATTTTCTTATCATATCAATATAGTCTTTCTTTCACATCCCAAATTTCAAAGATCACGGCTATATTTTCAAAAAACCCTCAAAGTCAGTACCCTTCTGGACATGTCTGAAAGCATGGCAAAATAAAACCATTTCAACAGTAAGTGACCTCTCCTGAATCTTCAGAAGAGAAGCAGCAAGAAGAGAGGTTTGTGGCAGGGCCCACATATATCCACATAAGGTATTTTTTGCTTCAGTCACCCCTCAATGAAGAAGAACTTGGATTTTGCTTTCTTGTAAGTGCTTGCCAACTGCGTTTCTTGTATCATAATCCTGCTTTACGAACACTGCAAGCTCTTGGGATCACGTTATATCAAATGCTTGCACAGCATCCAGCTTGAGGGCTAGCACACTGCTATTGCTATAGAAAAAAATGTCAGAAAGTTAGAGGAGAAGCTTGCTGAAATAGATATGAAAGGGGAGGGAGTAGAATAGCCTCATTTTATACTGAGAACATGGGGAAGAAAGCATACCATATCTACATCTGACCTTTAAGAATAGAAGAAAAGAAAATCTGAGCTTGTTTGCATGATGAATCAACAGCGACCTAAAGAAAAACAACAGTGAGAAACCAAGGACTGACCTCAGCCTGACATGCAGTGGAGATATTTGCAACCCTAACAGTCATTTGACTTAAAACACAGCACACAGACAGCCCAGATAAAAGAACATTCTAACCCTTCTTCTTTCTTCCCTTTAATTCTTTCCTTTCATCTTACTTTTTGCAGATGTCTCCTTTGCCATGCTTATGTGATGCACTCTAAATGCACTTTCACCTTTAATGAAATGGGAAAAGGAACTGCAAGAAATAGGGAATGACTTGAAAATGCTTTTTCTATTACATTAATTTAGCCTTTGCAGAACTGAATGGAATATTTCTGCATCAATAAACTTCTTAATCTGCATTATTTTTTTCTGTTTCACTGTAGTGGCTGATACAATATAGTAATCACTGGCCAAGAAACTTGGTTGGCATAGGCAAACTGAAGCTGTTGCAGAAGAAGAAAAGAAATCTCAAATTCAAGTAAAACAAAACCATAATTCTTGTCTACGCATCAACTGGATGAGCTTGGAACAGGACACATTTGTAAGAATGCAGAACTTGAGGAAGACAATGGGGAACTGGCTGAGTAATGCTGACAGAATGAAAACTGCCAGAATTCCAAAAGTTTCTTAATAATTTGTCTGCAACATTTATCTGTCCAAAATCACCTGTCCACAGACAGAGCAAAGAGCCATATTTGTTGAACTGCAGTTCTCTCACCATCCCAGGTCCCCTCCTTCATACAGCTTATCATACTGAAGAGGAGGAAAATTGAGAGCTAACTGAAACGGGCTGTATGAAAATGAAAAATAAACAACAGCTCTGTTGTACCCGTCATTGCAAATGTTTCTCTTTGGTTAGCTATTGCAGCTGCCTTTGAAAAAGTACCTGTATAAGTGACATACCATTTTTCACATGAATAAAGCACAGAATTTCCTTAAAACCTCAGGAATCACGCCTTCCAGGTCACATCAGACTGTCCTAAAATCATGAAGTATGCTTCAAGTAACACATTTTGGAATTTTTTTATTTGCCTTTTAGAACTTCTAGGTGAAATTGCTTCATGTTTTACATTTTAAAAAAGCTGGAAGTGTTACAGAGTCTTTATTCCAAGAGTGTAAGTTCTAAGGAATGCATCAAAAATCATGAAACTTGAAATTAAAACATGAAACTTGGCAGCAGTGGTGAACAGTAACTCACTCTTCCAAGAACTTCCTCACCCTTTCAAATAGAAATTGCTAATCGTGAGAAAAAAATTCATAAACGCAAATTTGTAAAGCACAGATCCAGCCAGCAACATATAATTAGTTCCTCACTTTTTTTCTTTTTTTTTCTTCTTCCATATTTAAAACCAAATGTAACATTAATTTCACTCGTCTAGCTCCAGTTCCTCAGTACTGGTCTGAAAATATATGTAGAAGAACAAGCCCAGTTTTGCACCACGATTCCCTTGTCTTGTACAAATCTTTGTAAGTGCAGTAGCCATGCATCACCTGGCTTTTTGCATACAAATTGATCCAAATCTATTGACTTCCTCTTCTGTAGTTCTCTCACACGTTTTATGCAAAATTCTGAAGGCAGATATTATAATCAACACATTAGTCACTGAGGAGGCACCTCCAATTTCCTTGTAGCGTCCCAAAGTCACATCCTGAACCTTGAGCATTTAGCGGGGTCAGCATTTCATTGCAGGAATAATGAGGACAAAATGAATGTGCTACAATACTGCAATGTGCAAAACCTGCTGATCCTCAGGTACACAAACATATGCCAGAGTGCTTGTTTTCACCTTTCACCCTTCACCTTTGCCACTTGCAGCAAGGCTGAAGGACTGAAATTCTGGTGAAGTTCTGAAACATCCCAATGGAGAAAGTGGGAGACTAAGGGAAAGGGAACTCTGTTGTGAGCAGTTGACCAAATATTTTTTTTAACAGACAGACCTCCTGTCAAGGCCTGTGCAGTTTAGCCTTTCAAATTGTATTCACCCTTTTGTTAGAAAGTCTGTACTCTACTGAGTAATACTGAATAATTTTTCTTACCCATGGACTCCCAGACTTACTGGCAATGTGGAAGGTCAGACTCTACCAACAGTTTTCACTGAAGTGCTTCATTCCAACACAGCTTAGGAGCAGCAGTACCCAATGCTCCATCCATTTGCTGCTGCATGATGAGAGCACAGCACTCTCTCATGGCTTCTCAACCACATTCTGCTTCAGTAATTTCCTAGACTAGCCAGGAGAACTGCATCTGGGGAAAAGAGATGCAGTGCTACAGAGTCAGAGGTTGAGCCCTCAGAAATTTGGTGAGGTCTCTTCCTGTCTTCTGGCATTGGATGTGAATCCTTCTCCCAGACACAGCAGAAATCTTCCCATCATCTGTTTTTGTTACTCACCCAGGGAACGTCAGGCATCAGACCTACAGCTCAAGCTTTTGGCTGTCAGAAGTAAAACATCATCCAATGTTTGCCACTACTTCTCTCATTCATTCAACTGCTCCTCTCTTTAACCTCCAGATGTTATTGGAATGCTATTTCCCATCCTTGGAGATGCACTTTCTGATCTCCAGATGTGAGTTTTCTTGACAAGAAGAGAATAAGAGCTGAGGATTCTCCTCCTGTCTGCTTTAAGATGCTACCCAGGAAATGGTGCCATATTCCTGATATTGATGGATTTACATGAAGGATACTAGTAATATGACTGAGACCCTAGGGATTTCTAGAAGCACCTAGATTGCTAGCACATGCACAGCCACAGCAATATTTCACTTTTCTCATTAGCACTGTGTTCTGTTTAATCATTTAGAATAATGCATTATCTCAACATTCTTTTATGCAATAGCAGGGAAATGCTATTAAAATAGCAATAAATGTGCCCTTCATGGTGATTAGAATAGATAAGTTGTTTTTCCAACAGCTATTCTCTGATCTAGAGCCCAATCCAAACCATGTCCAAAAGCTCCATTCAATTTTAATGGCACAGGTTAGAGAATTTAAACAAACTGAAATATTCATCTTAAGGGTAGCCACACTGATCTGAAAATTCATACTTGAGAAATCTGACTGGAAATCTCCTACATTCTGACTTTAATTTTATCTAGATTTCTGACACTTCCTCATTTGTTCTGAATAGAAGACCATAAAAGCCACTTCTGTTCCCTTTCAGAATGCCCCTTTCATAGCTACTCGAAACCAGGAAGGTTAGAAATGAAAAAATTGTAGTATCGGACCAGTAAAGACAAAATTGTTCTGAGTGTGCTTTGGTCAAAGGCTCCAACCAATTCCCTCATTACTCCAACCAATAGTTTTGTTTTTCATAATCATTTTCAAATTTGAAGAACCTTATCCTCAAGAAAACTCAGAATAAAAAAAATGATAATACCCTTTGTTAAAGCAATCCTGTGTCATCTTTGCTGTAAGCAAGTTGACTTCAAGCATCTTAAGAACTGTGTGCCTTTTTCCAATCTGGTTTTCACATAGCTGTAATTACTACTAAGCATTTTAGATTCTGATAAAAATGTGCATATTTCTTTTGACTTCTGCAATATTTTGATAGCATAGATGGCAAAATGTTTTACTAGAGATAAACGTGACTGTGGGTTTGTGACTTTACTAATGATCATGAGTCAATAAGTCTCATGATACCTACAGTAGCTTTCTAGATAAAGGAATAGACTGATGTTCATCTCTCCAGAGACAGTAGTTAGAAAAGCTTAGCAATGCTGACTGCCCCTCAACTGTGCATTGATAAGTTTATGGTAAGTTGGCCCATAGCTAAATGCAATAGCTGCCAAAATCTGCAAATTCCTTCCATATTCTCTGGCAAAAAATTCCTTGTTGAAATGTCCCATGCTACTGTCTCAGCAGACTAAATATTGTCTGCTAGCTTAATCCCAGAGAGGATAAGAAAAGGAGCACAAAATTATGGTTTTAAAGAATGTTTCCTTTCGATTTTCACATTTAAGAGGCACACTGTAGCTCTGGAAATGTGCGAAGATGAACTACATAAGAACTTTGTTTTATGGATCATCTTCAGGGGAATTAGCTTTCAGCTGAGATAGTTTTGGAGGAAACTGTGAGGACATGGTATGGGACATTAAGTGAATCTAAGTAGCTTATCCCACCTTAGTTTTGTGTAGACATAGGCAGGATTAGTTGTGAGCTAATTAAAGGAGACTTTTAGAGAGGGAGGCAATGGGAGAATACGTGGGCTGAAGTAGAAGGTGCTGCATATCATTGCTCTGACAGAAAGACTGCATGTGAAGGCCTGCATTATGGCATGGAGTTGAGGATGGGGCATTTGGGACCTTTCAGTCACTGGGAATTGGAGTGGAGAGGTTCCTTCATGTGGGCTTCTTTGGGTGTCCCCAGTGTGAGGGGTGAGACCCTTGAAGGTGGATGGAGACTTGGTGACCTGGAGTGGTATCACCCTAAAATAGTTCGCTGGCAACGTATCCCTAAAATATTACATTTGGGAGTTGCTCAACTCCCTTGTCTGTAATTGGTTCTCAGGGCCGTTTTGGCTTCTTGCATTTCAGGGATTTGCATGTTTTTCCCACAATAACTATCTCTCCAGCTATGATGCAAATTGAATACCCTGAAGCAAAGGTCTCCTCCACAACTGCTGCTTTGGGGTTACAACTGCTCTTAGGAGTCAAGGAAAGAGCTGTCAGAAGGCAAGGTTAGCTGATGGCAGCTGAAGATGCAGAAGAAAATCAGCTCAATGTGGAGATATCAATGCCCATCTGCAGAGTTAGAGCAGGGACAGCAATGCTGCTGAACCAGGTCCCCAGTCTCCCAGGAAATTTGGCAGGAGTGCATTGAGAATCAAGACATTTAGAGATATTAAAAGGAGAAAGATAGGATGAAAATTCTTAGCTGGACAGAAAGAAAACTGGCTGGCTCCAAGCAGAAATTTTTAATGAAATTTTAGAAGTATTTCTTGGAATCTTCTTATTGTTGGTTCACTCTTGAAAAATGCTGTGTTGTTTATTTAAGCAGCTCTATTTCAACTCTATTCAAAATGCTCAGACAGGGTTGTGGCATGGATTTCTTTTTCCTAAATTGTTTCTACGTGAAGATACACAGTTGAAAAATGTCAAACTGCAAAAATGTGACTGGCAGCCGAGCTCTTGCATATTTTTCAGGAATTCTGTTACTGGCTGTCACAGAGACATCACCTGTAAGCCAAGGAAACTGCAGAGGGGAACTACCTGCATTTCAGAAAGGATACCTTGAGGCCTGGAGAATAATTTTCTCTTGCATTTTCTCTGGGTTCTTCTATCTATAGGTCAGCCTCGCTTTGGGAAAATAGAGAAAACGGCCTTGGACATTTTTTTCTAGAAGCCCAACAGGAACTTTCCTCTTAGAGATCATACCTTGGTGCATTTCTGAGGAGTTCCCAAACCATCTCCTGCTTACAACACCTTTGGACGTGGCACAGTGCCTTTCTGTTAGTGATATTTTCCATTGGAGGCACAGATGTCTCAACAAGCAGACCATGCCCAGGTCCATAACCACCTCATATGAGCGACCTGGTCAACTTGGAAATACTGGTCCACAAACCAGAACACCACTGCCCAAGGTGAGCTTCTCCAAAAGAGAAATGATGCAAGGATGGGTTTTCCCATAGCTGCCAGGCAGAACAGGACAGAAAACCAGTGGCATCTCGTCTCAAGGTTGAGGGCAGGTTGCGAGGAGTGATTTCCTTCCCAGACACTAGATGGAGCTGGGTAACTGAGGTTCCTTTCCAGACTTTTTCAGGCTGAGGGTGGGTGGGTGAGCATACATCCCCATCTTGGGAGATGCAAGCGGCTGCCCAAACAGGGCTTGCTTTTTTTGTCGGCAACAATAGCCTCATACAGCAAGGCCAACCTCATCCCGACATTGCATGAAATAGGTCAGTATTTGGATAGACAGATTTATTGTGCAGTTTGCATTTAGACTCAACGGTTAAAATAAATAGTCCTTTTCTTCCCTTGGGAGCTGATGAGCCAGTCTCACTTTCAAACCACTGAAGACTTCTGTACTTTTTGACAAACACAGTTCTCCAATTAAGAACAGTAAATAGGATTATACAGTCTGAAAAGACTCTTTATCACTAGAAAGTTTGTATGTGGGAAGTGGGGGGGTCTCTCTTTAGTGTTCATTGTAATTCTTTTAAAATACTAACTAATGATTTTGTCACATCCAGAGTTAGAAGCTTTCAAAGGCACAAGCTGCTTAAAGACGGGCAGCCTTCCGCAGGAAGAGATGTGCATCCATATGATTAGATCTGCATAATATATGCAGAATTAACGTATATTTTTAATCAAAGCATTTTAAATCTTTGCATTGAACCACATGAAGAAGTAAGTTATATTTACTTTTCTTTCAGGAAAACACTTTATTATGTGAAGTTGATGTATATATACGTTTCTCTTTAAATCAGAGTGTAATAAGCAGTGTAAGTCAGCAAAGGCCAAATAGTTTAGCACTTCAGGAACTCGGTGTAGTGGCTGTCTGCCATCTATTTAGAAGATACTGCAGGCTCATTGCAGAGGAGATATAAAATAACCTGTTAATAACAGAAGTTTGATCCAAACTCCAGTAAGTACCTGGTTGGTGCCATATGGTGTGAGGTCTTCCATCCTATATCGCATAGCTGCAGATGTTCATGTTACGTATATAATCATCTAATCTCTCTTGACTCTAGAACATCTGTGACATAGATTAATTATGCATTGTGTAAAGACAAAGCGTGGTGATTTAATTAGGTTTGTGATTACTGATTTTCAGTTCCATTGGCTCCCTCTCTTTTCCTTGTAATACAAAACAGGATTTACCAGTTTATTTTCCTTATTTTTTTCTTCCCCTTGCCAAGCTTTCTTATCAGGGCACTTTTCCCTGTTCTCCTCTCATTTTGTCAGTTCCCTATACCCCTTCTATTTCTCCTGTATTTCTTCAAGATAAACTTGCTAGAAATGTAAATATTCGTCTAGGTGGAGGAAATACCATCTGTTTCCATATTATTATCCTTGGCTTTTTTCATTCCAGATACAGAATGGTGACATGAATTGTAATATGTGGAGAATACAGTGATGATGATATTGTAAAACAGACAAATGATGTCCTGAACTTGTTATGGTATGATTTACACTGCAGTATATTGCGTTTATGTAATTATCTTGGCATTGGATAGTAGATACTTCTTATTTTTTCTTTTTCTTTTTCTTTTTCTTTTTCTTTTTCTTTTTCTTTTTTTTTTTTTTTTTTTTAAGAATTCCTTAAAAACCTTAAGAGTGTTTGTAATTTTGTCAGTTAGCTCCAGTTTTGTGAGATTTCTTTTATTCCCCAGACAGCTCTGTTTCCTCCAGGGACAGGTACAACTCTAAGAGCCTGCTATTAGTAGGGATTGCAGCCTCCCACACCTCTAATTTAGAGCCAAATTTGGATGGTTTCTTCTGTTTGCAAGGTGCCTCAGGTCTGCTGAGCACTGAGATTGCATGGGTAATTCCTTTCTGTTCCTTGCAGCATGATGCTACACTGGCTCGTCCGTTCTGTTCTCAATTTCTCCTCTCAGAGTGTATCAACAAGCATCACTCTAGTCAGATGATGAGAAATAAAAAGTGAAAAATAGAAAGAGATAATGTGGATTTTAAAAAATCCATTTCCAGTCTCTGTTTGATTTTGATATTTGTACTTCTCTTGGCCTTCTCGCCACTTCTGCATTAACTTGGAAAGATCTGATGGAACTGCTCGTCTCAAAAGTGGGAAAACACAGGTCCTCAACACCGAGCAAAGAATCTGAATATGCTTTAAAGGAGATTACATTTTGCATTTTTACTGTTATTTCCAATTTGTTCATACTTGAAATGCATCCTGTTTCTTTGATGAAGGAGAGCTGAGCTGGTCAAGGCAGGAGAATCAGTGTGGAGCAAAGCATGTTGCAGCTGCATCTGTTGGAAATACTCTTGTAATGTCCTGGCTTGATGCCCCTGTTTTCTTGGTGCCCAAGGCAGTTTCACACATTTCCTAGCAATCCATCTGTGGAAGATGGAAATGAAGCAACAATGCTCCATGCACAAGCATCGGTAAAGGCAGAGGAAGAGCCTTCATTCTCAATGGCTGAGCCCAGTACAACAATGAGAGATTCATTCATTTCGGCTGAAGCAAGCTGCAGAGCAAAGGGCCTTCAGGAAAAAAAATCTTTACAACTCTCTATAAAGCACACAGCTGCTAGTGACTGTAATTGCTAATGTACATCCACACCAATACAGATGTGTACAAAATTAAGATTTTGAAGGAAGAAAAAGTGGTGATTGACTGCAGGACAGGTTTTTCTTTATAAGGATCTTTTGGGAATAGAAAATTTCAAAATTGAGTTCCCACACTACAGAAACCCATTGCTACTCTCTAGGAAGGTGAATTTTCAATAGATATGTCCTCAGTGACTTTCAATTAGAGCATTTCAATTTCACCCAAAGTCTGTGTGGTGAAATATTTATTATCACCCTCAGGGACATGGGATCTTGCTATTTTAAATAAATAAAATATGTGGCATGTTTGCTCAGCATCCAATACTGTCATAGATATATCTTTTTCATCTATAATTAATTCTTCCAGTGCCTTTCAGTTTTTAGTAGAATCATGTGGAGAAGGATGGGATGCTTAGTTTTGCTGGAGTTTTCATGGAAGCAGGAGTTAAACTAACCACTACAGGAATTATTCAAAGCTATATGTATTGCCTACCTATATTTAGAGGACAGCCTTTTGCTTTTTTTTTTTTCCCCCCAATAAATCTTTTGAAACTATCTCAAAACACTCAAAGTACATCGGTCTTTTCAACACTAATAGTTATTCATCAAGCATTTGGTGCATTCTAGTAAATGCATACCAAGGCTAAGAACCTGTGTAAGCTTCAGTGATTTACATCAGGCCTTTATGCCACACGAAACATGACACAACAATTGAAACCCCTTGTCTTCTCTTCACTGGAAGGGGATTTCCTTGTAACACACCATTATTGTAAGCATCTTGATGGTAAAGCATGCCCTATGAAGTAAGCCACGAAAAAGGGATCTTCTGGTGAAGCTCAGAAGGGAGACAAAAATGAGCTGCTGAAGCAACTCTTGCAGTGATTTTCCCTCCCTGGGAATGCTGAGGCTCTAAGCAGATAAAGCTGATGCAACTGGATGAAAAATGGAGAAACTGTCCCGACATGGGAGCAGGAGCATTTGACTTAAATCACGTGTCACGTTTCTGAAACTGAAAAAAGCCCAAACTCTTTGGCTGAAATAAGTGTGTTTCGATGCACTTTTAACTTTTGAAATGAGTGTAAGTGAACTAACTCACAGTGCCTGTCTCTGACTGGACCTACCTCAAACTCAGAGTCAAGCTGGTATCTGAGGGATGCTGTTTGTGATGAGCTAGATATATATCCAAGTAGGACTCAAAATACCACTGAGTTTTATACAGCAAACGCAGAGTTGCACAAACTAAGCAAGTTTTAGAATGGCTTCTCAAGACTTTCACACTTCCACAGGCTCAAGGAAATTCATTTTGCACACAGAGAGCCAGATATGCATTTGGGCCATACCTAGATGAAGTGGGCTTCGCTTACTTTGGTGATCTTTGGCAGAGTTTTACTGGGCAGGGAACAGAGTTGTACAACTCACCTATATCATCTGCAAAGTTCTGCCTTTGTTGATATAAGCATCATGCTACATAAAAACTATGTTTCCATAAACATGCAAAGTTTTAGCTTGGAAGTACACATAGTCAGAGCTATGGTCTACCTCTCACCCTAGCCACTTTCTCAAATCTGAGCAATGCAAATGCAGAAGATTGATATTGTCAAGATAAATTCTCAAAATTCATGAAGATCTCATCCACCTGTTTTAATTAAAATAAAAGTTCATCCGTAAGAGGCATTTTCTGATACAGATAGGAGCTTTGTGCCTAAAAAGCATGGCAAATCAGCCAGGACACTGTAGACACATGCACAAAAATGTGACTGAGACTTTGGAGCCATAGATGAGATGTAGTATTAATACTGGTGCATAGAATGCATTTTAATGTTGTTTCACATCAAAGAGCCTTGTTTAGATATTTGCTACTTGACCATGAAGATCCAGAAATGAGCAGAACGTATGAGATTATTAACTCCACTGAACCCTGAAATGAGAAGGTATTACCTGGTTTACAATCACTTTCTGAAACTGCTGCCCTTCTTTCCGTTATAAATCTTTCCTTCTCTTTTTGAACTTGCTTTTTTCTCTTTCTCAACCTTGGTGATTCTATGGTTCTATGATTCTATGATTCATCACTTCAGATTTTCTTCATTTAAGCAATTCCAGTGTACCTGTAATTAAAACTGTTCTTGGCAAATGTATTTACTTACCGCTGTGGTGTTGCTGATTGTAGATCAGTCCGTTTTCACTTTTTTTACATTTGCGATGACAGGACTTTTGAGCAGAAGCAGTAAAGTCATTAACATTACCACTTGAAGCTCCTGCAATGTAGATTTGTCCCCCAGTTCAAAAACCCTTCACCCTCTGGGGAGGGGGGAGAAGGGAGAAACTTCTTTTTTCTCATTTTTATTTTTAATGGGCTAGAAAAACTCAATGGATTTATTATAAATGCAGTGCACTTAGGTTTCACAGAATAATGGCTAATGCTACAAGTTGATTTAAATAAGAGCTATATGACTGGGTTTTGTATGCATTTCTGACCAGCAGTACAAGCAGGTACAGACCACACATCAGAACTACTAATATTAAATTTCTTCAAATTCAGAATTTATTTGGCAGTGAGTAGGAATATCGAACTTTGCAGTGTTCTATGCATCCTGTGAGCCTGCTTGTTATGTCCCTCTGTTAAGCATTCTCTTTAGTTTGCCTGTTCCTGGCTATCATTATAGACAAATCTGCCAATGGAGTCAGAGAAGAGTACCAAACTAACAGCTAACACTGTCATTAACTCGAGCATTTGCTGTGATTTCTTCATTGACAAACATGTTTGTTAGAACACATACCCGCCAGAGACATCTTAGAAGTGAAGCAAGAATGAGGAAATTAAGACAGTTTGCTTGACATGCAAATTATCATTTCAGCTCTAACTGGCTTCTGAAAAAGATACACTCTATAAGAACGACACACAGAAGAGAATACGCAGTGACTTCATTCTCAGTCAACTGCTATTCCATTTCATTTTTTTTATTTTCATTTATTTATTTTGTATTTATGGTAAAAATCCTCCTTTGCTAAGTATATTATTCTGGATTCTCTTTAAACACGGAAGCTTTTCTCTCGGCGGCTGCAAGTTCCCATCTTATTCACCTTTCTTCCCTCACGCTTTAATTGAATCTGCAAGGCATTCTTCTTCAGGTACTGTAATCGGGTGTCATGGAAACTTTGGAGCCAGCCTAAAGAAGAGGGATTCAGGGGCTGGCAGTCATTAAACAGCGAGAAGGAGGTTTTTTGAAAGCAAAGCTTTATACATTTGGAATTTATACCAAACTATAGGAACAAGTTTATTTTAATTAATTCGCTAGTACATCTGTGCACATATTGAATTCACCAACAGCTTCCCTCCAAGTTTCCCAATGACCTGTACCAAATGTCACCAGCACTGGCAGAAGCACTCCTGTGAACAAAAATTTCTCATTATCTAACACTTAAGCAATCAGGACTATTCAGGGCTAACAAAAATTAGTTTGAAAAAATATTTGTTTGGGGTTAAACTCTTCATTACTCAAGAAAAAAAAGCGTGGAAGATGAATTTCTAAAGTAAATCCATACTTTCTGTGAAATGCAGCCATAATAACAATGCCATACACGTGTGCAAAAGCTATTGTTTCACTAAGAAAGTGATTTGATTTGCATTAATACAATGGATGAGACTACAGCAGAAGAAAAGAGTCACAAATCAATGGCTATGCTTTTCAACAAATTGAATGTTCCATAGCGGCACTTTTCATACATACATATTGGGTACAGAGACTTCCATACCAGGAAGCAGAACTGAACACAGGCAAGGAAAAACCCTGCATCCTTGCACCATAAGCTTAGTTTTACACTGTTGCGACTGAATTGCACAAACAAATCAACAAATAGGTCCCTTGAATAGTAAGAATAAGAAATACCAATTACAGGTATGAAAATTGGTGTTCATATCAAAATAATACATTTTGTGATGGAAAAAAGACACAGGTTAGTGTGTCAAAGCTGTTTTTCTTCTGGGAGATTGCTTTACACTGAATAAAATTTCCATTAAAACCTTTTCTAGCTAAAAATAAGCATTCCCAATTCTCTATTCCAGAGACCCAAACTCGGACATACCTCCTGTTCCAGTTTTCTGCTGCTGAACCCAAGGCAAGAAGCCTATTATCATGTTTCATGGTGGTAACAGAGGATCTGGGGGCAACAAGTCTTATTCTAGAAAGAGCCCATTTTCACCTATGTGGTACCTGAGCCTGATAGCTCAGAACCAACAGGTTGAAGTGGGAGAAGAGGTCCTGGGAAGGGGAGGAGAGAAAGGAGGGAAAGGACCAATCTGGTCCAACCCTCCCGTATCTTCCAGGTTCTCTGCACATATCTCTCAGCCGAAGCAGAGAAGCCAAGATAAAAGGCTATTGACATTTCTGTACTCATATTTTTGACGAAAATTTAAAAAGCATGTGGGATTCTCTATCACTTCCATTCAGAAGGATTAGTAAAGGGTAAATCTAATTATTTTGTTTTCTCACTTTGCTTTTAACAAAGACCTGGTATTGAATAACTAAAGAGACATTGCAAATAGATGAAAAGTGAATCTGAACAGCTTGGTAATGCTAAATAAATGCTAAATAAAGGCAACTGGAAAGCTGACATCTACCCTTGTGGATTCTGTTTAAAAAAAAAATTTATTTCGCTCATGAGTAGAATGAAAAGTTTAGTTATTCAAACTGATACCCCACTAGCACCCTCATGAAAATACAGGCTGCTCAGCAGGTGAGTAGAAGTTTACATGGCACTCATTTAACAAGAGTAGAGCTAGCCCGGTCCAGAGCAGGGCTGCATGCCCACTGGCACCAAGCAGCATGCTCTGCACGTACAGCGCAGGACTCCAGAGATCGCTCCTACGACATTCACATGGCTTTTAGTAGTCTTGACTACAGGTTTTGGATCCTGTCCTTCCATTAGTGATCTTGGTGTGAGATTTTACTGTATCTCATTGGAAGCAGCAGGTTTTATGTGAAGCTTCTGACAGTAGGTAGAGTAGAATCATAGAATGGCTTGGGTTGGAAAGGATCTTAAAGATCACCTAGTTCCAACAACCTGATGAGTCACTTTGAAGCTTCGGTCAATGTTTGGGTACTTCTCTTTATAGTGTCCTCCTCTCAGTGATGATGGTAATGATCCATGTCTGCTGCAAGCAGCAAACTGGCACTGATGCGGCATTTTTCACTTGTAACTCTGAAATAACCATGGCATGGCTACACACCATCCTTATCTCTACATATCCTTTGCTTTCAGCATTTTAATCACCAAATATAATTTTCACAGACATATTGCACAGATGTAACCATCAATCACCTGGTGATACACACGAAACAAACACTGAAGTGGCTAAATGGAATTAACTCTTCAGCATTTGATTGCAGGCATAACATTTATGCCTGCAATCCATTTACCTTCAAATTTTATGCAGTAGGTATACTTTCAGACTTGAAGGTCTGGCATGCAGGTTTCTCTTTCTTAGTGTTTTCTTCTTTCAACTTTCATTTTTGCCATTTCCTGCTCAGATCCTGGACTGTTCTCATAAGGGCACAATGACTTCGCAGTCATTACTCAAGCCATAATTCCTGTGCTTGTCAAATTTGTTTTTGGGTATTACTCACAGGCATAAAGCTTTGCACATTTGGGCTCCTTTTCAAGGAAAGAGAAGGCACCAGCCATCAGTCATCTTTTTTTTCAGTGCGTGAAAAAAAATCAAGTGCTGTCAGGAAGAACGCATTTACTTTGGAATACGACAAACAACAAAATGAAATGAATAGGCATGAGGCATCCATGAGACAACAGCAGGCAAATGTTTTTTTTCCTCTTTCAAAACATTAAGTTGATGTCCAGGAGAAACAAAATCGTAAGCCAAGTGCTCTCTTAGGCAGCTGTATTTGTCTGAGGCTTTGGCCAGAATGAGGGACAACCTGCAGTAGGAATGCTCTGTTTTTCCACCAGTGTATTATTATAAGATTTTGTGTAGAAAAATTGTTAATAAAAAAAGAACTTATCTCTCACACCTACACTATTAAAATTATCATCCTCTTTCTACTAAAGAAACAACAGTGTGCTTTATATATTTCATGTAGATTGAATGTAAATATTTTCCCCAAATTAGGACAGCTGCATCGCAGAGATATGCTCAGTGTAGTTACCTGGCTTGTCAGTGGATTCACAGCTTCTTTATTATTCCTTTTCTGCCTTGGCATCATGCTATTCAGTGCTTCCCCTCTCATTTCCCTGGCAAGCAAGGCAGAGCCTCGGGGCTCCCAGGGATAGTCACAGCCCTGCACAGCGCCGGCTGCTCGCCTGTCCCTGTCTGTGCCTTAAAGTCACTCTGACAGTGCTACAGTGCACAGTGTGCACCAGAGCAATGTCATCCTACTACAGCACATGAAAGTAATCCCATCTGTCAAGGGAAGGTTCTGCAACACACAAACTAAAGCGTACTTCACTTAATGCACTTTTTTCTAATCGCTCTGTGTGTCCAAAATTCAGTCACAGGTGCTGTGAACTCTGGGTGCATTCCTGCAGTCTGAATGCAAATTCACTGCTCAGGTGGAAATTAACCATACAAGAGAGTTTGCTGTATTAATTCCAGCACAAATGAATGATCAGCTTGCAGACTACTTTCCTGCTTTTGCTGGGCTCTGCGCAGGTGTGGGGAAACAACAGAACAGGACAACAGAAGCAAGCTGATGGGACACCTACACACGGCCAACCACCCTCACTGAAGCAGACAGCCTGCTTGCTGGGTAATTAGAAAATCTACAGATTGCCTTCTCTACCGTCTGCCTGAATACACTGCTGAAAGAAATATTTTCCTATCATATGAAAAGAAAAAAATTCTCAGCAGTGAATAAGGAATACCTAATACATTCAGATTTGCTTTTTGGCCACCTGTGACTTGTCCCTGAGGATAAGGAGCCGCCTGCTTTCCTTAGGCTTCATGCTGCCCACGCCAATTCAATATATAGAGTAAAACCCTGCAGAGATAGCTCACAGTTGGCTCAGCTGGATGTGGAAGGGATGCTGGGGACATCGGTGCAGGATTTGTTTGTGTTTTGTGTATGCTTGGAGCAACGGCTGAGAAATAAGTGATGAGCAACAAACCGCCTACTCTGGATGTCAGCCTCTCTGGATGGATCCACCTAACTTTAAATAATGCAGTGTGGAAAAAAAGTTTATTCACCAAATACCATTTCCAAGAGAGTCTCTCTGGTATATCTGCTATTTTACACACACGCTAAATCATTCGAGTTTTGTTAGGCAGTATTATTTTTACTAAAATTATATTTTACTTTCCACAGCTTCCCATTTCCTGTAAAGGAAAACGATCTTAAAATATATGTGTCAACTACCTAAACCACTAAGCCACAGGCAGAAAGGAATAAGTCAATTCATGGACTGTCTCCACCTATATAAATGAGATTTAAACCAAAACAAAACAACAAACAAACAAACAAACAAAAAAAAAATCACAAAGCAGGAGCACACAGCCTCCCTTCACAGACTTTGCATTTATTTTCAGTTCCAAACATCAGGAGGCACACAACCTCTGCACAAGCTGTAGAGCTCAATTCTTCTAACCCTCTTACTCCTTCCTGAGATTTTCTGTTCCCAAAGTAAATTCTCCTGGAAAAAGTGGTGGCTGGCATGAGGGTACAGGGCTAAGGAGACCTGCAAATCACTCTGGCAGGGTGACTGCACAGAAGTAGAAGACATGCAACAGGTGGTGGTGCTGTTCCTGAGCATCTCCTTGCTATGTTGAAAGCAGCATCACTACACCAGTGTCACACTGTTCTGAGTCTGAAAAACCACCTCTCACTTCTGCTATTGCTTGGATTTCTTCATGAGGTCCTTAGAAAAGTGGGTTTGGAGCACCTTTGCAACAAGAATCACAAGAATCACAAGGTTGGAAACGACCTATAAGATCATCCAGTCCAACCATCTCAGACAGCTGAGTACTGCGGTAGGATCTGCGGGTGGCCAAAAGGCATTCTCACTTCTAAGGGGTGGCCATAGGAGTATCCTAATGCAGAACCTATTAAGCTGCAAGAAAAAGTACAAACCTAAGAACAAGAGCAGTTGTGCTCAATTTTGTCTCGTGCCTTCTACTCTGCTGTGTCTTTTACCTTCAGTGATTACAGATCTGCCTCTTGATTTCTGTGACATTTAGACAATCTTTTCTTTGTTTGCAGCTCCTTATACACGGTTCTCAGTTCTGAATTTGTCGAACCAGGCATCTCAGAAATCCTTTGTTAACATTAGCTGCAATTCTTATTTTGCTGGCAATTCTCTTCTGGATTTTCTTACCTGAAGCTTCTGCCCATGCCCCAGGATGACAAGAATCTGAGCAGTGCCCTCATTTCCTACCTTTCAGACGTTCATTTATGAAGGCCATCTCTAGTCAGAAACAGCATTGTCCCTGCTTTATAAAAAAGAGATAAAAACATGGCCCTATGTTTTTAGAAAGTAGTGAGAGTAACAAGAATGCTGCCACGTGAGTTGAACATGCAAGCGTGCAGTCCCAGTGAGGTCTTCGGTGGAATGGCAGTCACCTTACAATGGCTGAGTTGCCTGGAAATGATTACACAAAACTCATCAAGCTATGGGTCCCTTGTGAGCACTGCAGCTACATCTATCCAGTGATCCTCTAAGTCAGTCGGAGCTCCTCAGCATCCTGGAGATCAGACCCTGCTGCCTTCCTGACAGCAAAGGGTGGTTAGAAGCAAAATCCGTGTTCACAGATGGATTTGCGTATGAGAAACAGAGCAGCACACGTATCTGTGTGTGTGTAAGAACTGCTCTGCTGTGGGAAGTTAGCTTAAACTGGCTTTTTTTAACAGAATTTAAAACAGAAGGTTTCTCCAACTTCAAATATTTACATGAACAGGAGTACTGTACTATATCAATCAAACACTCGTGGACTTGAAGATGTGTTGAAATCTATGTACCTGATCTCTCAAAGAGCCTTGTGAGCTGCTTGGAGCTAGTTTATATTTAAAAGCTGTAACCCAAATGACAATACCAGAGCTTGTTAGTTCTGTGTTTATACTGTGTGAACTTAAGTTACCAGCACGACAGGAGAGGATGTATATTTTAGATAACAAAATCTGGTTTCTATCTTTTGTATTTTTAGATTTCACTCCTACGAATCTCTTAACCAAGCAAATGAGTATTGAGTTTAACAATTGTTTTAAAGAGGGAAAAACTTCAGCTTATCCTAAAAAAAAAAAAAAAAAAAAAAAAAAAAAAAAAAAAAAAAACCTATTTTTTTGAGTAAAAAAAAAAAAAAAAATAGTTAAACCTAATAATTGCACTTAGAAACTGAGTTGCATTTCTCAAACTCCTTTTTTCAGTTCATGAACCACGCAACGATATAGTAAAAGGAAATGGATTTGCAGAATTTCTGATTCTGTTGCCTGCCTTCTCATCACAGATGAACAGAAATAGACTCTGAGAACTGACTTCTGCAGGCATTATTTCTCAACCTTTTTCATAACATTTCAAATGAAACATCCACTTTTCCTCTGCCTGCCCTGTAAACACCAACTTGAGAGTCAAGCCAGACCCTTTCCTCCTCCAGTGAGCTCTCCAGCTCAGGGGGCTGTGGGTCTTTCTGGGAGAACCTGTGCTACACCTGCACACCTCTGTCATTTGCCACCTCACCTGCTTGCCCTCAACCTTCTACTCTCCAAAATGACATTTTGAACTAAGATGTTGCAAGATCCAAGGTGGGGGTTCTGCAAAGAGCAGCTTGCAAGAGACACACGTTATGGTGGTAATTACTTGTGGAAAACCATTTGCACCACATGACAGTAATTAAACCCTGAAACACCTTGATACCAAGAATGTGGATAATAAGGTATCAATGAAGTACACTCAGATTGTGACAAAATGTTTTCCTTGGAAAAGACATATGGCTACATGGTACTATGGTCACTTGAAAGTCACCCTGCTGTCCCAGGAGAAGAGGAAGTCCCTCAGATGTCTTTACCTGATTGCACCTGAGCTTGTCAGAGTCCTCCTTTCCTGTTTCTACATCTGCTGTAATATCTGCTGCCTGCAATGGGTGAGTAAGGATTACTTGTTTAAGGAAGATTAGTGTTGTACTATAGGTGCACCTTAGGACATTGTGCAAGTTGATTTCCACCAAAGCAAGTAAACCAGGAAGTGATGGGAGCCAAACTGAAGGAGTGCCTGATTAAAATAAATAGGAATAAGTCTTGTAGCTCAAGTCTTTCATGCAACCCAAGACTAGAAAATACTTTTGATTTAGCACTAAGCAAGCTATTTTAAAAGTGATGAATCTGACCTTGAAGAAATTTGTTATTTATGGTACCAACAGCCAAAAAGGTCTGAATTCCTATGAAGGCTTTGCAGGGTGGTTTCCTGGGAAATATATAGCAATGGAAGCAAAAAAAAAAAAAAAAAAAAAAAAAAAAAAAAAAAAAAAAAAAGCTATTCAGATAAGGAAATAAGTAGATCCAGACCTGCATTCTTTTTTAAATGTGTGTCTTTCCCCTCTTCTTCTTCTGTGACTCCACTGCTGCCTGTTAGGGCTGACAAGACAGGCACCCTGGTGGGCGTCTGTTATAGACCCCCAAATCAAGATGAAGAAACAGACGAGGTATTCTATAAGCAGCTGGCACAAGCTGCACAGTTGCCTGCCCTTGTCCTCATGGGGGACTTTAACTTCCCTGACATATGCTGGGAGTACAGCACAGCACAGAGGAAGCAGTCTAGGAGGTTTCTGGAATGCGTAGAGGACAACTTCCTGATACAGCTGGTCAGAGAGCCCACGAGAGGAACTGCCCCACTAGACCTGCTGTTCACAAACAGGGAAGGTTTGGTGGGAGATGTGGAGGTTGGAGGCTGTCTTGGACAGAGTGATCATGAAATGATAGACTTCGTGATTCACAGTGGAGCCTGGAGGGGGAATAGTAATACTGCTACCTTGGACTTCAGGAGGGCAGACTTTGAATTGTTCAGGGGACTAATAGGGGGAGTCCCCTGGCATTCAGTCTTAGCAAGCAAAGGGGTCCAAGAGAGCTGGTTGCTCTTCAAGAAGGAAGTCTTAAGGGCGCAGGAGCAGGCAGTCCCCCTGAGCTGCAAAATGAGCCGGCGGGGAAGAAGACCGGCGTGGATGAATAGGGAGCTATTCCTGAGGCTCCGGGAGAAAAAGAGAATCTACCGCCTGTGGAAAGAGGGACAGGCCACTCAAAATGAATACAGGAAAGTTGTTAGGATGTGTAGAGGTGAAATCAGAAAGGCAAAAGCCCAGCTTGAATTTAACCTAGCTGCTGGTGTGAAAAGGAATAAGAAACTCTTTTATAAATACATTAACAGTAAGAGGAGGACAAAGGAGAATATCCACTCTTTGCTGGATGAGGCTGGGAATGTGACCACTGAGGATAAGGAAAAGGCGGAGGTTCTGAATGCCTTCTTTACGTCTGTCTTTAAAAGTCAGACCAGTTATCCTCAGGATACCCCTCTCTCTGACCTGGTAATCTCGGCCGGGGAGCACACTAACCCCCCTGTGATTCTGAAAGAAACAGTCAGAGACCTACTGCTCCAGCTGGACTGTCACAAGTCGATGGGGCCAGATGAGATCCACCCGAGAGTGCTGAGGGAACTGGCGGAGGTGATAGCCGAGCCGCTTTCCATCATCTGTCAGCGCTCCTTGTTGACTGGTGAGGTCCCAGAAGACTGGAGGCTTGCCAATGTGACTCCCATTTATAAGAAAGGTCGTAAGGAGGATCCGGGGAACTACAGGCCTGTCAGCCTGACCTCGGTGCCAGGGAAGGTTATGGAGCAGATCGTCTTGAGGGAGATCATGCGGCATGTGCAGGGTGACCGGGGGATCAGGCCTAGCCAGCATGGGTTCATGAAGGGCAGGTCCTGTTTGACCAACCTGATCTCCTTCTATGATCTAGTGACCCATCTGGTGGATGAAGGAAAGGCTGTTGATGTGGTCTACCTAGACTTCAGCAAAGCCTTTGACACTGTCTCCCACAGCATTCTCCTGCAGAAGCTGGCAGCCAGAGGCTTGGATGGGTACACTCTTGGCTGGGTAAGGAGCTGGCTGGAGGGCCGGGCACAGAGAGTGGTGGTGAATGGAGTTAAATCCAGCTGGCGACCGGTCGTGAGTGGTGTTCCGCAGGGGTCGGTGCTGGGGCCTGTCCTCTTCAATATCTTTATTGATGACCTCGATGAGGGCATCGAGTGCACCCTCAGTAAATTCGCAGATGACACCAAATTGGCTGGAAGTGTGGATCTGCCTGGGGGTAGCGAGGCCCTACAGAGGGATCTGGACAGGCTGGAGAGCTGGGCTGGAGCCAATGGGATGAGTTTCAACAAGGCCAAATGCCGGGTCCTACACTTCGGCCACAACAACCCCAGGCGACGCTACAGGCTTGGGGCGGTGTGGCTGGAGGACTGCGTAGAGGAAATGGACCTGGGGGTATTGATTGATGCTCGGCTGAACATGAGCCGACAGTGTGCCCAGGTGGCCAAGAAGGCCAATGGCATCCTGGCTTGCATCAGAAACAGTGTTGCAAGCAGGAGCAGAGAGGTGATTGTTCCCCTATATTCAGCACTCGTGAGGCCGCACCTCGAGTACTGTGTCCAGTTTTGGGCCCCTCACTGCAAGAAAGATATTGAGGCCCTGGAACGTGTTCAAAGAAGGGCAACAAAGCTGGTGAGGGGTCTGGAACACAGGCCATATGAGGAGAGGCTGAAGGAGCTGGGAATGTTCAGCCTGGAGAAGAGGAGGCTCAGGGGAGACCTTATTGCTCTCTATAACTTCCTGAAGGGAGGTTGTAGTGAGCTGGGGGTCGGCCTCTTCTCTCGTGTCATCAGTGATAGGACCAGGGGGAATGGTTTCAAGCTACGGCAGAGGAGATTCAGGCTGGACATGAGGAAGTATTACTTTTCAGAAAGGGTGGTCAGGCACTGGAATGGACTGCCCAGGGAGGTGGTGGAATCACCGACCCTGGGGGTGTTCAAGGAAAGGCTGGATGTTGTGTTGAGGGACATGGTTTAGTAGGAGCTATTGGGAATAGGTGAACGGTTGGACTGGGTGATCTTTTAGGTCTTTTCCAACCTTAGTGATTCTATGATTCTATGATTCATATAGTGTCACCGGATGCCTGAGCCAAATTTAGTTGTGATGCTGGCAATGCTCTTCTGCGCATGGTCTAGCTGCATTCATCCCTGTTACAGTATCTGTGGGGTGATTCATGACCTTTGCTCTGTTCAACCTGATGAGCATGTCTGATAAAAGGGCAAGGGGAAGGGGTTTTTAAAGAAATGGGTGACTACATTCAGAGCCCTATGACAAAAGCCTAAAGAATTTGAAGACCACCCTGAGGGCAGTAGTGGGACAGATGTCATACTAGGAACATATTGACCTAGTCAGTTAAAGTTTTGCTGTGAGAGAAAATAAGTACCTGACGCTTTTCCTCATATAACGCTATGAATGTTCATATTCATGTTTCCATAGTTTCATGTGCTCCTGTAACTGCATATACTTATACCTGCTTGGCAATAATAAATACTGTTCTTGTTACATCCACAGCTATGACGCCTAGGACTAGTTTCCAAGACTGATGTCTTGGTTGACCTTCAAACTCCTCCAGGCACTGGGCTGCCTGTGGTTCGCTTCATTTTAGCGTGTCAAATGTAAAGTAAGAGAAATCAAGTAGTAGAAGCTAGAAATAACCGAGTGCCTAATTTTCCCCCTTTTGGCACTTAACCACTTCCTAGTTTCTTTAGGACTTTAGTCCTCTCTTTTTGAGACATGAAGATGGACACCCACAGGGCTGGGAGAGGGCCATGTCCTCAGGAACTGCAGCTCCCTTTTAATGGGGAGCTGAGGAGCTCCTCTTTCATACTGTTGTGATAAGCTTTTTTTCAGAAAGTGTTATGAGGCCTTGGAACAGGCTGCTGTGGGAGATGGTGGAGTCGCTGTCCCTGGAGATGTTCAAAACTGTGTGGATGTGGCACTGAGGGACATCATTATTGGGCATGGTGAGAATACATCAGTGATGATCATAGTTGTCTTTTCCAAACTTAATGATAGAGTACCTGTATTTCTCTGCCAGTTTATGTGCTCATCTCGTGCATACACACACACACACACACACACACCTGCAATGGGTGCCTCAGCCTTCCCATTAAAAACAACGTGGCCCAAACACCAGCACAGTCGTGACGTGATGCTCAGGGAAGTGCCCAAAGCCTGCCTGGATGAATTTGGGTGCAGGTGTACCAAGGCACAGCAGATTGAAATAGGGAAAAAGGAGAGGTTTAGAATAAGAGGAAAGCAAGAGGGATGAATCTTTAGATGAACAGCAATGCACACTCTCTCTTTTCATACCCTGCTTATAAAAGTAGTGATCTTCTGGTGGGAAGTAGTGATCATGGGATCAGAGGCTAGCCAATGAGTGAATTTCATAATAAGCCTGTGCAAGTCTGCAGAGCCAAAACTCCCTGCAACTAGGACGTTGCAGAACAGTTTTAACAACGTATCCCAAACTTCCTGAGGTTGTTTATACCATACCTCAAACTGACGAAAAGCTTTTTCTTACTTGTAGACTAGTGCAAAATACCTTGTAGCTAGAGCTAAAAAGATCTGGGGGTAGCACATAGCACATGGTTTCTAAGCTAAGAACAGAAGAATTGGTTATATATCTCAAGAAAAAAAAAAAACACATAATTACAAGATTTGGGGCTTTTTCCAAAGCCTTTCCTTCTATAAATTAACATCTCAAACAGGAGATTAACTGTTATTTTTAGATCAGTGTTATGGTGTAGATGTGTTTCTGCAGCTTTTTCTGACACTGGAATGGCTCAGAGGATTGACGAAGAGATGCGAAACATCACGTGAGAATCATTAGTCTGACCAGAAACAGGGCCACATTCACTTCTGCAGCTCAGATGTATGCTCACGCAATCCCCACTGACAGTACAGCACTCCAGAGTTACAAGGATGAATCACACCCAAAGTCATTACAGATTGAAACTAGTTACTAATGAATGGCTTGTTTGGTGAGCCATATGAAAAAATATGGTGTTTTCAGTACAAATCCCAGAAGACAGATGTCCACATTTCAGAAATTACTTCCAAACTGGCACTACTTGGCACTCTTATAAGAGAGGGTGGGGGAAAGGATTTAAAAGAAAACTCTTAATCTAAAAACATATTTGTGTCTGAACTATATTTACCACTGTGGCCTGTGAACTTTTCAAGGAAGGACCTGATTCTGCAGTTGTTTTGTTGATTGTGGCTATCTCTAGACTTCAGAATTCCTTAGCACTTCTCACCTGAGCAGATAAAAGCCACAAAGCCATCTATTCCTAGATCATCCCTTTCTATTGGGTGTTGCACCCTCTCTATAAAATAATTTCCTTTATTTGTTTCCAGCTTTTTTGATCTACTGAAATCCCCCAAATTTGACATGTTAGAAACTTGCTACAGAGGTCTTAAGATCTCCACTGCAGGTGTAGTCTTCTTTTCACCACCCTTTACATAGCTCAGGGATGGAAAAATCTCTATGCCCAAAGGAGAACCTCATAGTGCTGTGGGCTTGGCATGTCTTAAGGCCAAACAAAATGCCAGTTCTGGCCTGCTTTACCTGTACAAATACAAATGCCTGCATCCCTTCTCCAGAAGGTTGGCCATAGCCTTGTAAAATATGTGGTACAGGAAGGCTTCTGCAGGCTTTCCTCTTGATTCAGCTTCACTCTGTGTTGCTTTCAAACACAGATTGCTCTAGGGAGAGCATTGCAGCAATCAGGGCTCCCGGGTGGGAGTTGGGACACAGGGGACCATCAGCTGTCATAAATATTTAATATTTGCATGCAGATTGTAGCAGCTTCAGCACGGGAGGCTCTGCACCTGCTGGAAAATATGGATTCAAGCAGGCAGTGATATTCAACATGCCTCTCCCAAACCTTCAGCACATGCTTTAGTCAGTCTGCACATTCAGCCCAATTAGTGAGCAGGGCCAAACCAGCCACCACCACTGTGTTCTCACACTGCACAACTGACTGAAGCAAAGGCAGCAGTCTCACTAGGGATCACCAGTCTGTCCCGCTGCTCACAGCCCCACAAGCAGCTCCCATGTTTCACAACAGCTGCTGTCTTCTGCTGTCAGCATGCATCCTTTAGACACCAGCAGGAAATAAAGCACAAAGCTGGAGACAGGAAATTGTCTAATGATAGATATTGGCAAAGACAGGTGTAATCCTCAAGCTACTTTTAACTCGTTTCAGGAAATAAGCAGGTATCATTTTGACAGCATCCCTCTAGCATGCAAAGCTGCAGAGCCTCATGGCAAGGGGTGGTCTTCCTGGAGGGAGCAAGGAGACCCAATCCCATGCTGTTGCAAAATGGAGATTTCTAGCTTTCTCACAGCTCAGGTGGCCAGTTTTTTTCTAAAATCAGCCTAGAAAAGTATGTTTTGAATTCTGTTTTCAGTGTCATTTAACATTATTGTTAAATGGCAGTTATGGTGTGATACAAACTGAAGCAAGTCTATTAGTATCTGCTCTTGGTTTGGGAGCTGCTGTTTGGCACCAACTTGCCATTTCCTTACCTTCAGCTGCTACTTTACTGCAGACTTTGTGTCAGGCTTGACTTTAATTCATCTCCAGCATCTTCTCCACCTAGAGATTCATCCCACTCTTTTCCTACCTCTTTTAATTAGCCTGAGACAGTTCTCTATTTCTTTATTTTTATATTTTTTTTTTCTTCCAAGAGACAAATACTGAAAGCAATCAGAAAACTGTTGTTCCTGGAAGCACCAAATCTAAACCAGGGAGGATCTGTGTCCTGGAAAGAACTTGAGGTCCCACTCAAATGCTGCTCCTCATCCTCTCCCTAGATGCTCACATACACAGGCATATCCCACTGGGAAATGACAAGGAGCAGCCAGAGGAAATTGACTTCAGACATACAAAACGCTCCATTCTGCCTCCCAAGGAATGGATAAGGTGGAAGAGGAAGTGCCAAATCCCAAACAAACCCTGCATGTACACCTGTGATTTTGTACACACAGCCCTTTGAACCCACAGGAGACAAAAAGCAGATGAGAAACTCAACTCGATAAGGAAGCCTGGATATTTACATTATTGCATGCTAATGATGGCACATGAGCCAGAGTATAAACCTGGCCTCTGTGAAAATAGGGAAGACCAGTAGGAGTTGTTTCCCTGTGTTATGGACATGAATGCTTGAGTCTGAAGGCAGTGCCTGGATCTCTTTTGCATATAACCCTTGGACTTTCCTTCGGTTTTAGTCTAATCATTGATAATTATTGAAGATGATTATCCAGGAATCATAAGATATATGATTGTTTAGCACATATCTTAAAGAGTTACTACCAGACTGAAAAAGATGAGAGGAAGGAAATTCTATTCCTGCCAAAGCACATAGCTGCGCACACAATGATACTAAATCATCTGGTTGCTGGTATTTTTCTCAGAGAATGAAGTCTTAGAGAAGGAGTCCCTAATCTTCTATGAACTCCTGTGGAACTGCTGTGCTGGCAGAAGAATTGGACTGCCAGGGCAGTATGCTGCACCACTCTGCTCTGCCATGGCAGTATGCTGCACCACTCTGCTCTGCCATGGCTTTGTGGTGGATGATAGAGCCGCTGCTGCTGGAATCACAGGACTTTCTCTTCCATTTAGAGTGTTTCTCACTTTCTTGATTGCAAATGAATATCATAACATGAAGCGAACACAACACAAAAATTGACCATGCGGAACTGAAAGAATCCAGCACGTTCTGTGTTGTTGTTAGATCATGCCTTGGAGGATCAGTTATACTGGAAGCTAAGAAGGAAATGGACCCTCGTTTACAAAGAACTGCAGAGTGATGGATTCGGAATCTGGAGATGGTATCAGGGTGCAGGTACATATTGTTTTTATTACACTATTTTTTCTATTTTTTTATTTCTCTTCTCCAGTGGATAGCCTTTATATCAAACACTTCTATTTCAAAGATCTACCCATGTTTCTGTACACTCACTCACTTCGTGTCACTTCAGAATCTGTAGGTTCCAAACCCAAGACCAAGCTGTGATTCAAAACATTGTGGTGAGCACAGAGCAAAGCCTCGGTGTCTTTCAGAGCAATGTGATGAGTTACAGCACCTGCAGGGGCGGAAGAGGAGTCAGACTGATTTTCCAAAGTACTGACCACTGACATACCATAGGGGTGATTCAGCCTTCAGTGAGGGGAAGGACAAGAGAGGAGAAAGGCACAGCTTTTTATGCCTTCCCTAATTATATGTTTGCAGAGTTAAAAGGGAAGGAAGCAGGGAACGTAATTATTTATCAGCTGCCACTTTCAGTTTGTTGCACGCTAGAGGACATTTCTGCCACTCTCTTTATAAAAAAAAAAAAGTGAGCTTGTTGAATTCTAACCTGGAGCGTTATCCTGGGACAGGACACACTGATGGGAGAACAGAGACATCACAACCACTGCACAGACAGATCCTGCTCCTCTTGCTCCCCTAGGGCCCTTGTATTACCTGACCTCCTTCGCTTCTACTGCTCCACCCAATGCAATAGCTTCAAATTCCACAAAAATAGAATCGTTTCTCAAGTGAGAAACTGCCACTTTTGAAAAGACACGAGTGGATGTATAGTTATACGTATATGTATTTATCAGAATCTGTCCTACAGAGTGACTTACAAAGAAACCGTATGCAAAGGTTGTTATGCTGACACCACATCTCTAGATTTTAGACAAAATTTCAGCAAATCCTTTTGACATAGTCATATTGATATATTGAAAAGTTTGGCAGATGCATAAATTCTGCAATAAACTAATATTTTCTTATGCTTTTAGTTCATCCTCTGAGCACTTTCAATCACAGAAATGCTAAAGCTGGAAAAAATCAGAAGGCTATTGAAAAAGGCATGTCTTCAAGTCTCTATGAAAATGATTTGATCTAGGCCCAGGCTCTGGGTCACACAAGACTTTCTGATGGACATTTTAAGGAAATAGAAAATAATCAAAAGGATGCAGAGTATATATTTCAGTGCAGAAGATAACCAATATCTGGAGTGCTTGACTATGCAAAGAGAGAAAAAGACACTGCTATATACATGCTTTCAGAAATATAAACAATCAAATCTCAGGGCATTGTCTCCACTTTAGTTGCGACAACATAAGAATGAAATAAAATCATAATTTGTTGATATTTTAGCTACTGCATGTCTATTTGACATAAAATTTGCCAAATGGGAGAAGTGTTTTTTTGGGTGTTGATAGGAGGATAAGTTATCAGCTACTCAAATCCAGCCCAGGTTGCCAACAGAAATAATGATAGTAATGGAGTCTCCATTGCCATTGCCACCTGACAGCTGTTTGGCTTATGTGTAATGGGACAGTGGGCTAATCTGATATTTCTAGACTATTCATCACTCTTATTTTCAGACAGGACCATAAAATCCTTCAGACTGCTTCCTAGAAGAGAGATATCAATGCACAAATCCCAAGAGTGTCTTTAGACACATCTAGAACTGAGCAACATCAAGACAGAACAAAAAACCTTCTGAGTCCTGTAAGAGCCCCCCTAAGAGCAAGGCTGGGACAAAGTGGATGCTTTTACAGTTCTCTGAAGTTCTGGTGGTTTCCTCAAGACAAAATGCTCAGTTGTCCCTTAGTCCCTCTATGTGCTCCAGGAGTGTCCCTGTTTTGGCAGCCTCTGGCAGCTGTTCCTACCACCAGTCCCTGCAGTGGTGTGGGCTCGGTCCTGGCACAAGGTGTCAAAGCAGGCGAGCAGCTCCCAGCAGGAGAAGGGAAAGAGAGATCTTTTTTGGAAAGAGGGGCGAAGAGTGGATTTCATTGGGAAAAAAAAAATAATCTTTCTGCTTACGTTTTCCATAGCGAGCATGGCATTTTCAGGAGAAAATTTGAATACCACAATATTCAAGCCAAAATATGAAGTTTTTAATTTTGGCAGCTTAGGACAGGTTTGGGCTGCTCAGTTTTTGACAGTAAAGCAACATATATTCGCACTATTTTTTTTTCTTCTTCTTTTACAGAATGCTGACATTTTCAGACTCATTTTCTTTCAAATGCTGTTTCACTGAACATTTTCAATAACACTTTTCATGGTATTTAATTCTGAGGGCTTCTCACTGTGAGAGGAATAGCCAAGGAGCCAGGAAAGGGCTGTGGGAATGCATTAGCTCTGCTGATTCTTGGGAGTGCGCCCTGCCTTTGCAAGACAGCAGAACAAGTGGAATAAGCCATAACACAGCATCTCCTCAGACACCTTGCAGCCAGAGAGAGCTTCTTCCAGCCAGTCCAGGGGATGAGAATAGGGGATTGGTGTAATGAACGTCCTCCATCCATTACTCATGCTGGCACAAGCTGCCCGGAGAGGTTGTGGATGCCCAATCCCTGCAGGTGCTCAAGACCGGTTGGATGTGACTCTGAGCAGCCTGATCTGGTGGGTAGCAGTCCTATCCATGGCAGGGGATTGGAACTAGGTGGGCATTGAGGTCCGTTCCAACCCAAGCCATTCTATGATTTTATTATTACTGCATTTGCACATATGAAAGACAAATACCAAGCAGAATCCCTCCTGCTCTGTTCAGTGCAAATGGATGGCACAGCTCAGAAAAGACTCAGGGACTCTTAGGAAAAAAACCTTCATGTTTCACTGAGTTCACTCAGGGTCAAAATGTCATACCATTTTTTGGCTGCAGGCACCTTTCCTCCTCCACTAACTTTCAACTAGAGGAGCTCCTGTTGTGTATACAGAGCATCAGAATATTATACACACGTAGCCAAAACTGCCAAAGATAGCAATGAGCAGCTAAACTGAAAGTGATGGCAATGTGTTGATGAAATCCCACTCCCCCGCTCATACAGCCAGACTCTGAAGGATGGCTAACAGGTTTCTGAGCTCCTCCAAGCAATCAACATGGAAATGTAAGTCATGGTTTGGTTTATGCCCAGAGTGTTGAACTAATAGCACTTGTCTCACATGTAAGCAGCTGCAAAACCTGATATTTACACAAGGATTCACAGAGATGAGAAAAGACTGCTTTTATTTTCTAGATGACAGCCTCTGGTTCAAACGGGAATTAATTTGGGAAAACCCTCTGGTCTGTGCCATAGAGCATGCCAGGTTAAATGATGACAGCAGACTCTTTTTTTATCATGGAAGATTGGCTTTAAATTATCGCCATCATTCCCACATTAAGACAGGAGCAATCTTACCTACCAAGGCACCCTTCGTTTTGCATGCCAAATAGACTGTGAGCAAAATAAAATTCTACCTTTTAAAGCCATCAATCAAAGAGCTCACCAATGCACTTTGTATAAATACAAACACATCCAAATACACTTACTAGTAGTTGCCACTTTTTCACAGAGCCATCACTGATAGTACATCCATACTTGGCTTACCTTCAGCAAGGTGGCTCTGACTTCAAAGCTTAAAACTTGCTTTCAATTGGCATTTTTGAGATTCAAGCATCAGCTGACACATGCTGCTGCTGGCAACATGATGGCTCATCTCAGACACCCGGACAGAAGTAAGTATACAGTGTGGTCGTTCAATTCAAAATGTGAAAAGAGAATGTTCTGATGGTCCAGTGATGTCTTTTATTAGATCATTTAGTGCAGCTGGAAAGTGCAGTCAGCTTTAGATACCAAATCTGACCTCAAGTCCCATCGTGAGTTACTTCTGATTTTTTTTCAGCTACATCAGTTAGTCTAACAAACCACATCCCTGTTCTTACAAAACTTGCATCCCTTTCATGGAGAAATGATGGAACAGGTGAAGCTCCTGCTGGCGGAATGCAGCACTGCTATTGGCAGGCAGGATACTGAAATGTGTGATACACGAGATTGTTTGCTGGATTTGGAATGCTTTGTAAACTCAATATGAATTTGAACCTGGACTCCTGTTGGGAGTTTGGAGGCTCTGGCTCCATGCATTAGAATGGTTCCACTAGTATATTTTAAATTTTTTTTTTTTAGACAAAAGTTAGAGTGCACCACAGAGCCATCAGGGCAGTGAGATAGCACGGCAGTTTTTTTTGTAGTAATGTGAAATGGATAACTATGGCCAAATAAATACCTGGCAATTTCCTTGTCTTCCATGGTTCAGTTCCAGTTTTTCTTGGTACAAGTAAACTTGAGCACATATTTTATTCTTAGACATGAGCATCTTCCACAGGTCTTATGTTATGATTATTGTACACAAATTCAAAATACTTCCAAGTCAAACATTTGGAGCTGATGGGCAACTTTACCTCCTATTTCTCTAAAGGCTCCGGTTACTCTGCCTCTGCAGTGGAAGCATATCTGTGCTTCTGTTGAAACCAAAAGAGGAAATAGGATGAGGGAAATAGGAACTGTTAAACAGATTTTTGTCTGATGCTTCCATCTTGTGGCCAACTCAGAAAAGAAAACTTCTGCCTGCTTTTTCAGTTAAGGTGTTAACTAATGCAAGCAAACATTAAAGCTTGTAAAGGTGTCCCAAACATTTCCTCTAGTTATATGAAAGGGGATGAACTACAATTGTTTTGCATTTTGAAGGAACCAAGTGCTGTAGAGGAAGGTCTGGGTTCTTTCTCCATCACCCACTGTGTTTTGACTCAGGAGAGCTGGTAGTGCCAAAGGGCACAGGGCAGAGATAGGGCTGGGCTGATGAGGCCATGGGTGCCAAACCTGGCTCTTTTCCTTGCTGTGAAATCAATGCCAGAACTCACATGATATATAGACTCTCATTCAGCTATCAGCTTCACGAGGCAGCCAGGTCTGCAAGATAGCTTTCCTTTTTCATTGTTCTTGAACATATGAAATGCTTACCTTCCATTTTCTCTGATCTTTCCCAGGGGTTATCCTAGCACACAGCTCCCATACCAGAAGGTGATGGGATATAGGCTTCTCATTGGGATGGGTGCAAAGTCACCATGCCTTAGGTGCCATCAGAAACTTCTCAGGGTGACTGGACAGCTTAGTCCCACCCGAAGAAATATTCCCTCTGGCATGGCTCATAGCAAGCAAGAATGTTAGCCAAAGGTCTGCTCACCTGTACACACTGAAGTGCTCTGCATAAGGCCCACATAATATAACATGATTCATTAATTTTCCCTTCCCATCCTAGCCAGAAGCCCTTGTCTGTTGCACAGGGCACAGTGCTGCCCTCACCACAGCTCCAGCCTCCTGGGCAAATGCCTCTTCCACAAACCTGCAGGCTCCCTTCGTAGCCAAACATTTGCTGAGGCCTTGAGGAAGAGAGCAGGGTCATAAGCATCTTGGTTGATGTCCCCAATGCAGTGAGGAATGGGACTATTGTGCAGGATGGGTCTGCTTCAGCAGGAGGGTTCCCTGAGTGGACACACTCACACACATGCAGTCACAGCCTACGCAGTGGAGAATGTATTCCTGCTCCGCAAAAAGGAAGAGTGAGGGCTGAACCTGAGCTCTGCATCCAGCTGCAGGTTCTTGTGCAGGGTGGGATTTTGATATTACCCCCTTAATCATGGCTTGAGGATTAATGAATCTGTCACTTCCTTCACAGGTGCTGGCCCTCCAGAAAGCAAGGCTGAGAGGGACAAACGTAAGGGCACAACAATGCCATGACTGCCTCCACAGCACCTGAAGTGGTGGGAAGGGTGGTATGTTCACATAGCTTTGTGGGAGGAGGAATCCTCTTTGGTAAGAGTGCAAAGGAGAGGAAACCTGCCATAATTCCTTACCTAAGGCAAGAGCCCAGGCTGCTGTATTGTGATTGATGCAAGGAGTAGTTCTGCTTTTTGAAGAAGCCGTGAAGAAGGAGATGTTAGATGGAGGGTTCACCCCAAAAATGTTAAAATGGAAGTGACTACTGCCTGGACAGGACTTTCCCAACAGGGATTTCTCATTTTCCTGCTGGCAATAAGGGGCAGTTTTCAGAGCAGAAAATCCATCTGACAACATTTATGCTGTTTTCAGACTGATACTATTTAATTCTTCTCAAGTTCACATTCAGTTATATAAACTACTGTGGGAGTACAGCATCATAGAGCAAAATCTGGTTTGGTTCATAAAGAAGCTCAGTTCAACGCAAGTTTAAAAAATATACCTGCATCTATGGCCAGAAGAATCACAGAATCATAGAATCACAAGTTTGGAAACGACCTACAAGATCATCTAGTCCAACTGTCCTCCCATTACCATTGCTACCACAACCCTCTAAACCATGTCTTGTAACTCCTCATCCAGACGCCACTTGAACACTGCCAGGGTCAGTGACTCCACCACCTCCCTAGGCAGGCCATTCCAGTGCCTGACCACTCTCTGAGAGAAAAAGTTCTTCCTTATGTCTAACCTAAATCTCCTATGGTACAACTTGCAGTCCTGTTTGTTGTCTGGGAGAAGAGGCCAAACCCCTCTTCACCACAACCTCCCTTCAGGAGGTTGTACAGTGCAATGAGGTCTCCCCTGAGCCTCCTCTTCTCCAGACTGAACAATCCCAGCTCCCTCAGCCGCTCCTCATAAGGTTTGTGCTCCAGACCGCTCACCAGTTTCGTTGCCCTTCTCTGGACACGCTCCAGGGCCTCAGTGTCTTTTTTGTAGTGAGGGGCCCAAAACTGAACACAGTACTCGAGGTGCGGCCTCGCCAGTGCTGAGTACAGAAGGATGATGACCTCCCTGCTCCTGCTGGCCACGCTATTTCTAATGCAGGCCAGGATGCTGTTGGCCCACTTGGCCACCTGGGCACACAAGAGAAACCATGGTGATTTGAAGTTGGACTCATCCATCCTCTATGTTCATCAAGAGCTTTAGACTAAAGGCTGACATTAGGCAGCTTTAGTCCTTTGTTAAAAACAACCTTTGCATAAAACCTCTTATACACCTGTATCAGAAGAAGCAGAGCATATATAGGAGATACATGACACGTGCTGTCTTTTGCATCCCACGCACCCCTTTCCCCAGCACGTGCAGACAGGCGGCATTGAACCTACCAGAACACCTACCAGTGCTGAACCCAGAACAATTTTATCTTTTGTGGAGAGCTCAGACATCAGTCAGTGGAGTACTAAACCTACCACAGTTTGGGGTCAAAGGGGCTTCACATGGACGGAATTCACTGGTTAAGTTACCTGCTCATTGGCAGTTCCTCACTGTGCACACCAGAAGGGGTCAGGGAACTGTCCTTGCTGCCTGATGACTTGGCAGAGCACTCTACTAACCCAAAATCTCAGGCAGCAAAAAAAAAAAAAAAAAAGCAAGCAAGACTGATCTCTTATAACAATCTTTCAATAAGTGAGTATAGACCTCTCACATATCCTTAAATTATATATCATTTATTGAAATATAGAGATCTTAATTTACAGGATTTGATTTTTCAAAGACAAAATATCAACAGGGGCATTTTGTAATACATTTTGTGCCTACCATCACTCAGGCTAGTTTGCCCTTCTTCAAATATTTCACAACAGCCACCATTTTGAAAACACTTCCTTTTTTATTATTCTAAAATATAACTTTTGGACATTCAAAGTGCAACAGTTAACGTGCCTGTGGAATATATCACAGTAAAAAAAAATATAAACAAAGGCAGTGATATAGCTGTCATAAATGTTTTGGCAGTATTCTAAAAGTCTATATAAAAATACTTATATACATATTGATGTATAACATCACCATATCTCACGTCCTTCTCCATGTATTAGGACCATTTTGTACAAGCTGCAGACCACACTGTAAGGAATCGGTTGGCCACTCCAAATCAAATGCTGTGATAGGCTAACACTGATTGTCGTTATATAATTACCCTAGAGTAAGATTTGGGAATATGTTTTCCAGTGGCTTCTCAAAAATTAAGCCGCAAACTAAAATGTTGGTAATACTGAAAATATTGTAAAACTAAAGGAATCATATCCTCCCACTTCTCCCTCTCTAATAAACCCCACTCTGCCTCTGCCTCTCATTCCAGTTTATAGGCAGGTTTATTGGAGTCCACCCTGAAATGAACTGGGTTTGGCTAGACTCTTGCCATAGGTATGCAAACACTCATTAACTCTACCATTCATCATAAAGTGAGAAGGCTCTGGTTCACATCCACCATTTGGGTCTAGCCCCAATGTATGTTGTGCAATATAGAATGAAATCAGTGAGAGGAAGGGGAGACCATGGGAAAATGTCCTTGTGTTCCAGTAACTGGTATGGTAAAACATGCCAAGCCTGATTTTCAAACCCCAAAGAACACTTGGCCATGTGCAAAAATGCAGGTGAAATTGCTTGCCTAATTTGAGCATGCAGTTGTAATGACTACACATGCAAATTAAGGCATGTGTGGTCTCAAATGGCCATTCAGATATCTGGGATATCCAATAGACAATTTGTGTTTCCTCAATTTATAGTTAATAACTGGAAGGGGACTTTATACCATCTTGTGTGTCCAGGCTATATCAAGAGTCTTTATATTTCACAGTTGTCCCCACACGGAGCTCAGAAAGACACTCCGTATTGGTCTGTTGACTGCAGAGAAAGCAGGACATGTCATTCTCATGGTTTGTTATGATTGTCAGACATCACCAGGGCTGAAAATGCAGGTGCCTCACTTCAGGTCACGTTTCCACATCTGCAGGACATTTGCATGTGGCCGCAGCCAGGTGACATTTTTGAAACTCAGCGCCAAAATTAGTTGCCTGTAGAAATGACAATATTACATTTATTATTCTTCAATCCACAACCATCCACGATGGAAGTGATGGGGAGCTGTGTAGCTTTCCTTAGCGACATTTCATGGTAAAGTTTAGTTTGTTATTCATATCCAGGTAGTGTGTGTTGTCAATTGCTGGTGGTCCATCTTTCATACTTCCTAGGAAAAATACTGCAATGCAGGGATGAGTTTGTACCACATTTGCATTGGTTCTGCCATGCCAGATGCTGAGCGCGTCCTGTTAGGCACTCGTTGCGCTGAATTAGTTAAGTTCGAAAGATGAGCACCAGAAAGGATGGGGCCCTTTGCAGTGGTGTACCTTTCTTTCACGTGTAAGTCTTCCAAAACATAAAATATCAATAACAGTGATAGCAGTAATCATAATATTTTGCTCTTGTAAGTGGTGTCAAAAAATAACTATTGCAAGCTGAGAGCAGGTTTGTTTTCATGCACCTTCATCCAGAAAGCACACTTGAAGGCAATTATTATTTGTAGTTAGAGTTTGCAAAGATAATATTCAGTTTTCTGTTTAAACTTCAAAACTAAGACAAGGATACTTGTTGCAGAACTATTTCTGCTTTTTATAATCTGGAGTTCAAGGCTGGGAGAGATGTCTTTTTTCCTTGAGCTGTTCAAAAATAAAAATGATTTTTCATACCTAATTGTGGAATAAGATTTCTTTTGAGAAACTTTGGAACGCTAACAGTGGGATGTTGCTGGTGGTTTATCATAATCTTCCACTCTCCAAAATCCTGGAAATCTGGCATAAATTTAAATTTAAAAAAAATTTTTTGAATGCTTAGAAGTTCATTTAATTGGAGGACAATAATTGCTTCTAGTACATCTGATTAGAAAAGCTGCTCTATTCAAAATAGAAAACTAAATCTTAGTATATTACGGGATGTAATTTCTTTTCCTTATAAAAGTCATTTTAGCTAGTCAGAGTAATTATCATACTCTACAGGGCCTGATAAAGGTTGTTTCATCAAATTTTCAGGCCATAATTTTTCTCCTTGTACTTAATAATGTTTCTTGTGACTGTGCTTTTACTGAAGGACAACGAATTATAAAATACAGGCTTCATGTTATGGAAAACAGTAGTAGTGTTATCATGAAAACAGCTATCTTCTATAGTTAATAAAGACTTACTAGGTTTCTAACACCTATTATAGATTGGTTTTAATTATTATTATTATTATTATTCCCCTTGCATTAATGTTAAAAAGTAACATGTTTTGTAGTACCGGTCAGTTTTTTGTGGTTTCAGACCTTCTTGGTCCAAAAGTGGTTTTCGCATGTTCTTCAATTCACATGATAGTTCAACAGCAGCTGACACTGAGATTGAGGGAAGAAGTGCACAAAATTCATGGGTGATCTCTTCTAAAATCCATGAGTGTGTTCAATGTGCACCTCAAAAGATCCTTGAGCTGATAGTTATTTACATAATTACAATGATGAAGTATTGCTGCAGTGGAAATTCTATCCGTCAAAGTCATAGGAATGCCCTTGAAACACAAAACTAGTCTGTTTATGGCCTTTCTGTCATCCTCTACCAGTTGGAATGGCAAACAATGCTGAGATGCTCATAAAGTACTGCAAGAAGCAACACTAAAAAAATCCATCTTTGACAGCTCTCTCTCTTTCATTCTCAGGCTGATTCCTTTGCCCGTCACTGGGCATCTCTCCATACAAATCCATCTTCTCTTCACATCCTTGACATTGCAATGAAGTGGTTTTCTCTGTGTAGCAGAAGTCTGTAGACAGCACAGTAAGCTTCCTCATGTGCAGTTAGAAGGTGTCTGGGATTACAGGAAGCTGTCCTCTACCAGATCCGAGGAGTCAATCCCGATGTCATCCATCATGTCAATGTCCTCAATGGTCTCGTCCTCTCTCTTGATAAAAGTAGAGCTACTGGAACCAGTTTCAATGGCACTTTCTTCAGATGTCTGTGAACTGGAAGAGACAAAGATCTCAGAGCTAAAATACACATTAAAAGGCACCAAGTAAGTACCCCAATTTATGAACTGAACTGAACACCACATCTACACTTGCTTTCTGATGCATGACATAATCTTACTCTGACCATGTTTCCTAGGATGCAACACATCTTGTATCTCAAGGGTAATGAACCACGTGGAAATTCATAGGAGGAAGTTGTTCATATGTACCTCCAAGCACTTTCTGACTCATTAGAAGAATATCATTACAACAGTGCTGGGACAGTAGATTAAGTTGAGTGACAACAGATAGCAATAAAAGCAGTAGACAGTAAGATAATACAAAGAATTACAGATAGAGGTAATAAATCTTAATTTGGTTAGTGTTCCTTAGAAACTTCATTTGTCCCGCTATTCAAAATAGTGCAAAAATTTCCAGTGTGTGGCATGCAAGCTCTAGTTCATTACTGACAAAAATGCATGCTAATGGTGATAACTATGTTGAAAAACAGTGTTTTGTAGCTGAGACTGTGCTGTGTCAAATAGTGATATTGTTCTCTTTGTATCTATTGTAGTTTTTATGGAAATAAATAGGAGACATTACTTTTGGAGTGACCTATGTATAATGCTGCTGAAAAGGAAGTACCGAATTAAGCCACTGCCATTTACAGTGGAGGTTATATGCAGCTGTGCTTTGGTGAAATCATTCATATAAGCTGATAAGGAAGCAATAAAAATTTCTGGATACACTGTTATGACAAAATATTACAGATGATAATGAAAAAAAACCTTATCCTGAATTTTAAAGCTCGTGAACTTTAGTCCCTTCAAACTGGAATCATAGAATCATAGAATTGCTCAGATAGGAAAAGACCTTAAAGATCATCAAATCCAACCGCAGCCAAACCATACTACCTTAACTAACAACCCTCAGCTAAATCCTGTCCCTGAGCAACACATCCAAACGGTTTTTAAGTCCAGGGATGGTCACTTAACCACCTCCCCGGGGAGCCTATTCCAGTGCTTAACAACCCTTTCTGTAAATAAGCTTTTCCTGATACCCAACCTAAACCTCCCCTGGTTCAAAGTCATTGAGCTGTAGAGGCAAATGTGATGTAAAATGTGATGTAAAAAGTGCCAACTGAGGCATCAGACAGTCGCTGTGACTTGGCCAAGTCAGCAGTTGCCTTCCTCTGGCAGTCACAGAAGAGCCAAAATGAGGTATTTCACATTGGAAACATTAAGGCCAGTACCACTGCCATACTTTAAAGAACCTTCCTAATGCATAACTGCAGCAGAGCCTAGGAAATGAACTGTGGAGTACGATTCTAAAAAGTATCAATGCATGTCACCAAATGAGTAGGATTCTAAATAGTATTAATGCATGTCACCAAACACGACCCAGAAAGGTGACCATGGGCTACCTGATTTGCAAACTGTACTCACCTGTGCCTGTTCCTTTTGCCAAGCTCATCTTCAGAAACAGGGTCAATGTCAGGCAGGGGGATGATGTACCCACTGTCAGCGCTCAGCCTCTGCTCATCAAATCCGCTCTCTCTATCCTTTAACTTGTCTTCATTCTTGTAGGTGACACCAATGTAAGCATTGTCACAGTCCCCTCTCATTCGAGTGACAGCTGGGTGATCGCTTTTCAGGAAGTCCAGGTGAATCTTCTCATAGCTCTGAAAATATTCATTTCAACAACCTCATTAGATGTTATTCACTAAGACCACCTTTCTTCAGCTGAGTAGCTATGATTCATTAACCCCCAAAACATTTGCTCAATGAGTCTGCAACACTGGATGTAAAAGCCCAGCACCACCAAGTTACTGAGAGTTCTAAGTGACAAGTTGGTTTTAGAAGATACAGGAATGAGTGTGGCAGCACAGAGGAGACAAGCAGATGTGACACAGAGGTGGAGAAAGAAGGAAGGGCAGACTGGGAAATGGAACACCAAATGATGTAGCAGGCAAAGCTTTTCCAGAAGCAGTAGAAATTTGAATCCAAACTCAAACTTCTATCAGAAGAGGGAGGGGGAGAAATTCTACATACGGGCAATATATAGTCCTTTTTCTGGAATACTTTCACTGCCTAGAAAATTCTGTGCAAATATATTTTTAAAAAAACATGCTTTGCTAGAAACATGGAGCTGGTAGGATATCACCGAATAAAACTACAAAATTGCTTTTCTCGATAACCTCAGCTTCCTTTCCCCAGAACATGTAATGCCTCTGCCTGCATCATGTAACTCATACAGGTTAGGATGTGTCAGTCCAGTGTTCATGGCTCTGATGGCTGGACCAACAGTCACATTTCCCTCTAAAAACATGCACAAAATACAGACCTTTTTGTACTCTCCAGGCAACAAACTCTCCACGATTTCACTCAAATGGTAAAATGAAGGTCTTTTCTCTGGTTCACTGTTCCAGCACTTTACCATGATCTCATACCTACAGATAAGATGGAAAACAATTTAATCAACTGGGAAGGAAAACAAGCTATCAGGCAAAAACAAAAGGCAAAATTGTCCAGAGGCTGGCCAGACATGGGAAAGCCAAATACGCACGTACACTTCATTGGTTGCATGATCAGGTTTTGCCATTCGGTAGCCACTCTTTATCTTATTGTAGAAAGTGGAGTCAACCATCATGCCAGGATATGGTGTGCCACCTGCAGATAAAACAGAAAAAAAAAACATTATATGAAACTGAATTTAAAAATATTATTTTACATTGTGTTAATATTTGCAGCCTTGAAATAAACCACAGCTTATGATAATAAAAATGTTTGCAAATCTACAAATACCAACCAGCTAGTGTTTGCTGAACTATATAAAGATGCTCACTTGGAGAAAACGGACAGTTCAATTGTCTGGTTAATACTCTGCTGGGACAAATTTTAAATTTCAGAGATTGTTGAGTATGTCTATGTGCCTAGAAGGGTAAGATGCAATGGTTTTTAAAATCTTTTTGAGAACTGTTCAGAGGCTCATATAGTTATTCCAGTTTTTGATCATTTTATGTTTTGTGGTGCAAGATAAGAACTTTAAAAGCAGTATTAAACAAGCCTGGAAGCTGTTGGCAGGCACGTGTGCCTTTATGTATAAAATATTCTTTTCTCCCAATGAGGGGTTACTTGTACAGAACTGGAACTTTGCAATTCACTGCTTGTAACGTCAAGGGGCTCTAAAGTGGAACCTGGTCATAAAATTGCAATACTGACTTTTCACTGGGGAAGCTGAGTGGTCCCCAGATAGCGTCCCCAAATACTTACTAGCTGCTCAGACCAAAGTTTGACATGACATCAAAATTAATGAAACTAAACCAAAGCTGACAAAAATATCTGAAGTACGTTGTATTGCATCAGCTGCAAGGTATTTCTGGTATGCTCTGAAGTGAAACATTGTCTAGAAAAGACTGAGGCTGGTACCACTTAAAAAAAAAATCCCTTTGCAGTGTTTCTGAAGAGTATTGACTGAACACAGAGGTTGCATGATACCCAGATCAGGCGGTCAGCCTGCATCTGGCAGACTTGAGGTCATGCTCTGCCACTGTCTTCCCATGCTATTTTGAGCAAGTCACTTGCTTGTGTATGTTTCACTTTTCAAGAAAGAGTGGGCTTTCTCAGGTGCAGGCATGCATGCTGTAATGTTTACTCCAAAGACCTCCTTTTCAAAAGCAAGGTTTTCACCTAAAAATAGGCTTTAGACCCTACCTTACTAGTAAGACAATAAGCACAGACTTAGTTGTGCTTCAATTCCCCATCTAAATAGCACTTCTGTGACCCCAGTGATGCTTGTGAATGGATATTTATAGGGTACTGTTATGCCCAGAGATTGCAGTTATCAATACTATAAATAGCAGTGCAAATGCTGTTTTTGAGAAGCAGCTCTATAACAACTTATTCTAGAAAATAACGTTAGGCTTGGGGTTGCCATGGGGCAGTAGCAGATACATACAGGCATGATTAATTCTTCTCAAAGTAAATCTGGGCAAAGCACACTTACTGAAGCAGGCCAGCCACCCGCCCAGGAGGCTAATTAATCAGCCTGAGTCGAGAGCCAGGCTGCTCCCAGCTGGGAAATGTATATTGTCTGTAATTGCTAAACACTGTCATAACCACTTTACGCTGCCATAAACCAACTGTGAGAATAGTGCTGACCTGGAAATGAGAAATCAGTGTCCTAGAAGATTGACATTTTGTTTTCATTCTGTAATGGGGCTTAGATGGGATCGTTTGAAACATATACAAAGAGATTGTTTCTAAATAGCCACTCGGCTGAGATGCAGCCAAGGCACCCTGATGCATGAGGAAGTTCATTCCTCCACAGTTTGGCCAGAAATTCCATCCTGGCACCAATATTTTTCCACAGGAGCTTTTCACTCTCTGCTTTCAATTTTCTGTCAAAAAAAAAAAGCTTGCAAAAAAAAAAAAAAAAAAAAAAAATCCCGCACAAAACCTTGCAAAAGTAAATAAATGAATAAATAAATAAAACCAAGACTTTTGGAGAATAGGGACATCTTCAAACTTAATGCTGGCACTTGAAACCTCATGTAGAAGAAACTGAAAGTTGATTTCACACCTATATTCCTACTGTAGGATTTGAAATGCTGTATGTAGAACAGCTTGGACTGAAAAAAATTAATTACAACATGTAAGAAAGTGTTCATAGTACATACCAAGAGAAAATATTTCCCACAGCAGAATACCATAAGACCAGACATCACTTAATGTTGTGTACAGATTGTCAAAAATGCTTTCAGGTGCCATCCATTTTACTGGAAGGAAGGTCTGTAGCAGAAAGAAAGAAACCCCAAACCACATAGATTAGTCATTAAAGAAATGCTTCCTGTTACAACTGTTGTTTGACAGTCGGGATTAGCTTCTCTTTAATAAGAAAAACTTGTGAATGTGGCTAGTACGTATTTTTAATTCCATTTCACAAGGAGATATCAGGATTAGAAGCAACACTACTCTGCTCCCCACAAGAGTTTATTAAACTACAACTGTATTCATTTTCTCACTAGCAAATGACTAGGCTGATTGGAGATATAATGCAAAGGGTGGCACTGATGATCTAGATCTGATATGTCATTGATGGATGTGTTACTACTCTTCATAGTGACAGATCCTTAATTTATCCACTCACAAAACTTGCCAGTTAAAATGTAAGCCTGTGAAGCACTAAGTGAGGCCAAAGAGCTTTCCAGCTTTCAAGCAATCTTAGGAAAGTCACAAGAATTAATGAACCAAAGAAAAATTGTTCTTGAGAGTGCTCGTCTCAGCAGTTAATTAGTGTAACTAATACTGCTAACCGGCATTTAAGGCTGACACTTCTCACTGCAGTTAAAGCAAAGCTCAGGGGATTAAGAAATACATACGCTGCCCTTGGAGACGTAGTTGGAATCATGCATGATGTCTCTAGCCAACCCAAAGTCACAGATCTTCACGATTTTGCCTTGAGCCAGAAGGACATTACGAGCTGCCAAGTCACGGTGCACGCACTGCATGGAGAGAAATTAAGTCTTTCAAGGAAGTGCTAATTCCTAGAGGGCTGTTTCACTTCCAAAGCTCTCTGAAAACACCCAGATCATGTTGGCTTTCTGGGCACAGTCTTAACTTCTTCTACAGTTCTTAACCTTCTTCTACTGCACAGGCACCGATACTGTCCTCTAATAGAGTCATGGAGGCATGAGTCCTCAGGAATAGAGGGGGCTCGTGTGCATTTACAACAGTGGGTAGGATGCAAATTGATGCCTGTCCTCTCAACCCATGGTGTGCTAATGATAGATCGTGCTTGCACCACACTGGCCTGTGCTTGGATGGATCCTCCACCTAGACCCTGCTGAGATCCATCACTGACCTATGACCCTGACTTTACCAATGACACAGGCTGAAAACGAGGAAGAGGATTTTGCTTTGATTTCTCAAATCATGGCAGTCTCAGTCTCCAGGTAAGTTAAAAAGCTGGTTAGAACCCCAAAACATGATTATATTGTATTTGTTTTCAGAATCCAAACTGAAACCCATAGTTGAGACATTTGGACATTTCTAGTTGAGACATTTGGACATTTCTTGCATTTTTACGTATTGTTTTATTTACTTACATTTTTAGAAGCCAAGAATTCCATTCCCCGTGCAACCTGGTAGGTGAAGCTTAGCAAATCCAGTAGGCTCAGACCCTCCGAACTGTCATCTGAAAGAAGGTTTTTTACTTCTGAATCTATTGAGAAACAGAGAAAAGTATATATACATTTGTGCTGCAAAGTGTGAAAGCAGCATCCATTTCCTTTACCTGAAATGATTCTGAGCTGACAACTGTAGCAGGCTGCCATGGCCAAAACAATCTTCACAGTAACTAACCAATGCTGATGTCTGCATCAGTTGCTGACATATACTGCTTTTAGTGTTAAATGTAACTTTTGTTTTTCCTCCTGTCTGCATATTTTTCCCACAAAATTGCAGGAAAAAAAGAAATTTAAAAGGCTCACTGAAGTGCTACACAGGTTGTTTATAATACTCAGTGTGTGGTTCAAAAACACCAGGGTTTTTTGCATACGCATACATTCTTATCCACTTACACTTTCTGAACACTGCTGTATTTCCCAACGAGTATCCACTGGAACAGATCCAATACCAGCAAAAACAATCAGGAATTCTATGGCAACTAATCTTATATTTTTTATGAAAGATGTCGGCAAAAAAACAGTCATGATTCTGTGATTCATTTATCCCTACTGTCCTAGAGCACAATACGAGTACTTTAGTCTGCCATGTAAATCTGGGGCTGGATATGCTTCAGTTCCTGGGGCCAGAAGTGACTGTGCCTATTTTTAAGTAAAGCATATTTAGATTCTGAGAAAAGGAACAGGGAATAGGATGTATTCATTATCCTCATTACATAATCCAGGAAAGTATTTGGGATTGTTGCACATTTGGTGCCAGTTAATGTGAAATGTAAGTGGAAACAGAGCAATATAAATTACCGTTATTGTTGTTCATTCCTACTGCTCAAAATCTTGCAGACTACAAGACTAATGAAACCACTGCCTCCAAAGAATGTCTGCAGCCCCACTGCAGAATATGGCCCCTAAGCACTTCAGTACAGAAGCAAACAAATTGCCCCAGCAGCATGCAGTGCCACCAGAGCACGCTGACAGTCACAAAATCACAGAATCATAAGGCACCAGCTTTTAGCTTATAGTTGATACTCATATGCAGAACACAGTTGAGTAGTTTACAGCCATGTCACAAGTGGCAAAAATCAGACATGTTTATTTGTTTTAGTGATGCATGCAAATAGGACAACTCTACGTTACCTGACAAAGATTTCTTCTTATATGAAGCAGGTCGATCATACACAGATCTCTGAATATCAGAGTATTTAGATCCCTCTTTCCTTTCCAGCATTGGCACATACTGAGTTGTATCAGCTTGTTTCATGTCCATGTATTCTCCAGTGTTTTCAAATGATAAAATCACATAGCTGAAATTATAAAAAAAAAAAAAAGCAGTTGTATCAGCTATCAAGGAAGGTGGCTTCCCTGCCACAGCATCCTATGTTCTGATAGTTTTTAGGACACACAGTTGCATTGCTAAGAAACACAAGGGTTTAAGAGCTGATTTATTGATAGGGAACACACATAATAATCCTTCATTACAACACAGCAATATATTATCACACACACATTACCAGAGACTACAGTAGTTGAACCTATACAAGTGCTTCAAAGTTGTCCTTTTGTCATCAGTCAGATATATAGATATATAGACATATCTTGTCTAACTTCCAGCAATCTCACTGAACTCAGCTGTTACTACATAGGGCATTTAGTTCAACGAGTTCAAAGACAGATCAATTTATTCATTCATGCAGTTTGCATCAAACCCAGTCAAGCTGAGCAAAGCCATGCTTAGAAGAATAGTCCCAGATGGACTTGGCTACTGTCAGTTGGTCTATTTGCCAGTGTGGTTTTTTGAAGGAATTTCTGACTCCTTCTTAATCCTGGCTGATGTTATGGCATTGCTTGATTGTTTAATGCATAATGACAAGCTTCCTCCACCATCATCTGGCAAAAGCTGCTCAAAGCAATACACTGAGACTAGCTAGACCATTGGTAGATAAAGAAGAACACTTAAATACAGATAGCAAGCTCCGTCACATTATTTGACGAAAAGGAGTTTTAAACAGTGAAAAATTCCCAAATAAGAAAAAAGGAAATCAGATAGCTGTGCTCTACCTGTAATACTTGGATGGACAGAGACAAAAGGACATCTATACAGAAAGGAGCAACACTGGGCTGTGCTTTCTTAATGGAAACATGCTTTGGGACCTCAGGATAGATAGGGAAGAGAGAATGGAGAGACGACATTGACTGTGTGCTCCAGACATGCTGGAACAAGGCAGGTGCAGGGCTACTGTTTTCCTATAAATATGTTTTTTCCTCTAAATCCGTGTATCTTTCACACTACTTTGGGCAGAATGAAATTTGTTTAAAAGGTCTGCAAATCTGTGTGTTGTGGTTTCCTGTGTATCTTGTTTAGAAGGAAGGCTGTAAGCACCTGTGCCTATGGAGAACATGCAGTGGTCCTGGGGCTGTGGGCATCTGCACAGAGGAAACATGGATCTAGGATGCATGTCAGGCATATTGAACAGAAGCCACTGAAATCTTTTTAGGTCTAACAGTACTGATGAACAAAAGCCCACTGAGATGAATTAGGGAGAGCTCCAAATCAAGGAATGAAAGGAAAGGAATAAGAGTTAGTAATGCTATTCCTTACGTTGTAGGTCATACATTTTTTTCCCCTCTTTCCCACCTTCTTGTGCTTTCATCAGCTGGGTTCATCCCAAAGATATCCAGATCTTTCTTTGGTTTCTCTGGATGTCGACTGAGGAAGTTGTCCCTGTTCTTGTGCAGATAGTTCACCAAATCACCATAAAAGCAGTATTCAGTGATTATGTAAATAGGACCTGATGAAATAAGGCAAAATAATGCATCTTTCAAAAATGACAGCTCCCAAAGACAACAGAAAATCAAATATAAAACATGAAGATTACTAGAGTTAATACATTTCTATTTATTAAATTACGACTGCCAAATAACAAGTAGGCTTGTGAAATCTATATTCATTTATATTTAATGCTGAGGTCAATCTCATTTGATATTTGTGTGATTGTTAAACTGTGAATGATAGCTCCCCAACAAGCATCCGTTTAATCAGCCAAACCCACCTGATTTTGTACAAGCTCCAAGCAGGTTCACAATATTCAGGTGGGGCCCAAGATGTGTCATTATCTTCAGTTCAGACATGAGTGCCTGTTTTTCACTGGATCTAGCCGTAGCTGTTGAAAAAGTACACCTGCCTCTGAGTGAGAGCAATCACCACCTTCACAATAACAATTGATCTCTCCTTGCTTGCCTCAAAGAGCATTTCTAAAATGATTTCTTGAAGAAGACTGTGTCCTTTTCTTGACAATAGGACTTCTTAAGACTTGGAGGAAGAGTCATAAGTCATAGAATCATAGAATCATTAAGGTTGAAAAAGATCTCTAAGATCATCTAGTCCAACCATCCACTTACCATCAATTTTGCCCACTAAACCATATCCCTAAGTACCATGATTCTTGAAGATGGTTCTTGAACACCTAATGAATGACCATCAGCTCTGCTGATGGAGACCTCTTCTATGGAGCAGAAGATACAAAAGGTAGGAGGTAAAATGTCCTGATTAAGAAGCATTGTAAGTAACAAAAGGGCTTCAGATATCCATCAGGAAAGAGGACTTATTTGATCTATGTCTAGAGCTGACCCAGTCTATTTGCCCTTTTCCAGGGGTATATTAGATTGCCTGTGTAGCACAGGGGCACTTTGCAAGCTGCTTTTTTCAGCACTAGAAAGTTCCTCATGGTTCTTGAGCAACTGGTACAAACCTGCTCCACACTGCAGGTAGATTTGAAGGTTCAGATATGGAGAAGCTATTTATCCACAGGCAGTGCTCAAATAATGTAATGGGAACATGCACCAACTAGAATAGAAAATGGAATGGTGATAACTTACGTTTCAGCATTTTCACAGCTACTTTCATCACTGGTTGAGAACGACTCAGTCCATATGCTGTTCCTTCCACCACTTTTCCAAATGCACCAGAACCAAGGATTCGACCTGAACATGAGAAAGAGCATTTTTTATTCCAGTGTGTAACAGCAATTAGCCTCATTTTCTGCTGCTGTTCCTCTTCGGGCTATGAGTTCACTCACTTAGACAGAACACTGATGTTAATAATAATAATAATAATAATAATAATAATAATAATAATAATATGTGATGTCGTTAAACAGAAAATGCAAATATATTTTAAAGAAATTAAGTACAGTTCCTAAATAAAAGCAAGTAAGCAAGCATTAGAAGTGCATCTACATGTGGGATCTTGTAGGAGAAGAACTCTGAGAAACTGTGCAGTTCATACAGATTTGTCCCTTATTCTGCCATTCTACCCTCACCCTCCCTAAGCATTGAACTTCCTATACCTAAACTTGCCTCAGTTGGTATCCGACTACAGCACAGTTGTGGCCTTCACTTCAGATCTGAACTAGGCTCTCCAGCTGTGGTTTTAGGTTACTATATTGATGCTGATACAGCTACCAGTAAGACAGGCTGAAGGGAATCAGCAGAACATTTAGAAATAGACAAGCAAGACCATCAGTAATCTGAAGGAAGCTGAAATACATATTGATCACATATGAGGGAAACTCCTCTGAAGTTTAATGTACAAGTGTGTTTCATCTGGTCGAATAAATTTTATTGCAAATTTCCAAGTGCTATGATGAAACAGCTAATGTTTATACATATTTACTCTTCCCACAAATCAATTTAGACAAAAAGTTTTGATTATTATATCCTGTCTTCTATTATGGATGCAGCATGCAGAATAATTGTGTATAGATTGAGCAGAATTCTAAAGAAGTATGAAGTGCACAAACATAATACAAAATACTATAATTCATTGATTCCATATTGGACAGCAAGTTCATTAAGGCAACGTTTATTCAGTGAACAAACCCCTGTATGAGCTCCAGATGCCAGGACATTTTCATATTCCCAATGAGCTCTTTCTTTTTTTTTTTTAACTTCCAACATGAGGAGACTATATAGGGCTTTTTACTATGGAGATAAATAGCATTTTGTCTGTGATGTTCACTTGTATTTTGAACTTTCTGCCTTTTACGCATCTGAAGGTGTTATATGGCATGCAATACCACATGTTTCTGTTATCCTAAGGCTACAGCCCATACTTTTATTGTATACACTCTTTAGGGAAAAAGTTTCCAGCCAAAAATAAATATCTACATCGTTAGCAAGCACAAGAAATGGTGTGTGCTTAGATGAGTTACAACTAAGAACTTCTCCAAGATCATGACAGTGTAGTTTGTCATGCACACGAAAACCATGCTGTTTCTTCTCAAGATTCCTGTGCTCCAAGTTATTCTTTCCAGTCAGTCAGGATGTGAGAAATCTTCCCACTAAATTTCGGACTAATTCAAACAACCTGAAATTTGGCCCCTGAAATTTTTCAGCCTGAAAATCTGGAAGCCACATGGCAGGATGCAGCCCTTCAGAAAGTGATCGCGTTTGCTGATGCTCCTTGATCTTCCTGTCTTCACGAGCCAATTTCTCCCCAAACCATGAGACACACATCTCCCTCCTGTCCCTCAGCCCAGCCTGAGTGCATTCAGAGGCAGGGGGAGCGCTTCCGGAGTGGCAGGGAGCTTTGCTGCTATTCCCCTTTTCACCCCTCTTGACGCACATCCCATCTGTTCTACACTTGAAATTCAGAGCCAGGTGGGAGCTGACTGCTTACAAGTTGGAGGCATCTGTAATGCAACCAGCTCCATTACATTCTGGATGTCAAGGCCTTCAGCAAAGACCAAAATTAAATTGTGTATTTATTATTCTTAATAGAAAGGCACGACTGGGATCTGCCTGCTGGAGGAACAGGACTGCTTCTCTGTGACAGAGGGACTGTGCAGACAGCATCACTGCCAAGCTCCTGAAGCTTCTAGAGGAACCGCACTCGGGATGAGAGCTAATTTCAGCCCAGCTTCTGCCCAGGTCTGCAATGTCTGCTGAGACAAGCACAAAGGTTCCATATTTCTGAGAGGACACACCTACAAAGATGAAGTCCCAAACACAGTTTTCTTGACCAGACTGTTCTTTGGCTAAAATTAAACTTGGATTCACCCCATACTGACCCATAACTTTTTTGACAAATACCAAAGGCCAAACAAGCTTTATAACCCATACCCAGCTTCCAGACTCATGGGAAATTAGGTACCACATCCCTAAATGTGATAAACCTTGAACCTTAACTTGCCTTTTGCAAGCTGCAAATAGAGATGGGTCTGATTCTATTAGACCAACATTTCATTTTATGAAGTCCACTGTGACAAAAGGGGGAGTTGTTAGGAAGTGATGGAAGCAACTCTGCAGCCTCTACTGCCATCCCAAAACCCTGAGATCCCACAGCACTCAGGTCCCTTTCCTCAAAGGGCCCTGGCCTCTGCCTCGTCAGCTGAAGGAGGATGTCCCACAGGGACCTCACTGCTTCTCAGCAGTACCAGGGAGAATGGCACACAAGCAGCTCACTGCATTATCCAATTTCTTGTTGTTGCACATCCCCTAGTCCTGTGCTGGTTGCTGGGTGTTTTAAATAACAGAGTATTACACACTTAGTGGAAAGGAGATAGCAAAGGGAAATGTGCAATGTAACTCTAATTTATTAATGGTAACTCCAGCGAGCCAACGTTCAGAGTTGGCATTTCATGCTGCTCTACACTCCAGGCACTAGTAGCTGGAAAAAAAAAAAGAAAAACCATATACACAAATAGACACCAGCTGGCTTACTCAGCTAGAGTGGGAAGCACTCATCTGAATGAGCCAAAATGTTTTTTCATCCTCCTTCAGAGCCTCCTTGAGTTAAAGGTGTGATTCTTTTGCTGCCATCTTCCACTTCAATAAGGGAAAACCCACATAGACCAGAATTACCAGATTAAGAAACAAAACAGGTCCCCATCAGCCTGATAGGAAACATTTAAAAAGGCAAAACTGCCAGCAGAGAAATGTTAACCATGTCAAGAAGAATGCTTGAGCAGTCCTGTTTGCTAGCAGGACAAGTAGCAACCAAGTTCAAAGCTCTGACTGTCATGAATGTACTTGAGAACAGGGAAGCACTGAAGGAGACTGATGCTCATGAGTCCGAGGTAGACAAAGTCACAGCAGTCGTCTGTTAACTAAGATCTGACAATTTAGGCAGATAATTAAAGTCTGAATTGTAATAAAATAATTCCATTAAATATTCACCCTCTCCTAGTTTTCAATTAGCAACATGAATTGAATCAAAGGAAGTCATTCCTGAACCAGAAAAAATTGTGCCTCTTCTTTTAAGAATTAGCATCAATTCTTTCTCTGTGGTGGAGCAAGGAGAATGACAGCAGGGGAATGTATTCTGTAAACAACATCGAACAAAAACTCTCCTTTCAGTTCTCTTCTGCATTTTTTTGTATGCAGCTTGATGCACAGACACCTCCAAGAGAGGGCTGATTTGTGCAGTTAAAGCACTCTCTAGATAGAACATTAAAATTTTATAATCACTACAGTTTCGACTGATATAAATGACAAATCAGGCCAGTTAGCTGAATTCTGCATGAACTCTAAAGCAGGGACAACAAAACAAGAAAGCAAAGGAGGAAGGAAGAAGGGCACTAGCCACAAAAACACATTATGCAGTTACTCAGCAATTATACATGCACATCATGGATTAATAATTTTAAAAATATTTCTAATAAAATTATATAACTACTTGCAGGTTTCCCTTGGCCTCTCCACATAAACATAAATGTCTTGCAAATTAAAAATACTGATTCACTTCTTCTGAGTGTCTTAGCAGCAGTGACTGTTGGGGCTGGAATTTAACCCTGGCAAGGACCCTTAAGTCATGTTGAGATGGGCACTGAACATCTGGAGCACTGCAGTGCTGGAATGAAGGTGTAGAAAACACTAACACGAGTTGCTCGAGGCTGACACCAATACAGAAGAAGGGGATGTGGAAGGAAAACAATGGAAACAGATAAAGAGAGATTCTTGGCTTTGTGGCCATGAGGAAACTTACCAAGCACTAACCCATCTCGAGGAAACTCCCATCTGGAGTCATAAGGTAGCTGCATTGGGTCCACATAAATGTATTCATGCCCATCAGGGCTGATAGACTCAATGACTCTCCATCTTATCTCATACCTCGGCTTCTGCAAAGCATATTGAATGTAATCATTAGCCTTATGTCTGACTTGAGATCAAAACCCAACTGGGCTCAGCGTCCAAACTGAAATACTTCTTTCTAGATTACCTGTTTCCAGATGATGACCAGGACAATCAGTGAAATTATCACAATCACCAACAGTACTAAGACGGCAGCAGCCACTGTCAGTTCTGATCGCAAGGCTGTGGAGTAAAAAGACAGGCCATATTTTCCTCCTGAGCCACGAAAGCATGACGGATGTATAAGATACCCATCTCCCACACCTTTCTAGTTCCCATGTCCTACAGATGTGGAAATAGCACCTGGGCTGGTGACTGTTAAGCCTCACTGAGCCTCTCAGAGCTACAGTCTTCTTTGTTTAGAAGAACAGCCACTCATAATAAAATGATAAAATGAATCAGATATCCCATAAAGACCTGTAAAATGCCTCATTCTCACATGTTTCTGGGTGAATAAAACCCATTTTCATTTATTTTTATTTGCAGCAGTTTATGTTTTTATCTACTAAACTTTCTTATAGACTAAAATGAAGTGCGCTAACGAGAGGTGAAGCTGGCTGCTGTAATCTTACAGAAGGACAAAGCAAACTCACTGGGAGCCACAAGTTTCAGTTCCCGAGTAACAGCACCAAGGTCGTTTCTTGCTACACATCTCACAGCCAGGGTTTCCTCTACCTTCTGGAAGGTCACCTGGCTTTCCACCATATTCTTCTCATCCAGGTGGGCTTCCATGTGTATATCAGAGATATTGTTAGTCAGAAGAGTCCAGGAAGTGTCATTGCTGCATCTGCAGAGAGTAACAGTGGAAACATGCGTAGGGTGTAGGTGTGGATAAAGAGTCACCACAATAGGAATAATCTTCTCCTATGCCTTTCTTCTATCAATTATAATTTTAATGAGCAGGAATGCTTAAGGCCACCTTTGTGAAAAGCCTGCATCGTTCTCCCATTGGAATTATCAGCCTTCTGGTACTAACTATTGCTGACACTTTGAAAATTTGATCATGTAGCCCAGTGGGTCCAGCAGAGATAGATTTTGATGATACTAGGTATCCTGTAGAGTTATAGCAGTGGATGGATCTCTACTTCTACCTGAATCCTTCATGCCATACAAGGCTTCCTGTGGCAGGGCTAAGAGAATGACTGTCCCAGGTGGCAGGAGGAGATTTTAGTGCAGTGGGAGTGGAGCACACGGGATGGAGGTCCCAGGGCTCCTGGACTCCTTCCATGTTTAGTCTCCTTCTCCTTGGCATACACAGCCTCCCAGAGAGAGCTCAACAGCTCCTAGCAGCTACAGAAGGAAACAGTGTAGACCAGCAAAGCCAGGAATGATCACTACATATGTCTAGAACACTTTGAAGGTGACAATTATAATCTGGGGGGAAATTGTTCGATTGAAAATTTAGAAGCATGCAAGAATGTTAATCAGGGATCTGAGGTACCTGTGAAGTAGCAGGAGCCCTCAGAATGGAGGGACAGGTACCTTTAAGATCTACTACATTCAATTAATGAACTGAAAGCTTTTACCAAAGTTAAATGGATGCACTGTGTATTCTTCTATTTCACATAATCACTAGGAAGGGTACTGAAAACCTCTCAAAATGTAAGCAAAGTGTCTCTGAAAAGACATTAGAATTATGGCTTACTAGCCCTTGATGAGGAAAACATGGTATGATAACTAATAATGTTAAGCTAGCCAAGAATAAAGCAGTCATGTTTTAGATAAAGCTCCTTTTCTTACTTTTTAATGTCCTTGCAAACCAGCCATTCCACATCAGGAAGCGGGGTCCCTTCAGCCAAGCACCTCACTGTCTGCCTGCCAGCAGAGCCTTGGTGGTCATCCATGAGGTCTAAGATCAAGGCTGGAACTGGAAAGGAGTCAGGAATTTGTTAAAACATTCAAGAGAGTCTAAAAAAGCAGCCTGGACTCTCCAACAAAGCAGGGCAGGTATTGTTTGTCTGACCGCTTAGTGGCAGCTAGAGCCACTTGGCCAGGAGATCCCTGTCTGCTGAGGAACATGGGGTATCCCAGGCTAGAGCCACGAAAAGAAAGTGCTGTGTGTATGCCACGTCCTCATGTCATGCTAAATGAGTTATCGTTCCCGCTGTCAGCTGGAATAACTTAGATGGAGGATAAAGTTTCTTTCTGGCACAAGGCCAGTGCAGAAGTCAAAGCCAGGATTAGAGTACAAGAGCTGTGAGGACTCAGCACACATGCACTGTTCCAGAAACCCCAGTTCACACTTCTCTTATCTCCACAGCTCAGGCAATCCAGTACTCATTGTTGAGTAAGTGGATCAAGTTTGTGCTGTGGCCCACCAGTTCTGGTGAGCAAGGCTTTGGGAGCCCTTACCTTGTATTAGTAACGAGAAGGTGTATCTCTTAATCTCATCTTCATTTTCAGCAACCAAAGTATAGTACCCACTGTCTTCTTCCTTGGCCCGGATCAATTTTAGTACACTTTGAAACCTGCAGAAATGGGAGTTCTGGTTTGTACTTTTGTATGCTTATATTTTGTTGTTTAAAGCAGGCATAAAAAATCTACTTCAGTGCAACATATAATCTGGATACATGGATATTATAATGTGCTGACACTCAACATTTCTGGCATGCCTTTGCACTAAAATCATTGTTCAAACAGTAAATAGTTATCAAAACACAACCAACAAAGAAGTGGGCATTATTACATTCTGCTTGGTTCCAACGAAGACTGTGATTTTTCTGGAAATAGCAAAAGATTATTGGAGTGAAGATTTTTTGCAGAAACTGAAGAGGGTTAGTACCCAGAATCCAAGATTTGTATGGTTTGGAGATGTTAATGCTATTAAGCATTACCCTTTAGAGCAGAAAACACAGGAATTTTAAATGTTATTGAGGAAGAAGCAACAAACTGCAGTGGAAAGAGAAAGCAGAAGTTCTCAAATTTCTAGAGGAGAAACTCTAAAGCCAACGTGGCAAAGTAAGATTCATAAGAGAATTTTTACCGTGTTTCCTGGACCCTGTTTGAACTAGTAACAATCTCAGTAAGATTTTCAATCAGAGTCACATTATCCTTCAACCAGTACATTTTTGGAGCGGGGTACGCCTGCACATCGATGACAAAATTTTTGACTTCATGTAGATTGACAGCTTCCAAAGGGCTAAACTGAGGCTCTAGATGAATGAACCCTTTGTCTGAAAATAAAAAAGCCATGCATGAACAATGCTGCGCAGCATTTTTCAAGAAGAGTGTTTTCTAACACATTAATAATTTTTGGACACTGAAATCAGACTATACCATGAACTGTAATGACTACTTTCTTATTTTCCTTAACCTCCTTGGTTGCATGTCGAGCAGTACATTCATAATCCCCTGTGTCTTTCACTGAGGCGTCAGGAATGGTCAACGTGTAAACCAACTTCTGCGATGGGACTTTGATATCATCAAGTTTTATCAGACCTTTTTCTTTCTGTAGTTTGGAGAAGGAAAAAAAAAAACCTTACTTAAGTAAATAAGCTGAAAATTGAGGATTTATGATGCCACTGGAGCAAGAGCAACTGTCTAAACCTTGTAGGTCAGAAGAATTGTTTATTCAATCAGGGATATATCTTGAAGCCACAGGCATAAAAGGTCTGTCTATAGAAACAATATCCTTCTGGGGGCAGCCACAGACCAATGAGGAGATTTAGAGCTCGTATTTTGTCGATATGAAACAAAATACCATGCAAACTTTGGGTGAGAAGCATGAAAGTGCATTTCACTGATTCTGCTACTTTCTCCTCGGATAGAAAAGCTGAAGGACATTTTATGAATTTTCTTTCTTTAATTTGCCTAAAGAAGGGTGAAGATTTTTCCCTCCACCAGACAAAAAAGTAACCATTTATTAGACGCTTTGTCCTCCCTGTTCTCAAAACAAGAATAATTTATTGGTAAGAGAAGAATCCTGCAAGAGTAAGGATGGGGAGAATGGTCAACCATGAGAGGCTAGAATAAAAAACATTTTGCAGATAGTTTTGAAAGATGGCATATAGCAGAGGCTTTAATGTTTAACGTAGAAAACAGAACAATATTTAAAATCATTTTTTCTTTTAGCATCTTAATGTACTCAAATAAAAGCTGCCATTTGGGATCACAAGTCGTTTCTACTGCTCCATGCCCTGAGTTACCAGATTTTTATATGGGATGCTGTGGAATTCTCCACTGACAGGGACACTAACCAATTTTCACTGAATAAAGATGTGTATGGGAACTGCTGAGTCACAGCCTGAACCTCTGACTGATCACCTGAGGCGAGCCATGAGTCAGACAGAGGAGCACAGGTGAAGGCAATTCACCTGTGCTGCCGGAAGGGGTGGAGCCAGAATCCACCCCTCCTAGACCTATTTAAGAGCTGGCTACCAGTAGGGAAGGATCTCATCTGGAGATCCCTCCTTCTGGTGTTTTGTGGTGAGCCTAACATAATGGTAAGCCTTCCATTTATCCTCTCTTGTTATCATAGTCCACTTCACCTAACTCTCTTGTTTTGTGTTGTAACATCTTGATATCCATTGATTATACAAGATGTTAAGCAGGTTTGAAGAGTTCTGAGGTTGTCCCAAAGTTTTAAGACTTTCTTACAACATCTTTCTCATATGTTCTTTTTTTTGTTTGAAAGTTCTCTTTAGTGAGTAATTACATTGACTGTAAGAGTCATTTAATTTACGCTGGCACAAGATGCAACGAAGGCTCTGAACTTGATTCCCCATCATCCTATATTATGCTGAAGAATCCAGGATTTAAGAGAGATATTTTAGAGATTCACACCCTCAGCAGTAGCACTATGTGCAGATGTCTGACACATTCCTAGATCTTTCTATTTCCACAACGTTTCTTTTTCTGAGCCAGCACAAGACCTGAGAGGCAGCATTCCTCCCTCTGCACATGGGCTCCCAGTCACACCTCACCTTCCTCTCGTGCTTTTCATACTTGCTAACAACACTCTAACTTTTGATACTGCTTTCTTCTGTGGTACCCTGAAAGTAAAATAAATTACTTTGTTTTTCTTTCCTCAGCTGCCCTCATTCAGAGAAGGAATTATTTCCAACCCCACCTTCTTCCTAATAAGTAACTATAAACATACAAACAAAAAAAAAAAAATTAGAGAGAGATTTACCACTTTCCCGGGATAATTCCACTGTAAATTAACCACCTCATTGTCAAAGACCACACAAGTCACTACGATGGTCTCGCCTGTTTTGTAGACAGTTTTCAGAGCTTCAATTTCAACTGGCAGCTGTGAAGTAGCTAAGAGAAGAGAGAGAGTGCAAATTTAGTTTAAAGTTATGCAATTGCTAAGCGAGCTGGGAACTAAAAGTGACTATCAATACACCTGCAGGAGCAAGGATTATCAGAGAAGTATATGATATAACCCCATGATGCTAGTGCTAATATAGCTCTTATATATGAGAAAGGAACTGGCCTACACATTATTTCTCAGGTTATTTCTTTTTTTTTTCCAAATGAAAATAAATAAATACCTCTTAAAATATAGATGAGGAACTCATCGGACTTGAACTCCATGCCTTTAACCATTGTTTTGCATGTATATGGTCCTGCAAGGAAGTTCCCTACGAAGCCTTGTTTGCTGTCGTAGAAAGCATAGACAGGCTTGTCTAAACTGTTAACTAAGGTCACTTCAGCACTTGGGTCACTTGTCCGACAAGGGATAACGGTGGGATCACCTTCTTCTACTAGGATGAACTGGTCTTCTGGTAAGGAAGGAACAAAAGGCATGTCTGGATCTGTAAGAAATAAGAAGTTTACATCGCCTTGTTTTTTTTAAAGTCCATGTAGAGGAGTTGGATGTCAATGACTATGTATGGGACCTAACTGAAATTAGTACAGTAGAAATCAGTTTTGGTGTTGCTTATATGGCTAGCACCATTAAAGTCACCACTTCATCAAAAATACTTCAGGGTGCATCTCTTTGTGCGTTTCTAACATATCTAACACTGCAGTTATGAGACACAGTTAATTATGGTCACAGCGTGTGGTTTTCGGACTATGGTATTCAACCATAAAAAAGCAAACAAACACCTGGTAATTTTAGTTCTTTTAAAGTCAACAAAATACATGCCAGCTTTCCTATCCGGCCAGTCCAAAGACTGAGTTCAAAACATAATTGCATAACATATCAAACATAAAAAGCAGAGCCCTCATATTATCTGCACTTGGCCATTTGGAATAAACAAATAATCCCCACTAGCCTGGAGCTTCTGTGCGAAGCTTTATAATGAAATTTAATAAACAGCAATACAAATCCCTCCAACAATAGTATTTATGCTGCACTGGCAGGCTTTTTGTAACAATAGTCCAAACACAGCCCTTTATCCCAAACACCCTGCCAAATCCATGCATTCATTTTCCCAAGTTAATTTGAAACAGAAACAAGATTCACCTCGTTTAGTTTTCTCTGTGCTTTTAGTGAAACTAGGATATTGTGTGAAGTCTCAAAGTAATCTTCCTTGGCCAAAGTGGGTTGCTGCCACCCATTGCCCTCCTAATTCATTGCAGGAAAAACAATTGTGAAGACAGTTTATAGTGGCAACAGAATCATTCTCTGTAATTTGGAGAAAAGGATATGTTTCTGCATTTATGACATCTTCATGTTTGGTGAGTGGAAAAAATTACAGGGCGTCTCTGCCTTGCATATGTGGTAGGCTGAAATCTACACCCTCTTCAAAATCAAACCAAAAAACCTCTTCTTGAGGAAATCTTTCGTCTCTTGCCTCTGTATCCTTTTACTAGGTGAATTACAAGCCTACTTAACAACAAAATCTTTTGGTGATATGGGTAGACCTGGTTGGAAATTGAAATGCACGTGCCAAAGCCTGAAACCTCTTACTACTTCAAAAATGAATACAAACGCTTTAAGTTTATTGTGGGAAATGTAGAGAAAGTCTTGGAAGGATCACTGCATTCAAATCACACATCATGAACTGCAAAAACTTAATACCACTTCAAAATAGCCTTAAAAAAGCCTCATTATACTTTCCTGCCCTTTTCCCCTTCCACAATTCTCCTTACAATTTCAGGCATCATCTCCTCTAAAACTTAAATAAGTTTTGCAGGATTATCTACAATCCCTTCTTTTCTCCTTCATATCCTGCTAAAACTATTTACTGCAGACATCATAGCTGGATGTTTGCAGACCCTCTGGCCCTGCTCTTCTGCCACTCATCCTCTGCACATCAAGGAAATACTTAATGGTTTGCCAGGCAGCCAGCTGCAGCTGTCTGCAGTGCCTAACACAATCACAGAAGAAAAAAAAAAAAAAAGAAGAAGAAAAAAAATCCCATCATTTTTATTTGATGGATAGCATGGAAATCCTTCAAAGGAATTTCCAGCCAGAAGAAGGGAGTGGAAGGGCATAGCTGATGATAAGAAATTCTGAAAAGAAGGGATGCCATATCTTCTGGGTCCAACAGATTTTCCACCACTACAGAGAATGGTGGCACAGGGACTAGAAGGCTGTGGTTGTCATGAAAATTACCAGGTACTGCATGAAATGCTGTATGGAAATACCATATTTTTACTCTTGCCTCAGCAAGACTGCTGGCCAACAGCAGCATTTCTTGCTTCTGCCTCTCTTGAAACAGCCACTGCAAGACAGCTCTGCTGCTTTATGCTTCCTGGGCCCTGTGCATGTGTGAGCTTCTCCTTATTCTCAATTTAAATTAAGTGAAGAACAAGAAATGGCCTTCCCCAGCTGGTGACTTCAATGTCTGGTGTGGCACTAATTGGACGAGCACAAATCCCAGAACATCCACCAAAGTCACCCATGAATGGGCCAATTATGCTGTATGACTCCAAATTCATCCTTCTTGAGAACTGAAGCTTCAACCAAAAACGTGAAAACCAGTATAAAGAAAGATGAATGTGTCTTTAGACTCAGAGGTGCTGGTCTCAATTTACATGTTAGGGAGCAGCTCAGAGGTCATTTCGTTTCCCTCACTGGACAAGCTGCCCCCAGCAATATGCCTCCTACGAACACCTACAGGGCAGCCCTCCCACCCACCCCTGAGGAGGGCTGTGGCACCCCCACTTACCAGGCACATAGATGTAGATGTCCTTCCCCTCAACTTCCCCATCCTCCACTTGCGTGTGGTTATAATAGCAAACATACATTCCCGTGTGAGCGGCTGAGGCATTTCCGACTTCGAGCACTGTCACGAAGAGGCCACTGTTGTTCTCCTCGTGTCTGATGTCTATCCTGTGGCTTCCCTCGGTCACCGGGTACTGCCAGCTCACTTCGCTGTCTCCAGAGCATTTGAGTGTGAAATTGGAATTCAGCTGTACAACCATCTCATTTCTGTTGGGAACAATAGTCGGCAGAGGAAGCTGGCAAAGTGTTAGGAACGGTCCTGGAAAAAGACACAAATAAAGAACACATGAGCGCACAGCCCATCCTCAGCACAGGGATGGGAGAGGAGGCAGTGCGGACCCAGAGCAGGCACCTTTATGGCCATTTCAGACGTACTGACACTCCAGGAAATTTGCCTTTGTTAAAAGCCAGAGCTGTTCCCAGCGGAGGGCAAATGGCCTCCCTTTGAAATGCTAAGCAAGGAGTGTTTGCTTGCAGCGTTCTGTTTGGCAAATCCAGAGGTGAAAGACAGAGGGCGAGGTTAGAGAAGGCTCCCAATCCACACCTCGGCTTCCTGCCCAGATGTGGCCAGATGTGGGCGCTGCTTTTTTGCCCTGGCTGCTGGTTCGTGGGCATTGCAGGGCTGGGCTGCAGGGCTCCGTGCAACGCGGTCAGGAAGTCAGCAGTCAGACAATTTTCGAGTAAGCTCGCAATTGAAAGTTAGAAACCACTTCCCAAAGCCAACACCTGTGTTTTACATCTGGCATCTATTTCTGCAGAGGGCTGGAGTGGGGGCTTGTATCCAAAGCTTGTGCATCAAGGTCTACCTCTAGCCAAAGCGTACAGAGGGTTTACAGCCAAATAAAACTGTATTTCGCTGAACTAGATGTTGTAGATGGCACTTCTTTTCAGATGCAATCTATGTTTATGTGATCAGATTTGCAAGCATAGGTAATTTGTAGGTGGGCTGGTGCAGGGCCAAGTCCCAGAAGGAAAATGAGGTCTACACCCACAGTTCCTGAAGGAAAAGAAAGGGGAATTCACCGGGGAAGCAGTGTGAAAGTGAGCTCTGCACAACAAACCAGTTCTGGGAGCCCAGGCGTTCTTTGAAACCAGTTTCCCACATCTGCATGTGTTATCTGAGCCTGCAGGGCCCGTTCTATATTTGGCAGCCCTGTGGCAAGCTTTGCCCTCCCCTCCCAGCTCCATGCGTCCTGCAGATGTGGGCAGCTCTGTGGTGGGGACAGGGGTGCCGGGCCCACACAGGCAGCCTGGGCTGTGCAGAGGTGCTCCGGCATGGCAGGACTGGCAGCTGGAGCTCTGCCTTCTCTTGACCTACCAAAGGGAAGAGCAGAGAAATAGAAGCTGGAGGCGGCTGGCCAGCCATTTGGTGTGGGTTAATGTTGACATAGCGAAGGGGAACTGAAACGTGGATTTATGAAGGAGCAGGGATGGCTTAGAGGAGTGAGGAATATTACCTGTGAGAAAACATCCCAGGATCAGGAACATCCTTGGGGGAGCACCCATAGCTAGCGACAACTGCAACAGAAAGAAGGCAACAGGGAGCCAGTTAATAGCTACGGCAGCTTGCGGGATCCCTCACTGCTAAAGGCAGGCACGTCCCTGGGACCCCTCTTGCACACGCAGCTTGGTGTAGTGCATGGGCTACGTGGTAATGGTGATATGGCCAAGGAACCACGACCACTGCTCCTCACCCATTCTGGCCCACCCCACTCCTGAATTCTGGAAACACAGCCCAGAGCTGGCACTTGCAGCAAACAGCCTGCACACAGCCTGCTGCCTGCCACGGCATCCAGCACAGAGCCCAGAGAAACACCCTGCCCTGACGCGGGGTCAAAGCTGGTGAGAGTACGATGGCTGTATGCTGTATGCATCTGAATTTTCGCTGCTTGCAGCTTTTTTGGGGGGAGAAAATGTATATTTAAAACCTACTTTTATTATAAATCTCACAACTGTAAGTGATATTTTTGTCTTACCATTGTACACAGTGTATATATAGCTTACTGAATACAATACAAGACAATAGCGTTTATTGCTTATTTGGGAAGAATTCCCTTGATTGAGAGACATGCTATTTAAAACATATGCCAACATTTTCTGATGGAATAAATACCCAATGGACTGCAGGCCTGCACTGCCATCACTGAGCAGCTCTTCTCCTCAGCAGTGTGAAGAGCCATACATCATACGTGATCATTTCAGCTTTCAAACAAATAGTCATAAAGCATCAGTTGTGAGGAGGTAACAACAACAACAAGCACCACTGTAATTTTTGTGCAGTCTGAACCTATTTCTACTCAAAGCCCTCAAGCAGACTGCTGGATGTTTCGCAAAGAAGCAGCTCCTATGACCCCTGCTCCCATTGAGATCAATGGAGACTTCTGTCGATTTTAATAGTAACTGGATTTGGCCCAAATCCAACATACACTTCAAAAAAGACTGTACAGAAGAACCCCTAACCTGAAACGTGGACCAAGGAGTAAAATAAAGGATGATGTGTCAAAATAGAGACAACTTTTCAAAAGTCCCAGAGAATTTTAATTCATCCTCTGGTTTTCTGCTCCACAGTTCTGAGACAGGAATGCACATAGGTGCATTCAGTCATTAAAGCAATGCCAGTACCATATGGGAGCAAACTGGTTGCAGCATGCCAAGGAGTGTTTCTGAACGAGCCCTTCTTTCCTCCTGCAACATGTGGTGCAGGCGGTGCTCCTTTGCCAAGCAAAAAGTATCTGACTCTGATCAAACTGAAAGGTCTCAGGAGCAGAATTAGAAGACTTACAAAATACCAATCCCCTAAACACGTAGAAACAACCTTAGAATTTCAGCTGACAACATTCCAACAGAGACAAGCCGTTTTGCCCCATTCTTCAATTAGCAATAATTGCCACGTGTTTATGTATCTGTCTCCCATTGATAGCAGATTCTCCGACATCAAAGAAGTTCCTTCATTTCAGCCTCTTTACTTATTTTTTATCACATTTATGTCTTGCAGTATTTTTTCTGATAAAGTAACCCACTGTAAATCTTTAAAGAATTCCCATAGTCGGCCTTACTGATCTGATGTTGAACTCCCAAGCAAGATCCACAAGACAGTGTTATCCCACTGTCTGCCAGTTCTCCTTCTGCCCTTTCTGTCAGAAAAGAACAGATCTCTCTCCCCAAGTTGTAATGTTTTTCCAGGCTATTCTATGCAGGGGAAGCAGTACAGGGAGAGAAAACACAAAGCTAACTCATCTTTGACACACAAACCTGCAGAAGCTCTGCTGAAGCAGACTTACACTGCTGTAAAGCTGTTCAAGGACTTCAGCTCTGTGACTAACACAGTTTAAGCACAGGTGATGGCATTTCCAAAGTGCTACTTGGTGTCTGAGGTCTTAGCTGGACTGCCATAGTGTTCAGTAAGAGCTGAGTGCCTCAGTCTACCCTTGCAGCTTAAAATAACACAAGAATTTACTGAATTTGCATTTCCCAGCAGGCTGTTCTTTCTGCATCCATAGTTTTGATCTTGCCCCAATGATCTGTTAATCTCGGCAAAACCCAGTGCAATATTTATTCACTGTGAAAGACAAAATAGCCTTTTAAGGACTCATCATCATCCATACTCAACATCTGTTGGACCTGGATTAAATTACCTTGTGCATCAGACTCACACATGCCAAAATCACGGTTTAGCATAGGCACAATTAACACCTCTGTTTTGGGCAAAAGAGGGTTTCCTCATTCCCACTCCAGGCAGAGATGCTTCACATTTGTTGATATCTACTAACACCTTTTATTTTTTTTTTCTGCGCTTATTTGGCTTTTTTACCTTCTTCACGGCAGGGAAACCCTTCTTGTCCCAAATTACCCACATCTCAGCCTCGAGTAAACAAACCAGGTTCCATTTCTAGCATCACCACTTCAAACTGCAAGTTGCTGTCATCTTGGTGAAGCCTCATATTTATGGAAGTATTGTCAGTGCTCATGCAGGGTAAGTTTGAGCCAACTTTGATTCTGTGCATAGCTTGAACATGTTAAAATAGAAAACATGGGAGCACACAGTGAAAGCGTGATGATGCCATGAGGGGTTTGCCATGTTCACAGGAGTGGAGGCTGATTGCCCAGGGTAAAGCAATCATCACATCTGCCCTAATCACTGGGCTTCAGAAGGAACTGGCTGTAAAGCTGGTATCTTTGTTGTACGCTTTAACGATAAAAGAAAGTCAGGAAAAGAACATCAGAAGAACTTTTATCAGCAAGGAGTCAATCTTCCGAATTCTCACTGCCAAGTGCTGGCTTTCTGCCAGAAAGGATTTCACTGACTGCCAAGCAGAAGACAAAGGAAAATCAATATCCAGAAAGCTGATGGAAATATGTGTTTAAAAGATGATGATGCTCCTAGGCGATTCTTCTGCATGACCTAGAGGGAAAGCATGATGGTGAAGCAAAGAGACCCAGCAGTATATATATATATATTTATACTGCAGTAAATCAAACAAAGAGCTCATTCAGGTCAGAAAGCCATCCCATCTACCAGGAGCTTGGAGACGACGAAACTCATTTCCCGTCCGCTACCGAATCGCTGCAGTTCATCCTCTTCGCCACACGATGGCAATGTTGATCCACGTTGACAAACCAAATCCCCCGTCCAGCAGAAGGAGACGCTGGTCTCCAGCTCAGCAGCTGGAACCCAAACCACGTCTCCTACAACAATTGAAAATAAAATTTCTTATATCTTAATTTCATACGAATTTGACGATTTTTCTTCTTTGGGAAAGAAAAAAAAAAGTCTCTTTTGCTCGTATTTACGTAAATTATACGATGGTAAGTGAGTTGCATATCTTGGCACGTAATGATGTGATTATCCTTGTTGTGAGATGGCCGGGTAATTTCAGGGGAGATTTTGTCTGAGTGGCAATCTGTCCTTCTGGGAAATCTTTTCCAGCAGAAGCCACGGCCAGCCCAGGAAAAGAGGAGAATGTTTCCTCTCTGTGGCATATACCACTGATTGAATGTAAATATTCAGTTGGGACCTCCTGAAAGTTTTCTTAGTTTGCAGTTCCCAAATTACAAACTCAGTTCTCTGCAGGAACAGAGAAAGCCCTGCAGCGCAAACAGGAGGATCTGAAGGTTTCGATGGGGAAAGACACAAGCAATGCAAGAACATTTCTTATTTGAAAAATCTGGCATAAATGTTCTCCCCAAACGAGGTTTGTTTCACAACCCTCTGCAAATGTTTGCCTCTAGCGTAGCCTGCGCATCTCTTCTGAGCTACATGGGAACAACCACACACCAAGCTGAGCCCTATTAGGCTCCTACAGCATCTTAGCGCTTTGCAGGATACCTAGAGAGTGCTTAAACCCTGTGAGCCTCCTGGTCAGCCCCAGCCCTTCAGCCTCACCCATGGGGACAGACCCCACCAGACTAGGAAATGACAGTGGAGAGCAATTCACAACATCTGAATTTACAGAAAGGACTTTCTAGTTGGTCCCAGCAGACAGACATGACAGGCACTTCCAAGGAACGCATCTCACTTAGGTTTTCAGGCTCAGGAACTTCAGAGAACCCCTCAGATCACAATGTAGTTGCTCAGAAGCACTGCATTGTAAAGCCAATTGGTTTCTGTCCACCGCAGAAGCCAGGAAGCCTCACCATTGCAAGCTTTTCCCTTGGGCGTCCATGAAAAGCCTTATTGACATGCAAGAGATGAGTCAAGCAGGAGAGCAAGGCAAGAGGGAGAGACAGGACAGCTTGCTTACTTGCTTGCTTCTTTGAAATTACCAGCAATTTTTGCCAGCACCAGAAAAATTGCCCCTCAGAAACTATACCTTAGTCTTTAAAATGAGAGAAACAAATACATCCTAACAAAATTTGCAGTGTTGATATACAAGAGTGAAGAGTGATGTCATTTTGGCCATGATGACCTCAGGATACAAGAGAGGGGAGGTTTCTATAAGGTTATCCATTTCACCCATTTTTAGAGCAATAGGTACCACTGGAAATAAGCAACGAGGTCTGAGCTACACAAGCCTTTTTCTGTCTACATAAATGGTACTCAAATCCTAGATTGATGCTGTGGCACATGGAGACGTATTCGTTTAAAATATTTATTGCTTTCTGCTTTCCTGAAACCTAATATGTGCGTATTCCTTTCACAGCCACATGAAGGTTTCCAATACACCAACAAATGGCAAAGATGCCCCGGTGCCACACCACGAAGCTTCTGCCCGTGGTGCCTTGGGGCAGCATTGGGACAACAGACTCATTCTGCAACAGGGGAGCCCGCCTGCAGGCTGGGAGAGCCGCTTTGCTTGCCGACTGCTAATTCCCACTGCTTTGTGCCGTCTCGTTTTTTTCAAACTTTTTTTTTTCATGCGTCGAGGTTGGCTAAATTGCTGTTTAGCTGAGGGCTCTACAGTGCTCTTTGTTAACTGGAAACTAAAATAGGAGTCTTGCTGGGAGATCTTGCTCTATCACTGCTAGATCCGGAGTTAAAAATCAGATCTCCACAGTTGGGATTTTGATTCACGAATGAGAGAGGGACCACTGATGTTCATCTACTTGTTTTGACCCCGTTCCCGGCCCCATCCGGGGCCATTGCTGGGCTCCACATCAGCACAGAGAGATGCTGAGGGTATCCTCCTTTTTCCGGGGTGCCGCACGGTGTCCCCACTTCCCTGAGCCATATCAGCTGAGGGAGCTGTAGCGAGAGGGGGCAACACCAGCGAGAGGTGGAATAACCGACCGCCCACCGCTCCCCAGTGGGGAGGCAGCGGGGACACTCAGCCGGCCAGAACGGGGTGGGTTCATACTTTCCAGCCCCCATTCTCGGGGCTTTCCCTCCCTCTGCCAACAGGAAGCTCGAGTGGTCCCCGAGGGGGCGGGTAGCAGGGTGCCCTCGAGCTTCTTGAGCTCCCCTCTCTTCGCTGAAGCTGCTGCAGATCAAAGGCTGCCGGGACACCGAGCGGACCTTGCTAATACGGTAACTCCCGGCCACTGTGCTGTTTATGCAGGAAACAATAGGAAAGCCTTTGCCAAGCCGGAGGTTTTTTTTTTTTTTTTTTTTTTTTTTACACGAGGTAACTAGAAAAAAGGTTGGGAGGGTAAGGAGAGGGGCAAACAGAGCCATGTTTTCCTGCCCCGATGTGTGCTGCGCTCCTTCTCCGGCGTGCTCTGTCAGGAGAAGCACGGACCCCCGTGCCCCGGGGGACGGGCGCTATGCCGCGGCCCAGAGAGACGCGCCCGCGGTCCCGGGACGGCTCCGCCTGTCCCCGCCCGTCCCGAAGATGTGGTCGGGCCGTGCAACGGCGGGCTCCTGACGCCGGAGCGTTTGCGAGAGGCGCGCCGAAAATGCCGTCGAGGGGCGCTGGAAGGGGGCTGGGGCACAGGGAGCCCCCCGTGGCGGGTGCTGCTGCCGCCTCGCTGGGTCTGTCGCTGCTCGCTCCAGAAAAAGCAGTCCGAGTCCTGTTCTCTGGAACGGCTCCTGGGCTGCTGGGTATCCGTCCAAAAATGTTGAGCAACGCCGCAGCCAGCCAAAAAGCCATTTCCTACTCGCTCCCAGGACTTTTCCAGGGGACTCCAGCCTGGCAGCGGCTGGCAGCTCCGCAGCTCCGCGCTCCAAAAATCCAAACGGTGGCCGCAAAGACTTCGAACCCCCGCGGTTAGGGGCGATGGGCTCCGGCCGTCCAGCGGGGCGGCGGCGGGCGCGGAATGGAATCTGGAAGGGCTCCAGGTACCCGTCCTGCCCGAATTCAGCATCTTCCCTTCCGCTGAGACGTGTAAAAAAGACGGGACGCGCGGGAACGGGGCGGCTGGAGCCGTGCGCGTCCCGTCGGGGGAATCGGGGGAATGGGCCGGGGGGTGAGGTGGGGAAAGGGAGATCCGAGGTGGTGAAAAACAAAGGGTGGGGGAAGGGAGCGGTTGAAGGAAGCGAGAGCAGAGGTGCGGATGCGAGAAGCGGGAGAACTCTGGGCGCGCCCCCGCCTCACTTCGAGACGCGTCCCCTCGACCCCCCGAGGCTCGCACGGCCGCTGCCCGCGGAGCCGCGGCGGCAGGAATGCGGCGCGGTGGCCCCGCCGCGTGTCCCAATGTGTTTGTCATTAATGCTGCTCGCGCCGATCGCCCCGCCGCAGCCGCCGCCGCGCCCCGACGGCCCGCGGTCCCGGAGCCGGCAGCGTCCGCAGATCCGCGGAAGGCGCGCGGCTCAGCCTCGCTTGGGCAAAGCGTCGGGGAAAAATGAAACACCAACAAAATAAATGCGTGGGGAGAAAAAAAAAATAAGAGAGAAAAAAATATATATACGTATAGCGGAGAAAGGAAAACAAAACAAAACAAAAGGTGGGAAAACTGCTCCTCACCTCCTACCTCCTCCTTTATAACGCGCAGATTCCGTCCTGCAGATTGTAAAATATCCAAAATATGTCCACGGCTTTTGTGACTCTCCCCGCTCAGGCGCGCTCCCTCCCGCTCGCCCTCCCTCCGGCTCCGACTGCAATGGTCTCACAACCCGCGTCCCGTAATTGATTCAATGTTATAGTCCATCCTTCCAAAACTAATCATTTGCTTTAAGTAAATAGCTGTCAGGAAATGAAGCCCCCTCCGGCCCCTTCACAATAAGAGCCGCCCCGGCTCGGCCCGCGCCCCCGGCCCCGCGGGCGGAGGCTCTTACGCAGGCAGGGGGACAGCCTCAGCCTCCAGCCTTCCCCGGCCTCGCAGGGGAGGGGGCGGCCGCCATATGGCAGAGGCGAGGGGGAGGGAGGGGGGAATCTGAGCGTTTTGCACTGCGGGGGGAAAAAAATATATCTATAAGGAAAAAAAAAAAAATAGTTACATGTAAACTCCGAGTGCTCCCCATGTCATGAATGAGCCTTCCTCCTCGCACCCTCCGGGACGGCGGGGCGGGCCCCGTGGCCGCGGGCACCGTGTGAGGCTGCGGCCGGGCGGTTTGAGCTGGAAACGAATTGGCGGCTTCCTCGTGTCCTTTGTACGCGGCAGAGCGGGGGTTCGGGACGGAGCGGGCGGACGGTGCGAGACACGGGAGCGTGAGGCACTGACACACGGGGGGGCGAGACGGAGCCCTCGTGGGTATGAGTGAGAGCCGCAGCGAGAGGTAACCGCCGCCGGGACGTCCCGAGCCCTGCTGTTCCGACGGGACCGGGACAGCTCTTTTCCTCTCCGTCTTTGGTTCGCTCCTCGCCAACACAGCCCGTCCCGTCTGAGGCCGCTCGAGGCGAGCTTTGATCCCCGCTGGGTACCGCCGAACCGCTATGTGCAGGCGATAAGCGGGAGCCGCTCCTCCCGCGGGCACGGAGCGCGGCGATGCGGCGGCCGCGGGCAGAGGGCAGTGCTGCCCCGAGCACGGCGCTTCCCGGCCTCCCCGGGAACGGAGGGCATCGGAGCTGAGCCCCGGGTCTTCGCCCGCCTCTTGCTCTCCGTCTGACACTTCTTTTTTCCTGTTTAACATTAAACAAAATTTGGTCCTCAATTTCCAGCGACAGGATGCTAGGCGGGTTTTCTCCGTCCTATCCTAAGGCTCAGCCTCCGAAGCGAAGATGCCCTGAATGCAGAGAGAGCAAAATCGAGGCCGCCATCCCCGACGTGTGCGCGGGGGCTGGGGTTGGGCAACCCGGTGCGGCTCAAGGGGTGCCGGCCTCGGGCACGCTCCGCTCCGGGGCTTCCCCGGCTTGGGGGACTCACGTCCCCGCTATTGGTTCCACATGTTTCTGCAGGAAACCATCGGAGTCGGATCTGCGAGCGGCTTCTGCTCGGAATGCTAACAGGATACCGGAATGCTTGTGAATAAACAACGCTGCGAGTGAATCAAAAGCATAGGGGGAAAATAAGGAGAAAAACAAACCAGTAGACCCGGAGATTCTCTGCCTGGGGGCAGCAGACCGACCCTGGAATTTGAGTTGGAAAAGTCCCATCTGTGGAGCCGAGGGCTTCGAGCACCACGAGGATGCGGCCGTGGGCAGCGCCTGGGAGTCAAGCGGAGACCCCACAGCCGTGCGGGTGGGGCGATCCCCGATGGAGCATCGCCGGGATCGGATGCGATACGAAGGGCGCTCTTGGTAAAGGAGAGAGCAAAAGGAAGGGAAGAAGGCGCCTTCTGGTTGCAATTACCTGCCTCATTTGAATAATACCTTTGTCGTGATCATTATCGAGCATTCGTTAACGGCTTCCATGTGGGATCTCACAAGAGCGAGAAAAAAAGAAAAAAAAAAAAGGAATTTGGGTCTGGCAAAGTGGTCCGCGGGGCTTGGCCGGAGTCGGCCGTGCCCCTTGCCCCCTTCCCCGACGGGGCTCCCCCACGTCCACCACCGCAGCGACAAGGGGCGAGGGCCCTGACCGCAGGAGAGACCATCCACCGCCTTCCTAGGTCCCGTTCGTCTGGCGGCGATGCCTTACGGGTTGTCCCGCGCAGGAGGGCTATGGCATTATTTAACACAAACCCCCGAGGACGGCTCCCGAGCACTGCCTCCCTCCCCGTGAGGCGCAGGGGGGTCCCGTCCAGGAGGCGCGGGGTTACCGAGAGGACAAGCTGGGGGCGGGGGGATTCTCAACGCGGCAGCCCCCTCTGCTTTCCCCTCCTCCCCCGACGTGCTGCCGCATCAGGCATCCCGGAGCGTGTGTTTATGTGGCAACAGATGGGAGCTGCACGTTCCGAACAGCACCGCGGCGCCCGCGCTGGGGCCGCTCCCTCTGTCTGCGTCCCCGCCCCGCACCCAGGGGCTCGCTCCGGCCTCGCAGCGCCGATGGGCTCCGACGGGGCGGCCCGCTCCAGTCTCGCCCTAACAAAACATTCACCAAAGCGAGAACCCCAGTTCTGTGTAGGGCAGATCCAACCTGGCGCAGAGAGCCGTCAAACCTCCAGAGAGGGAGAAAGCCGAGCGGCCTCTCCTCGCTTGTCACTACCAATCTGTGCTCACATCTATCACGGAGAAAGGAAAACGCAGCCGCCAGGGCCGCCTGGGGCAAACAGGAGCAAGGCGCAGGGATGCGCCGGCCCCAGCGGGGCTGCTTGGTCCACGGGAGTTTATCGGGAGGTTATTTTTTCACTCTTTCCACAGCTCCCCCATTCTGTTTGTTCGAGCATCATCTGGATCTGTATAGCGGAGATTCAGTATCTCCAGGGAGGCAGGAGCCAGAGAAAAGGAGCTAAAGGCAGCTCCCCGGCCCCAGCCTCCCCTCCCCACCTTTATTTTGATTCACTCCGCGGTGTTTAAGGCAGCTCCCTGTGCCCACCGCGCTCCCACTAAGGCCGCTGCTGCCGCGCCGTCGAGTTGTTTTGCTTTCAGTGTTACATTTGGCTCTTGACATTAGAAGTTGCCAAAACAGCCGGGAAGGCTTTATTCATTGTGGTGAAAAAAAAAAAAAAAAAAAAAAAAAAAAAAAAAGAGAGAGAGAGAGAGAGAGAGAGAGAGAGAGAGAGAGAGAGAGAGAGAGAGAGAGAGGGAGAGAGAAGAAACAGGCTTTGTTTTTCCTTCTGCTCCCGCCCTGGCGTTCAGGCTGGGGCAGAATAAACAGGCTGCTCCGGTCCCAGCCCGGCACAGGGTGAGGCAATGCGGCGCAGGGGTGCAGCAGGACGCTAGGGGGCAGCGCAGCCCGCGAGAGGAGCGGCCCGACCCGGCCGGGAGAGCGGGCACGGGCCGCCCCCTGCATTAGGGAGGGGGCAGCGCTGGGTGCGAGCTGTGGCTCGCAGCTGGGGCTGATTAACTCATCTCTTAAATAGCACCCGCTTAGGCGAGGTTTAGAGGGTTCTTTCGTGAGTGTTTGGTTTTGCTGGTCTTAGTTACAGGACTAGTGGGTTCGGAGAGCAGCGCGAGGGCTTTATCCCTGCGGGTCCGGCGCTGCGCAGCTCCCAGGCTGTTGGGATGTGGCGAGCAAAGCTACAAGAGCAGTCTCTGCCCCACCGCAAATGAGATGTTTTCCCTGCGAAATCATTGGACATCCTCTGCTCGTTCAGCCCAGGTTTGGTTTTGATCCATAGGTCCCCAGACAATTATTTTTGCCTTTGTTCTTTGGAACTGTAGCAATTAAACATTTGCAGTAGGACACAGGTACAGCTGAGCCAGGCTGCTCTGTTTCTTGGTCTGGCTCCTATTGGTGTGGGCTTTATGCCCCCGGGCTGCTGTGCTCAGGGCGTTCAACTGTGCCCAGAGGAGCTGCCCACTGCAGGGCTGTCTGAGGCATCACTACCCTTATGCTGAGCACAGCCAGCCTGGGTTTGGGCCCTTGGATGTGCCTGGACTGCCATGTCTACCACGTGTCTCTTGCGTGGGTAGGGAAGGACTGAGGCAATAGAGCACAGTCAGGTGTCCAGCTCTGGAGGGCACCGTTCCATGGTAACTTTTCCTCTGGTACTCATCTCTTTGGATCAATCTGCAGTAGCGTAACTGAAGCTAAAGCCACAGTTTCTGAGTAGCAAGTGACTTTCAGAAAGGATCTTTCTCTTCCCTGGATGTTTTCTGCTCTTGAGTACTATGGCAAACAGAGCACCATCCTTCCTTTTATGTGATATGGAGAGATTCTGAGTATGGGTCTCACCCCTCCTGTGGATGAAGAGGAGGAAAAGCCCTCAGTGCCTCCTAAAAGCTTGTAAAACTGGGATTCCTAAGCTGCAAGATTCACCCAGTGCTCTTCAAAAATAGTTCAGCCATTTGGGATTGGAATAATAAACATCTGTGCTGACACATGCAGCAAAAGCTCCAGACAGGGAAGTGAATTGAGCTGCTCCTTTGCTGCAGCGCTGAGGCTGTGCTGGAGGTGCGTCAGCAGGAGCTGCCATTCTCACAGTGCTGTGCTTTTCCTGCTCTCAGGCATGACACTGGGGTTATTCTTATAACCCTGATCTCAGACAGGGGAAATCAAGAATTTGTATCTAGAGCAGTTCCAGGAGGTGGTCAGAGACCTTCTTTAGGTAGAAAGGACTGACACGCTGAAAAGTAGAGGAAAATCCTTTCTCTCTTTATTGTCACTTCAATAAATGAGTAATGAGGCTTTTCCTTTTGTCTAAGGTCAACAGGTTTTAGCCTGTCCTTCATCTCATTCTCCAGGGAGTACTTGCTGCTCCAGTTACGTGTTTATTTGCCTGTCCATTGTCGAGAGTCCTTTAGGGCGCTTAGTTGTTTGCACTTTACTTGAGTGGGGCGGTTGCAGAGGGAGAAATGAGAAAGTGAGATGAGGAAAAGGCAGGCACAGCCCCGCTCCCCCCAACCACAGATGGGAAGCGATGGCTCAGGAGGCACTCAAGAATGAGGTGGTGGGAGCATCTAGGTAGGCTTTGACCCTCAAACTGGTAGCTGTTCTGGTCACGTATCTCTGGCTTTAGTCTCAAATATCTTTTAGAAACAAACACAAAATGTCTAATGGGGAAACTGGGACAGATTCTGCATTGTATGAATCTGGTGTAACTCCAACCTCAAGGAAAATATTCCAGATTGAATCTGGTATAATTAAGATTAAAAACTGGCTCTGGAAGTCTTTTCTTTGGCAGTAAAGTTAGAGAAGTACTGTGAAGAAAAATAATTCAAACCAGAACATTGTTTCAGTGCTCTTTTAAATAACATACGCTATAGGCTCTTTGAAGGCATTTGTTCTCCATGGCAGCAGTATTTTAAAACTTTCACTTTGGTTCCACAATCTGGGTTAACCCTTGAAAACCAAGCATGGCTAAAATGCCTTATGTATACAAACATCACTTTGCAGGACTTTCTCCAAATTATTTCAAAAAAATCGCTGGAAGTGTTAAAATAGTTGCAGTAGCAAGCCTCTCTCTGAGGATAAAGCCATGCATTTCACTATCCTACCCAAAGAAATTCAGGCATTGCAATGGCTCTAAATTTATGCTTGCTTGTCAACGAGGTTTGTTTTTGTTTTTTTTCGTAGTGAAGACTTTATCTGAATGTTAAACTCCCTACTGAGGTGGAGCGACTTTCAGAAGGCAGTTGTTGAGTATTTCTGGGAAACTAACTCTGAATGGAGTCCCTAAAGGAATGCTGAAAAACTGAGGGCCCCTAAATTACTGAGCATTTTTCTAGCTCTCCTGAACCACATGGCAAGATGTCCTTTAATGGTCACTGTGTCCACTGCCACCTCACTTATTAGACCCGTGTCCCCAGTCAGAATGACTTCACTATAATTTTATTGCAATTGCTGAGAGGGCGCTGCTGCTTTGTGTAGCTGGATGAGTGTCCCAGGTCTGCCATTCAGCCCTAATGAAATCACAGGGTTTGATGTTTCTTTTAGTGGTCCTAGATATTCACCAGAGATTAATAAGAACATTCTTCAAGATGTGGAAGAGAAGAGTGGAAAACTGCATCAGCTGTGCCTGACGTGGGTTCTTTGTGGCATCTAAAGAACACAGTGTGGTGGTTTTTTTAGCTTTTTAAGTCAGATGGAGAAGTAGGGGGAGTTAAATCTTATTTATTTCAAAAGCACGGGAACATGGAGACTTGTCCACCCTGTTCTGGCCAGAGAAATTCTCTCTGAATCTATGAGCTGGAACCCTGCGATGACATGGGCTCTGTGGTGGTGACTATGTTGAAAGGTAGTGCTCTGTAGCTGAGAATTTGCTCTATCAAATAGTGTTATTGTGTTCTTTGTGTTTGTTGTAGTATCCATTGAAATAAATAGGAGGCATTACTTTTGGAATGACCTACATAGTAAGGATACAAAAAATGTCTAAGTCAGAGCAATGTTGTTTGCTGGCTGTCTTTGTCAGCCAAGGGCACTGCAAAAAAAGAGTTGGGTAGGAACAGGTTGCTTCATCCCTATTTTCTATTTTTATAGTCGGGGGAATAGAAACACGTTCTCCTCAGTGTCAAGAGAATTCAGAATTTCCATTTCTTCTCTTTTTGTGACGAGAGAAAACATTTGTGGTGCCAAAGCAAATCCAAATAAATTCTTGAAATTCCTATCCATCACCAAACCCGTGTTTCCTACTCTTAGCTATTTTTCCTCTTCATTTGTGTTAGATTTCTATTACGAAACCTGCTTTTTAAATCCATACCTCTACAAAACTTTGTAGGGAACATCTCATTAAGAAGGCAGGAGATCCAGATGAATCTAGGATGCCTGTGAGATTATTCTTTTCCAAAGCAGTAGGATTTAGTCAAGATGACAACAGGAAGGCTTTGAGGAAATGCTTCCCTCCAGAACATCAGCAGCTGTTCAGCCGGGGGCTGGTTGGATCAGTGCTGGAAAGCATGGCCGTGTCCTCCGCCATGAACGGGGAGTCAGCAGCATGTGGCCCTGCTCATAGGAGGTTAAAATATATGAGCGGTGAGACAGTTCGGGTGGACAGAAGCCATTGTAAATAGCTGAGGAGTTGAGTGCCTTTTTTTCTGGGAGACAAATGGCCTCACAGCCCACTTAGCACCTGCCAGTGCCCCTGCTGCCCTCTGCCCTGTTGGGCTGCTTGTTCCAGTGGCTTCTGAAGCTCTCCCAGCTGACATATGGAGAAGGCATTTGAAGCCTTTTTCCTTGCTGCTTGTCCCAATATTGACTTAAGGAAGAAGGAGAGTTAGAGGCAGCCAGTTCTACAATGCCTACAGACCTTCTGCCTCACTTTGCTTTAGGCCCCAAGTCACAAACATTGGCTTAAACTCCATTAGCATCTGAATGGTGGTAGGGTTGCAAGGAGCCAGGAAGTGTAAGTGTAAGATTGTGTACATACACTTACTTGTGTCAGTGTAGCCTCTCAATTATTTGGAGTTGGAAAGGAGTGGAATCACAGCTGAGAATGTTTAACTCTCATCTCAGCAGCAGGGATGACTTGGCATTAAAGAAGTAACAAAGCTGCCTTCAAAAATGCATGTTGGATCCTTCGAGGAGATCACTAGAGTCTGAGCAAAGCCAATTGCCATGGACAGGTTGTTTCATGTCCTCACACCACCTCAAGTGCCACCCTCTGCCCCGTGCTGCTCTGCCCAGCACAGGGATCCCAGGGTGCCTGGCTGGGAGGAGACCATGGGGCTGGCTGCTAAGGGGGCATGGCTTTAGGAAGGGCAGTAAGCTCCATTGGGCCACCAGGGAGAGTGGATTTCCCAGCTGGGATCACTCAAACATGTGGGCCTGCATGGAAAAACACCCTTACTCTAGCCTCTGGGAATGCAGCTCTGCCATGGTTTGTAAGAGTGTCCCGGAATATCTCTGCACTGCACGAAGACAGCCAGACTCTGAGAGAGATGCCTTCAAAGCAGGATTAAAACCAACTGCTGGATTCCCACCCAGAAGCAAAAAATAAAGCAGCAGAGGCTGAGTATGGCCCTGCGGGCTGCCTGGGCTTCACTTTGCCTCAGCCTGCAGCATCGCCAGGAGCTGTGATGGCACAGAGGCACCACAAAATCAGGTCCAAATGGCCCACAGCAAGGTGTCCTCCATAGCAATGCCTTTCTAGAGCTTCACAAAGGTTAAAGCACACCAGGAATGACTGCTTTGACCTTGATTTGATTGCGAAAGCAGGTGGTGGAGCCAAAAGCATCCTGACTTTGTGGCTCTCTTTGGCAAGCAGTCAGCACTGAGATAGATCTGATGTCACCCTGACATCAGAACTTGAATGTAATACATGGATATGTCAACATAATGAGCAACAGAAGCTCTAAAATGGCCAAGAGTGCTTTGTTTCCTTCTAACATCTTTTGCTGAAGTGGGACTGAGTGTTCTCTATACAGGTAAGTGAGGGGGATATGCTGGTGATTAAATGAAAAGCATCTCTCTCTCTTTTTGCTGTGCTTGTTGCTATTTAGAGCCTTGCCTGCTTCCAGAACTTGGCAGGATGTCCTCAGTGCAAAAGATCAGGTTAGCTCTGTTGGAGAGATCTCGGCTCAGTCTGGCCTCCTGACTTACACAGGTACCTGGAATCTGGTCAGGAACACAGTATGAGAGATGCCCCATGTTGGGGGCACAGGCAGAACTTGCACTCATGCACTCTTTACAGCAGAGGTGATAGGTCTCCAGGCTGACTGTTATGTATTGTCAGTCCTCAAACTTTTTGGACAGATGAAGAGTAATCTTGCTGACAATTAGAGCAGATAGTGATTGTCAGCGTTAGGAGGATGAGTTTGTCAGAGCAGAGAAAATTCAGGGTAAAAGGAAGAGCTAATTGTATTGAGAAAGCACTGGCAGAGGTTTGTGTCCTCTCTCTGGGATTAAAGTTAATCATGCACTCAGAAATTCTCCAGAACAGCTACAGAGGTGCAGGTTTAAACTACTTGCCATTTGTGGAAAATCTTTGGGCTGTCTTAGAGACTCAGTTCAAGATACTGGATTGGGCTGAATGAATCACAGAATTGCAGGAGTTGGAAGGAACCTCACGAGATCAAGTCCTATCCCCCACTAAAGCAGGTTCCCTACAATAGGCTGCACAGGTATGCATGCAGATGGGTCTTGGATATCTCCACAGGAGAGTCCACAACCTCTCTGGTCAACCTGTTCCAGTGCTCTGTCACCCTTACCAGAAAGAAGTTCTTTCACATGTTAGTATAGAACTTCCTATGTTCAAGTTTTAGGCCATTACTCCTTGTCCTATTCCTATACACCACCAAGGAGAGCCTCATCCATTTGCCTCCCATCTCCCTTTAGATATTTATAAACATTAATCAGATGAATGAAACAAGTCAGCTGGTGTTTGGTGCTAGCTGTATTGGGAAAGAAAACTGAAGGCTTCACAGTGCAGTGAATTTACTGACGTAAAGGAAGGGGAACTGTTGAAATCCTTAAAGTTACAGGACCGTGTGAGTGTGAAGAGAAGGGGATCAAGAAGATGGGGGTGTTTTCCTTGAGGTCACAGTGATCAGTCACCATGTTTTTCACATTCAGAAAGCTGAAGTAAGGAAACAGAGAATCTCTAAGTATGTTATGCATAACAAGTTGTTATCTACAAGGATCTGCTAGATGTCTCTGAGAAAAATCCATGTCCGAAAGGTGGGTTCAAAGAAAAGTTTCTTTTGTTTTCATTTCACTCATTTGGTCTATGTTAAGAATACAACCGACAAGGCTTTGCTTTGGAAACACATGAAAAGCAGAGCCAACTTTCCACTTCTAGCATCTCCTGTTCACAAGGAATGTGCAGAAAACCTTGATATGATGCAAATTAAAATGGTTATGTCTTTGCCAGCCCTAAATTCCAGGAAGTGAAGCACACTGTCCTCATCTGCCATTCCAGCAACATTTGCTTTTGCTCTAGCCTAAGTACCAGACTGTTTCCTTCATCTCTCGGAGCTGACTGCCCTCTCAGATTCCTTGGCCTGTCACAGCAGAGCAGAGTGCTCTCCCCAGGCATTTTGTGCACTTGTGTGCCATCCAAACCCTGCCCATGGAGTTATAAAGGTGCCTCTGGGAGGAAAGTGTCTGGATCCCATGGAATAGGCTGGTGTCACAACACCCACATAGAGCCATCTCCCAGTGTGGACAGGAAATCCTATTGGAACTCATGCCAACACTCTAGGTCACAATAGGGCAGTGGGCTTATAAACAAGACTCAGAACCTTGTGAAATCCTTCCATGGTGCTATCAGTTATTGCTTTTTTCATTCCTTTTGATAGCATCTTCCATAGTACTACTTCCAATGCACAGGCAGTGGGCATTCCATCCCTCTAGCATGCATCCTCCCAGAAACATATAGAAGCTCTCTTGTCTGGAGCAGAAGTCTCCTGTGTAGATCTTAGTGCTCTGTGACACAATGAATGCGTTGCTATCAAATCCTGCTAGGTTTGCTTCTTGGTCCAGGCCATCCGTAGGGAAGGTAATGTTAAGTGATGCCAAGTGAGCAACTCTATAACCCACTCTGCCTACAGAGACAGAGCAGCTCTGTGCCTTATCCTTAGCACTGGGCAGTGGTATGAAGCTCCCATGCCCTGATACAGACTGAACAACGCATTCAGCGAGATGATCCATTTTGATGTTTCCTCCTGCTCAACACATGAGAGTGTTGCAGAGGAGAGACTGGCCGGACAGAATGACGGGATGATGCTCTCCCAGCATGCAGCATCAGCGACATCTGATGCTCTTCAAAGAGGTTATAGGCTGCATCTGGTGGAGATGCTGTCACGTAGAGAAAGGATGTGAATTGAGAGACTTGTGCAGAAGCCAGACAGCTATTAAAGTGTAGAGATTGTGATCCAGAGGAAAATAAGGTCAATTGAAACCTCACATTTAGTGGGATCCCTATGCCTGCTGTACACTGGCCGTGCTGCTTTACCCTCATGTCACCACATTCTGCTGATAGTGATGTCCCAGAGTGCAGGACTATAGTGTAACAAGGAGTAAAGCATGTTGAAGTCTGTGGGGTTCCTCTTAGTTTCTACTGATGTCAGATTTAAAAGAAAATCACACACACAAAAAGCTATAATATCCTAAATATTATACTAAATAATTTACTGATTTTTTGAAGTTGCTGAGATATTTATGTAGTGAACAACCAACAACAGTACTCAGAGGTAGTGTAGTAGCTTTTAATCTTGAAAAAACAATTATACACAATAGCATATCTTGGCACATGAGTGAATTGAGGATTTTATAAGTATTTTGTCTAGAACTGTGCCTAGTATATAAAAGCCTTTCTGCTTGGCCATACCACCTGTGGCTGGGTTAATATCCATGTTCCCAAACAATCTACAAGGTAAATAAAGAACTTCAGTGCAGTGCATGCATGCATACATCACCTGATCTTAGAGGTCCCCTTTCTGCACAGCTGTGGAAGAAACTCAGGCAGTGAGTGCAGTTCGGCAGGAGGCTCCCATCCAACATCCCTCTATGGCTAAATGCTACAAAATCACTGCTCACATCGAGCCCCTTGGAGCTGCTCACAAAAATGGAAAAACTTCAACTAGCCAAAACAGATCACTTCTGGAAATTTTAAAAAGGCTTTAGTGGAAGTTTTAAGTTTTCTCCAAGAAATCTCTCTTTTTTTTTTTTTTTTGGTCAAAAATATGAGAACTCAAATCCTTAAAATAGAAAAACCTATTTTAAACACCCTCATCTTCTGCAATTCTTAATGAATTTCCTTTTCTCTATTTTTACCCAGGACATGCAGAAGAAAGAAAGAAAAAGGAAGAAAGAAAGGAGAATGGTAGAAGTCCCCTTTAAAGGTTGCCTGTCCTGCTAGCAATAGCTATGTGCTTGAGCTGTCCCTATTTACTCCTTTATGCAATGATGCAGCCTGCTGGCTTGCCATCAAGCTGTTGCAACAGCTGCCTCTTGTCATGCTCCCTCTGCCTGTCTTCTCTTAGGCTGAAGCATGTTCCCACTTGTTGGAATAGGAACAGAAGGAAATTAGGTCCAGAGAAAGCGCCAAGCCTTCAAGCTGTTCTGGGGACACAGGTGGGCCACATACTGGTTGCTACACTGAGACAGGTGTTCACATCTGTGACAGTAGGAGGTGGGTTTGGTTAATGTATGGGTCCAAAGCTTCTCTAAGTAGTTTTGAAAACTGAACTCCTGCCCACGGAGGTCGTGGAGTCTCCTTCTCTGGAGATGTTCAAGACCTGCCTGGATGCCTACGTGTGTGACCTGCTGTAGGGAACCTGCTTGGCAGGGGGGTTGGACTCGATGATCTCTGGAGGTCCCTTCCAACCCCTACAATTCTGTGATTCTGTGATTCTGTAAAATGGTGAAATGCAGAAACAGATACAGCTCCTTTCCTGTTCCTCCCTCCACTGTCACCTCCTCATCTGGTTAAAGCTGAGGTGTAGGACAAGGGCTCAACAGTCAGGGACTGTAATCCCAAGTGATCCCAAAAGATTATCAAAAGAAAGGAAACTCTGGAAAAAGAAGAATGAACAACAACAACAATAACAAAGTACCTTAATTTCCTTACAGTACTGAAAGGTGCACAGCATGCTGCCTCAAGAAAATGGGATATGCAGTATTTCCAGTAAATCAGATAAGACATACCAGAAAAACTTAGAAGAATGTGACTATACCAGAAACTTAAGTTGATTTTTATTTTATTTGACAGCCACTTTGAACAGAAATCAGCATTTTGGAAAGATCTTTCATTTCCTATGCTTGTATCAAAGGGATTTGGAGGTGCAGAGGTTGGTGAAGGATGTGGGTGTGGTGCTATAGATCAACAAATTATATCATGGCATCAGATTTGCTTCATTATAAACTTTAATCACTATCGGCCTGTTATGATTCCTATCACAGAAAAACTTTAAAAAGAAAACCAAGTCCCAACAGCACAGTTTTGAAACATTATCTCTGGGATTTATTTTGAAATCTCTTAGAAATATTTTGGTCACACTATTTGCTTTCACTAGTTTGTTTTCCTAATCTGTGAGCTTTATATTCTAATAAGGGTCATTTTAGCAAAGAAAAATCTGAGTAGCAACCTCAGAGAAAAAATGCATGTACATAGTCTGTGTAGTGTATTATACATTACCTGCCCCTTTGATGATGATGTATTTTGCAGGAACAGATATAATTTTAGTTGGTGGCGTAACCTTAGACTCTGATTTCAAGAATGCTACTGATTAATATGACCAGCCAGATTCCCATGAACTAGAGATGTTGTGCAGTGCTTCTGCACTGCCATGCCTTAGCACAGATCTTTTTCAGAACAGAAGGGCATTGCATCATTTCTGGGGCAATGTAGGTAACTTTGCAAGGCATCTCTTCTGGAGAAAGATTACCGTCACCCATTATTTCCTCCTCTGATTAATCCAAGAAGTGTCAAAAGCCAATTGATTGGCTGCAGAATGAATGAATGAGAAAAAAAAAAAGTAAAGAACATGGAGAAGTCACAGTGCAAAATTTTGCCATTCACAATAAGTCTCCCTACAACCCTGATGGAGTAGCAGTATTGAACGCCGGCATGCCAGGCTGGCAGCAGTCTTGTGTTTTTGTTTGTTTTTTTTTTTCAATTGGTTGGAAACAGAAATGCTGAAGTACTAATAGGCTGACTCCTGTTCTTACCCCTGCCACCAAAATGGTTCCAAAGAATGTTTATCAATCAGGTGATAGGCGCTTTATGTATAAAAATATAAATATAAATATATATTTAAAAAGAGAACTGTATGAGTCAGCTACATTCAGAAGTCAGTTATTATACCACTTTTCTGCACATGATGTCCAAGCATACTTTTTTCAGCAGCTTTCTTAATTTCTCTAGGCTTTCATTTAGATTTGTCCTGCATTTATTTGTTCGTTTCCAACAATTGCTTATTTACCTAATATTTTGTTATTTATTTTTTATGACAGTAAGATAGCAAGGCTGGGGCTCTATAGTGGTGGATGCTTTGCACACACACACACACAGATGAACGGATTGTTGGATGGGTGGATTGCTGGATGGATTGATAGATGGATGGATGGATAGATAGAGCCTGCAGGTGGGGTCCCAGAGCCTGCAAACACATGCTCCCCTTGCTTCTGTCTCAGCCCTCGAGTCCCAGAAGAATTTAGTGGAGTTCAGGTCTTGTTCAGTCACCATGCAGAAATAAAGCTGCTCTGGCCCTTGTTTTGGATAAGGGCTGAGTGCTACTGAACAGAGATACTCTGGAGAAATGATTACTGCTGGCAGCAAAGCTGTTACCAGCAAGGTTGGAGAGGCTCAAATACAAAGTCAAAATGGAGAAATAAAGCTTTAGGGATGCCACTAAAGAGAAGCATAAATCACAGCAGGCAATAAATAAGGAAATTAATTGAAAGATTAATTATAAATTTTATAAGGAAAAGTACAAAAATTTTTAATACAGTAAGAAATTCTTCACCTATATTAGAAAGAGGGTCTCACTGAAAGATCCGAGGGCCCACTGGATCATGAGGGATGGAAGGGAATATTCAAAATAAATAAATTGCTGAGGAACTAAATAGTTTCCCTTCATCCACGTCTATCATCAGAAATGTGAAAATATGCCTGCACTGGACTTGCTTACTTCCTTTAAGAAATATGAGATCTTCTTGAAGATTAAAATGTCAGAAGAAATTAGAGTTTACAGGCAGTTAAGTTGCCAGTTCCAGATGTTGCCTATCTAAAAGCTGTAACCAAACTCAATATTAGAGGAACTGAGCAGCCAGCAACAACACACAGTCCCAAAAGTCTCTCAAAGACTTGGGCGATAAAGTGTATTAACACTGACTGAAAGGCAGGAGGACTGGGACAGCAGCAAAAAGAGGAACTTAATGACAGGAGTTAGAGAAATTAGATAAAATCCATGATAAGAAAGTGCAAGGGCATATCACAGTGGACTGTTAGAAGTTTTGCTGTGGAAGAAGAAAGATTGTAGATTCACAGCATAACTTTGAGCTCCGAGATGTGTGAAGGCCAGAAGAGAAGGCAAACAGATAATAGGATTTCTTAGGGCAGGAATTTACAGCAGAGAAAGGAAAGAATAAAAGTCGTTGTGTGGAGAGAAAGTAATCTCTTCATCCTGATGTTTAATTGTCTTAAATAAAGGGAAAGAAGCAGTGGTGCTGCTGGTTCATCAGTTGGCTTGTTGAAGTTCAGCATTCGGTCAGGATTTCCTCATTTGCTGAGTAGGTCATCAGAAAGTCTGGAGAAGGAGGCAAAAAACCAACAGGATTGAAACCAAGGCTGCAACCTGGTAACTCCACTGTGAGCTGGCACGCTTCTCTGAAAGCAGCTCAGAAGTATCAGTTTGTGAATCCTCCCTTCTCACCACACAACCTTTCAGAAGTTGGCTGGAGATGACAGCATATCACAGAATACCTTGGCTGTGTGCTGAATTGCCTTATTGCACCACCAGGAGTAAAGGGAAGATATTAAAGCAGGCATAGCTGGAAGCTATATTCTCGGAGTGATCTGGACCTCGTGTTGTTTATATCTGTAAAGTGATTAACCGTTGCACTCCTCTTTCAACACTTCAGCCCTGTTTTATTCTAAAAATAATACAGTAAAACTACATCTGTGGATATTTCATAGGTAATTCTGTATGTAACTGCCATTATTACTTGCTTCGGGGCTTTCTCATTCTTCAGCACTCACATCTACATTGCTCCAAATAAGAGTATCTAGGGGCTGGTACTGTGCCAGTCTCCTCTCACTCATGTGTACTTGTTGCCCCTTGGTTGCTGAGAGACACAAAACCCAGATTTCTCCAAGGTGCTAGTAAGTATTTCCCTATGTTTGCTCAGACTCCTAGAGCAAATGCCACCCCTTCTCTGTGCATTTAGTTTCTTGTCTCTCCAATCTCCTCTTTCTCTGCTGCATCCAGAATCAAATTTGCCTTGGCCTGGGCTTTCTGCTCTCCACTGTTGTTTTTCTAATGCCGCAATGGAAATGTCCACTTTTCTTTGCTCTAGCAGTCAGGCAGCTAAGTTTCTGTAAAGCTTTGGTGCTTGCAGAGGGATGCTGGTTGACATCTGTGGGCGTGTGACTCTCCCCCCACAGGTGGCTCGTGGGGGTTCACGTGCTTTGAAGTTGAAGGATGATTTTCCTATTTCCAACCTCACAGTTCTGTGAGGGTTAGAAATAATTTCTGTCAACTGTGCCCTCAGTCTACATTGCACAGCTCCACTAACACCTCCATTAGAAAAGTACACTGACTGGCTGCAACAGTTTAAAGTGTTGCATGTTTCCTGTGGAGTGGCAAATTCCAGTGTGGACCAATGGAAAATGAGGTCTCTGTATCAGCACACTTGGAGGCAGGAGGGAATTAGAGTCTTTTCAATAATCAAAAATGTATAAAGTTAAGGCTCATTCAAAGTCTGAATCAAAACCCATTGAATCGGCTGGAACACTTCCAAGGGCTTCAGTCAGCTTTGGGCCAGTTCCAGGCTGTAGAAAATAAAAAGGTGAAATTTAGTATCCTGTGATATATGGGAGCACACTTTAGATGAAGTAATGATTTCATTTCAGACATCAGCTCTGTATGCCTTGTCAACTCTGAGGCTTTTTAGCCTGTTAAACAGTTCTAGCACAAGAGGTGTGAAGAAAACAAAGTAGACGCAGACACCAAGTGGTGGGGCACGATACAGGTCTCCCAGGGGCACTGCAGCCTGCACGCTGTTCTTCAGCTGCATGGCACTGTGCCCAGGCTAATAAGACCTGCTGAGCAGCAGAGCTTGTTAGCATCAGAGCAGCTTGGCCTTTATAGTTTCTCATCTCTTATGTTCCCATTTCTGTACGAAGACCGCACCAGTTTCTATCTGCTGAGCTGTTTGTAGGGTTTTGATGTTTTCCACAGAATAGGTCAGCTTAGAAAGATTCTGTTGTTTGAAGTGACTAAGTTAACCTGGTCCATCTCTGCTGACTGTGTAACATAAAGGGCTGACTATGTAAAGTGAAGTAGGAGCAGCTTCAGGTACAGATAGAAGCTCTACACCAAATCCTGAGTATCTTATTCTAGCACTTTGTTGCTGCTCAATCTAACTCAGACATGATTTGAGTTACGTGGACATGGTTTCATGGGCATGGTGGTGGTGGGCTGACAGTTGGACTAGGTGATCATAGGAATCTTTCCCATCCTTGATGATTTCACGATTCTACAAAACTCTCAGGCAGAGGCGCTGCTCTTCTGCTCTGGAGGGGAGCTGCAGCTCAGGCTGACATCAGGAATGTGAGATTCATCCCAAAATCAATAAGCAGGTATCAAGTGCAAATGAAACAAAGAATAACTGAAGAATCCTTTACTGTCTTCTTTTGTTATTTGTTAACTTTTACAGAAGAGATAGTAAATGTAGAAGAGTCAATTGTTCCACCTGTTTCTGGCTTTAAAATTAAAATTTCCTTTCATCATGAACAAAGACAACAGCACATTTTTCCAGACTTTAGTTTATCATTCTTTCTCAAGACAGTTGATTATGTAAAAATAAAGGCTATGCATCATTTCTAGTGTTGTGCTTTCATAACATTAAAAGACAGCAATGTCAATTTCACCAAAAGGAGATGTAGTATGTGACATTTTCCCATCATACATTAAAACTGCTTTTAAAGTGAAGCAAATAGACACAATTTTCCAAATTATGCCAGGAGACTATAACTCTTCAGTACTCTGGAGGAATGGAAATAACAGTTGATTTTTTTACTGCAGAAAGCAGTATTACTCCAATAATGAATCATTTGAAACATTCACACGGCCTATTATAACAGTATTTTAAATCAAACTGTAAGGGAGTTAACCCCATAAATTTGAAAATGGGGTAAGCCATCTGGGAACTACACTGATGTCTTGATAGGCCAGATTCTGCACCACTGAAATCAAGGAATAGTTTTACTTTCCTGGGAAAAAAGGTATGAGGAATTTATGTTCTATACGTTTATCCTATTGTGTATCTATAGGCATGTGGATGTGTTCAGCATATTAAAATACAGTTTCCTTTCTGTTTAAAAAGTCATCAATCTCTCTTAACCATTCCAAGTTCTCCCATCATTCCTGCCTTGATTTCTCATGCACAGTGTAGGTTTCCCAAATGTGTTTGGGTTCTGGTACAGTAGTGTTTAGGAACAGGAAGCAAAGAATGCTAAGAAATCCCTCTGGTCTGGAAAACACACCAGTGGAGTAACTCTGGGGCACAATACAGAAACTTACAGAGGTGACCTTACCCTAGGGTCGACATGGATATAAAAAAGTAATGTCCTCAATAAAACTACATTTAGCATTTGATGCCGTGTGCCCTACTTCCATCTAGAAATGCTCTCTATCACATGGGAAGGTTCTTCCAGATAAAACCACACAGAAGTTAATGTGCAGTTAAAATATTATATTATTACAGTACTACCCCCTTGTTTTTTTTTCTCCTTATAAAGCTGTCAAAATAATATGGCAGTTATTAATCAAATCTCTTTGGTTTCATCCCAGTCCTGGCCACGTTGCCAAGGCTGCTCTTGATTCCTTGACAGGGAAAGCATAAAATCCCACCTACTCTTCCACCACACCTGCAGCCAAGCATGAGCTGCTCTATGAGCTTGCTCTGAAGCACATCTGTTAGACCCCCTTCTTCAAAATAAACCTCCTTTGAGAGGATACCATCCACTCTAAGGAATAATCTTTCCCAAAGAGAACCATAAAAATTCTTGAGCTGAGATGGAGAAAGTGAGTTGGGGAAACACTTCACTACATACTTAACCTTTGAAATGTGTACTGAATTTTCTAATTAAAAGCATTATCCAGCATACAGCCACAGTGATGAGAGACAAATCAACGAACACAAAGTACTACGAGCATCAATTTAGTCTTCCTTTATGATGTAAATTCTCTGCAAGATTTCTTAAGAGCCCTTGCACGCCGTGCCTTCTGCTGAGCACAGCCTGCATCTGGACTACTGCAAAAGTGGCAGGAGAGCATCTAACTGAGGGGAGGCAGAATTGGGTATGGAAAGTCAAATCAGAAAGTCTTCTGGTTCAAAGTCACATTGGATTGATTCCCAAGGAGAGGTCCTTGTAGACTGATGAGGGAAGTTAGCAACAGCAGCACCAAGTCTACTAATGTTTGACTTGAAACACTACAGAAAAATGTTTGTTTATAGTGGAGTGTGTATATGATGTTTACCTCTCTCTTTTTTGAGTACTTCAAGGTGAAATCTCTATGCAGCATAGTGATCATGTTTCTCAAAGAGTTTAAGTATGCTTCTGGGTATTCCAGGTGTTCTAGGCACCAAAAAATAATAATAACAATAATAATAATAATAAAAATTAAAAATAAAAGAAAGAAAAAAAAAAAAAGAAAGAAAAAAAAGTTCCTTGACAATGTTTTATACTTGATTTCGTCACATAAATATACATATATAACTTACATATGTATATATATATATATATATACACATTTGTAAAATAGGTGCAAATGCCTAGGCATACTTACAACATTTTACGATCATTCTTTAGGGCAGAGGGGTCTTTCACGAGTCTCACATTTCTGTAGTCTGGGTAAATGTGAAAAAACAGGAAGCTCTGACACCTTGTAAAATATACAGCATAGCCAATTTGTGAGCTTTTGTTTCCTTCTGGCCAGGGAGGGATCCATATTGCCTTACTTCAGGCACACACTGTGGGTTATTTGTATATACAGGCTGGGTTACGGCCTATGGAAGAAGTGAGCTGAAGTGGACCTCAAACTGTATTTTGTATATGTTATTTCACTGTCCTTGAGTAGCCATGCTTTCAACAGAATTGTTCTCAAATGTGTGTTTTATTTTTTACTGTTTAATATATATTTAAAAAAAAAATCCATGTACATATTTCCACTAGAAAACAGACAAAACAAAGTAGATAGGAATGAAACTTTGTTAGTTTCTATATTTATAATTGTTGTTCGTTGGACATGGTGCCACATCATCTTCAGAACAAAGGCTGCAAGATTTCATCACAAATGACAGAGAAGTGGTTATCTGCTGAATGTGCATTAAGGCTTTCTGGTGTTCCTGGATTCCAAACGCAATGATCTACTGGTCACATGGGACAACCTCTGTGCACAGCAAGAATTTTCTCTCTGAGAGAATTTAGTAGAGTACGTTCACTTAATTGTTTGAAGAGCAGAAAAAAATCTTCAGTCTGAATAGGTTAAGCACTCGTGGAAAAATACATGTTTTAATGCACTGAAGAGGATCACAAGAACAGCTGACTTCTGTGCAACTGCAGTCCAGACTGTGTATGTGAAGTGTTCTTATGTCAGTCAATGTTGCCTTAGAATGTGAGCTTGCAGCAAATGAAACCAAAAGAGATCCTTGTCACTGGTTTCAGATAACCATATTCATTTAGGGAACTTAGAGGAAGATGTGGAAGACTGGAAGACAGTCTGTTAAATCTGGAAGTGGCAATCTGTTAAATGCAGAAATGGAAACAGATCAAGGATACAGATAAATGCAGAGCAAGCCTTCAGAACTGGGATGATCTTGAGCAGAGAGTAACACATCCAACAGCAGTTCCAAAATGTGGCCTTTGGTCATCAGTCTGAATTGGTGCTCCTTCATTCCCCATCACCCAACATAAGAACTAAGCATGCTGATAGCTCTTCTACAAGCATTGGGCCAGTGAAAGCTCTGACAAACACTTAACACTGGCTTAAGAAAATAAACAGAAAAAGGAAAGTGGTGTAAAATCTCCTGCAATGTTTTTATTATTGCTTTTATTGTTTATTGTTTATTGTATTATTGTCAGACTCTTCAAATTTGCATTCAAATACAAACCTCACAGAGAAGCCATTTTGGTTAGGCAAGAACTCGACACGTCCGGACATTTTATAATCTGTGTATGGAAAACTATTTTTCCCTAATGTTGCTGAAATGTGTGAGTGCATTACGATTTGTTCAAATGAACAGATGCATTTTCTTTGTTTTATTCCAAATCTATTCTTTTTCTCAGAATACTGATAATAGATTTAAGATGAGGTCACTGACTGTACGTACATGGTGGGTGGTTTCCCAATACCACACCAGCAGAAGGACAATAGCATCCTAAAAAAAGGAGCATTTTTTGTTTATAAAGCAGCAAGAAATATTGAAAAATGCAAATGAAATAAAATAGCTAACGCCTTTGGCATGGATAATTAAAACACATTTATAAAAGTATCTTTTGTGTTAGATGGAAAGCTTAATTCAACCCTAAATATGAAGCCATCACTCCCCCCCTCCCCCCCTCCCATTTCCTTATTTATAGTATTAATATTTCATTAAAACAATATGTGATACTTTATAAATTTAATCTGGGCATACTTTCCCCATAGTTATCTCTGGAATTTGTCTCTGTGTTTTTGCTAAATGGCACTTCATGCTAGGATTCCCAAAGTGTTTGGATTAGGTGCCAAGCACACCTACAGGAATCACATAGATTTTAATTCTAACAAGTTTGCCTTACAAATTTGGATGTGATACAGAAATACACCACAAAGAGTTAGAGCATCACCTAATTGGAGAGCCTTGGCTCCCATCCTGCCCCTGCTCTCCCCCAGTACAGCTCCAGCACTGCTCCACCCTTGGCTTGGAGGCTCAGCAGCCCCCAAGCAGTCCCTGGGAGCCTTTCTGCACAGACCCATCTGACTCTCGCTGTCACTCATCCCTGGATCTGCGTCCCACTTCTCTTCCAGCTGGATGCAAAACAAGCGAGCTCTATCTGCAGCTCAACAAAACCTTCCCAGCTCTTTCCCAGGAGAGTGGGAAGTGGATAACAGCATGAAATGTTCCAGGCAAATATTACCATCCTGTTTCGCTTTCTAAAACAATTAAAGCAACATTTTCCCACTGTTTTCTGCTGCGGCTAATCAGTGTGTGTAAGCAGACTCCTGTTTACACACACGAATCCCATTTTGTATGTGCAAATGCACGCCTGCATGCAGACTGCATGGGTTGTTTGCTCATGGGCACAGTTGTTTGTCTGTGTCCTAGCCAAGACACGCAGTTTGAAATATTTGTCTCTTGACTTTTTCTGCTGAAAATAAGCACAGAATATTTTAGACAGAAATCTGCTTGTTGAAGCACTCAAAGTGACCAGGATAGGCTGCTATGGCAAATGTGTTCTTAACCACCGTGACATCACTTTTGTAATGCTATAGAACAGTATGAAGATGTTAACTGATCAGCATCGATGTAATTAAAGTGGAAGCTCCTGCTCCTCAAAGATGAACACCTATTCGTTAATGCAGTGTTCCAGAGCTGTGAGCATACAGTCAGTCCAGCAAAGAAACCAGCAAATTCCACAACATAAAGAGCCAAAGGGTGTTGGGACCACACAAGGGCACCTTGTTAAGGCTGTAAGGGGTTACCTTTGTGCCAGTCCCTTTCTCATTTACAATCATTGCGAATAGAATGGATTCATGTTGTGCCATTTTCTGTCCTGACTACAATCAGAATGAAGTTTTCAAATCCCTGTCTGCTCTTTAATTTGACTGTCACTCCCTTTCCCCTTTTATAGCTTGGCAGCAGAACAGTAAATTCGACAGAGAATCAGAATATCCCTTTTGGCGGGCAAGCTTTTGTTCTCCATTTGCCCTTACAAATCATGCCTTTTGCCCTCCCCACACCTTCCAGAGAGGCCTTACAGGGACCGGCTGCAGCTTCCCTGCCTGATACTGAGCGCTGACCTCCTGGCTGGCAGTGGTTTAGTCTCTCCATTAGGTGGCATTCGCTCCGGTTCCCTCTTGCACATCACACAGCCCCCAGCAGCAGCCTGGCTCCCCCCTCGCCCCGCTCCTGCATGGCTCCCACCCCTAGTGCTGCGAGCTCTGCAGGCCTGCCAGCGTTCCCTGCCAAAACTTTGCAACAATTTGCAAATATACACGTTTTGTGTGTGTGTGTGAATAATCTTTTAAAGCACACCATTTTCTGCGAGCTACTTTCAGTGCATAGAAAGAACAGTGCGTGTATTTCTGTGTTTAACTGAAAACGTGTACAAAGCCGACCAATTAATTATAAACCAGTGTCCAACATTATTCTGCTTGCTTCAAAGGGGAAAGATGTTAGAAGGTAAGAGGGAAGCAAGTCCTTCCTTATCTCTTTCCTCAATGAATCCTGAAACAGCAAGGGGAAAAAAGCAAACCATTCAAAACTTTTTTTTCTTTTTTTCTTTTTTCTTTTTTTTTTTTTTTTCCTGAAAAATGCAGTTGGGTTCTTTACAGTAAAAAGATGTGGCAGAAAATCCAGGGTATAATGCAGTCAGCTTTCTTCTGAGAGGAAAGGGAAAGGGAAAGGGAAAGGGAAAAAAATAAAAAAAAAAAAAAAAAGAAAAGGAAAAAGAAAGAGAAAAAGGAAAAGAAAGAGAAAAAGGAAAAAGGAAAAAAGAAAAAGGAAAAAGGAAAAAGGAAAAAGGCAAGCACATTAAAAAGAACATAGGATCATAGATACACCTATATTTTTCCTTCCTGCAAAAGATGATCCAGGAGTTTCCCAGGTCCCTGCATAATAAATAGAAATGGGAGATGTGAGGTGTACAGACACCCTGGTGAGGACTGCTTTCTGTCCCAGCACTGGGGAGGCTGAATCTGAATGCTGCAAATGAATGTAAAACAGAAATAACTTTCAAATATTTGTTTCTCATGTTGACTTTTGAAACAGAAATTACTCCCTAATTTTGAGGATGGGATTTCTTCATACGCCCTTGGGTTTGCCTAGGGGGAGAAATGCAGACACAAGGAAAAAACAGTAGAATCCTTCCACTTCCATTCAGAGTTATAGGAAGAGCTCAGCACAAAGTTAAGAGGGGAAAAAACAATTGTGAAAACAACATGTCTGTGCTGCCCTTTGCTCTGAATACACACTGTTTACTTTCTCCTCTTTCTGAGGCTTTATGGAAGCTTTTTCTCTGCAGGTCAGATCCCCAGCTGTAAAAGGACCCCAGGACTGTCATTCTAGGCACAGCACAGTGCTGCTGATACTGCTACTGATACCCAACATCTGCAGCACTCTTCCTGCAAGAAATGCCTCCTACAAAGGCTGCAATTGCACTGACGATTTTTAAAAAGATTTCAACTTTGATCCAGCAACTCTGGGAGTGCAGCTTCTGCCAGCAGCTGTAATACTGCATTTTCCAGGGAGATGAAGTGGATGAGAGCAGTCTGCCAGTCCCTCCATCTGTCTCCCAGACTTGTCCCATCTACTCAGCTCAGCAGTTCTGGGGTCCATGAGCCATGTCGGTCAGGAAAAGAGCAGAGGTCTGAAGGATATGCTCACACCCTATCCTCCCTGCAGAGGCAGAGCTGTAAACAGGATGACCTGGTTGCACCCTCTGCTTTCTTGTGCTTCTCGGGAAATGGGATGAAGACAAGGGCACAAGTTTTGGTATGAAATAGAGGAGTAAAGGAGGGGACGGGCCGCAGAACAAGAGATGGGCAATGGCAGGAGGCAAATGCCACCTTTTTAACTAGATGATCTTTGAGATCCCTTCCAGCCCAAGCTGTTCCATATGATTCTATCTTTTCCAGCAACTCTGCTGTCTTCTTTCATGACCCTCCAGCACAAACAAGGCTGATACACACCAGCCTGGCAGCCTAAGTTTCTTGCAGTTCACTTTCACAGGATTTCCCTCAAAATGAAAAGTAGCACATTCCCTTCTGTTTGCATGGCAGTACCTTCAGGATGAGGAGCTCCAATGCTGCTGTTCTCAGCCCAGCAGCATCCATGCAAACACCAAGCTCAACTCCTCGTAGGGCCATATGGGGATGTATCTGCTCCCCTGTGCATTCTGTTGGCATTTGCCACACAGGCACACTCCAAGCGTTGAAATAACTCCCTCAGTCTTGCTCATGAGTATTCAAAGAACTTGAAGCCACAAATCAAGGCTCTCAAAGAACTCAGTGCCTGGTTTAGGAAAATTCGAAACTTTCTGTGCACTCATTCACTCACTCACATTTAACAGCAATTGTGAAAGGGAAAAAAATGCTCTGACAACTTCACTGCAATTTGACAACTCTCACTGAAAACCCAGTGGGCTGAACTGCCACAATCTATTACATCACATATTGCCTAAGCCCACTCAGTCTTGCAGTAATTACAGAAGATAAATCTGGCTGTGAAAATGGCTTTTTATCAGGAGGAAACTTGATGATAGACATAACAAAATGCCTCCTGTCTTATGACCTTTCCTTAATGGCATGTTGGTACAATGATTTTTGAGATCGTATCTTTTACCTGTGAAAGACTGGTAGGTACTGATACCTGGAAAAAATAGGAACTTCTGTTTGCTTCCCTTTATCTCATTACAATCCCCTTAGAGGTACTGAGGTGTCTGCACAAGCAGAATCGACTTATGATCAGAGTTGCCCTGTACTCACTGAAGTCACTCATGCGTCTAAAAATTCCATGGTGTCTTTACTATGATTGTCAGCTTAATGAAAGCCAGTGCAGGATCCTTGTCTATTCATTCCAGAATATGTAGGCTAGGCTGAGTCTTCTAGGGAGCTGAACTACAAACACCTCCCTTGCAGTACTTGGATTGGACGTGAGGTTTTCTGTAGCCATACTGAGAGTCTGAAGCTGAGACTGCTCCAGTACTGCTCTGCAGAATGAAATAACAGTGATAGGTTAGTTAAAAGCTGACTATACTGGTGAATAGCTAGAGCGACAAACTTTAGTTCAAAGGTTTCTTAGCTCAAAGCAACCTGCATCAACTGCATGTATGGTTGGCCAATTCTGGCCTATGCTTCACACTGTTTGAGAAGGTCAGGAGCACTTGTAGCATGAAAACACCGTTGATTTGATCCGTTGCTGCCTCCTTCTACTGAGTGCTCCTTCCTCTGTGGACTGTTGCTGGTAAAATACACGAGTTTTGGCTGGTGGGTGTCATTTACCTATAGCCGAGTAGGGCTGGGGCTGTGCCATCAGATATTCAACAAATAACAGAAGCCGGCACACGCACGTCAGCTAACCCACCTAAACACATTTCCAGCCCATACCTACGTTTGTTGTTGGTTTTGTTGTTATTGTTGCGTTGTTGTTGGCTTTTTTTTTTTTTCCACCTCCCCTTCGCATAATTAATATATTCGCGTTTCCTCCCACTCTCCCAATGGGCTACCAGCTGCAGCGCTCCTGAATAGCGAGCTTAATTGTGCTTTGTCATGCAGAGTACCTCTCTTTTCTATAGCAGGTTCCAAAGGGGCCCCAGCGGAGGTGGCGGCGGGCGGGCGGCCCCGCACCGCTCAGGTAGCGCCCGCGGGGGGACCGATCCCAGCCCAGCAGCCCCTCCGCTGTCCCACACGGGGTGATATATGTGGGACCCCGCGGGCGGGTTTCGTAGCAAAGAGAGGAGATGGGAGCTAATGGCAGAATCCGGGATAGGAAGAGATTGGCCGTTATAGGCTAATCATACGTCATACCGGCTGTATAAACAGACTGGAGTGTGGGCTGTGGATATTCACTGCGAATTACGGCTAATTATTATTTGGATAGCGAGATTTGGATACCGCTGCCTCTGCTTGCTGACCGGCACCTCTGTCTTCACAGTATCTCTCCCCCCCTCTTGTCTCTTGTTTTGACAGTTTGAATGCGGGTCTATGAGACATAGAAAGCCAATAAAATTCTCATTTCATCGTTAATCTGATTCCGTCGCGGTGTGGGTTGTTACCCTCACACCTGCGTGGCAGGGTGTAATTCCATTAATAATAATAATAATAAAATCAACATATTCATTACATGTCTTTTCCCCGATGATATATTGTGAGCAGTGTGAGTTAAAAAGAGCCATTTATTCCCACCGTGAATGAGTCTGCCGGGAGCCGAAGACTTCACCTGCCTCCTCCGTCAATTAGGAATGTATCGAAAATTCTACCAGAAAACGAGTTAAATTAACCGTTGGCTAATTTCCTTGTGTCCCTCCTCCGTAATCCCCCCTTTTCAGCTTGCCCCAGAAATTACCACATGTTGCAAGGTTCAAATAGCGCCTAATGAAACAGTGACTAAATGGTTCGCTCAAACTCACAGCGAAGCCCTTTCGCTGTGCCTTCAAAGCCTGTGGGGCTGCAGCGGTCGGGGGTCCCTGTCTTAGGAAAGAGGAGGGGAAGAAGAAAAAAAAAAAAAAGAAAGAAAGAAAGAAAGAAAGAAAGAAAGAAAGAAAGAAAGAAAGAAAGAAAGAAAGAAAGAAAGAAAGAAAGAAGAAATGCTCGGTTTTGGCAGAGAACCCTGCCCGGCCGCACAGCCCTCCCGCCCCGCCGCACACGGACGGGAGATTGGGACTGGCGGGGGCGTCTCGGGAGGCGCCCTGGGGACACGGGGACAGGGGGACGTGGGGGGCGGGGGCTCGGGGACAGAGGGACATGGGGACAAGCGGACACGAGGGACGGGGAGCGCCGGGGGCTTCCCGGAGCCGCGAGGGCTGTGCGGGCGCTGTTTGCACTGATGGTCCTCTCATATACTGCAAACCTCGGTTTTTATAGAGGTCACTCGGTCTGGGGACGGAAAGCAAAGCGAGCCCCGGAGCGAGAAAATAAGTCCCGGGCTGAGTTTCGCCCCGCGGCGAGGGGCTGCGGTCACTGCCCGAAGCTGTCGCATCGACGTATCATCTGCTGAAAGTCGGTGAATTCCCTGAAGGGAGCGGAGTCACTTCTGTGAAGCGGTGAGGCTAATACAAAGTCATCAAAGCACTATGGTTCTTGTCTTTAAGTGACAACTCCCTTTATGGGACTGCTTGAAATACGCCTCCCGCTTTTCAATGTCCCTCTATCCATCTTTGTCTGCTCTTCAGAAAAGCAGACAATATACAGCAAAGCCTGGCGAGCTCCCCACGCTCTGGCTTGGGCAGTGCCAACGTTAGCCTTGAAATTGTCACTCCTTCATTAATCTGCAAGCAGTCCTTTTGCCAGAGCGCGCAGCACACGCTGCCGGTCCCTTTGGGTTCGCCTGCAGCATCTTATGCCTAAGGAGGGATGCTTCGGGCCGTATCATAATGCGGGGCTGTCACCCGCGGCAAGAGCTCTCTCCGGCTCCTCGGGCCCCGGAGAAGGGCGGTGCAGCGTTTCCTCCCCAGGGCGAAGCGCCCGCTTTCTCCCCGCGGCGCTCCGCTCCGCCCGGTGCCCGTCGGGTCACCGCCTGTATTCGGGGCACCGGGACGCGGCCGGCGGCTGTCCCCGGCGGTGCTGCTGAGCCGCGCGGTGCCGGTGCCGCTACGGCAGCGGCCGTGTGCTTGTCGCTGAGCCTTCCTTCCGTCGCGGGCTCCTAAAGAGTGGTTGATGGATTGCTCCCGCGGGAGCGCTAAATCCGGCCGCGTTTGCAGCTCCTCCAAACACCGCCGTGACAAGTGCCAAAGTAAGAGGGCAGAGTTTGCTGTTCGTTCACCGCGGTTGCAGCGAGTATAGAATAGCACGAAATCAAGGAAGGAAAAACCTGCTGTCTGAGTTCTGTCCTACGGCCCTTCAGCCACCCCCACAGCTCCTGCATCCCCTCTGCTGCTGTCCCTGCCTTCGGGCTGCCCTGGCAACGCTGTTTCCCTTTGTCACGGCCTTTCAGGATGCGTCAGGGCACACCTATAGCTCTGTTCCTGTATGGGAATGGGGAGAGCTCTTCTCACATCCGATGCTCACTATGAAATCAAACAAGTCTGGTGATGGCAGCAGCTGCCTCAGTGGCACAGCTTGCACACTGAGTGTAGGTCACTGCTTCCTTTCAGTCCTTGAACAGCACACATTACCATTCACACTGCAGGTAAGAGAAGCTTATTTCTTTTCCTTCTCATTTTTAAGAAATTGTCAAATACTTCAAGGTAGTATTCCCACATCTCTGGTGCTGAACACCTGCTTGTTCCCTGAATTACTTCCACAGAACTGCACTGAGGACAGACACGCACACAAGCAGCACCCCTGCAGCTCCAGTGACAGCATCATCCTGATGTAGAAGGGTGCAGTGATCCTCAGGTCTGGAGCTCCTTCTGCTTTGGAACAACGGTGACACTACTGTGATACCCACGGTGTCAGTTTCTCCTCTCACAGCTTCCAGGTGGGGAAGGCTCAGTGTGACTTTAGGAGCCAGGAGGTCCTCTGTGAGGAAATTATAAGGGCTATGAGAGGACACAGTTGGAATAGATGGTCTAAAATGTTTTTTTCCAGATTAATGATGTTACAGTTCTATGACATAAGGGAATGGCCTGGGCAGTGAAGGGAAAGCCTCTGGGGAAACAGTGTGCCCCCCCGTTCAAGCTGGGTGCCGACCTCTGAGAAGGCCCTCATCTTGAAACACTGGATTGAGGTTCTGCACTTATTTCCCAATCCCAGGCTGGTTGCCAACCTTCCTGGAAGGATCACAGTGCTATCCCAGACCCCTCAGTTGGCACAGACTGTGAGCAGTCCACCCTGGGCCCTCTCCTCCTGCCCTCAGCAGCTACACCCTGCACTGGGTAGTTCCTGTTGAGCTGTGTGAGGTCTTGTTCCTCATTTTCTGATTAAAAGCAAGGCAAGCACTTGGAATTGGAGCTTTGAGCTGAACTTTTGAGGTTATGAATCAAGCACAGAAAGTGTTTAGGGGGTATTATTTTCCTAAAGGCTCTGCACTGGATTCAGGGGCTGAAGTCAGAAGTGTAGATGGAGTCAGTGGAAAAGCCACACTGGGAAAGGACTGGGAAAGGTGCTAGTGGGGAACAGCACAGCAGGAGAGAGGCATACACATCCTCCAGGACAAGAGGAACCAAGAAAAAGTTATAAAGAGGCACGGCTGGGACCGAGCAGCTCTCCCTTCCACAGAAAAAGAAGTTTTAAAAAAATGTTCTTTTAAATAATCTGATTGATTGTCACCACCCAGCTGAGCACGGGATAAAAGTAGCGAGGTCGCTGTGTGCATGCAGCCCCTTCGAGAGGCTGAAACTGAGGGCAGAAACTGAGTATCCCGGCGCACAGCCCCACGCCGGCACCGGCGGACTCGGGACAGCGGCAGCTGTCTGCCCCCGACCCCGTTTCCCTTCCCCGACGGCAGAGAGCTGTGGTTGGTTTCGGGCCGTGCTTTCCCGGCCTCGTTCGTATACTCGGCTCCACCCTGTTGCCAGAGCCCCCACCCCGCCCCGCCCGAGCCGTTGGTGGCAAAGAGCCGCTCGGCTGCTGGCGGCGGAGCTCAGCTGGGTTATAGCGGAATTGGGGCACACGGAGCCGCGCTGTCCCTGCGCCCAGAAGCGCACACTGCCCCGGCCGCTACTGCGCCTTCGCCCGGGCAAAAGAAATAAAGAATAGGAAGAGGAAGAAGAAATTCTCATCCGATCTCATTTATTTAAATAAATATAAATAGAACTTTTATATAAAACTATTCACAAACAAACCGACGGCCCGAACCCAAGCGACTGGTGCTTTACTGCCTTCCTTATTCACTTTCAGAGAGTTCGTCCAGGAGGTTCTCAGCCTACGAGTTCTTTTAAGGTTTTAAAGTCTCGGCTTTCTGTCCGAAATAATTCGGGCGGCTTTTTCTTCCCTCAAACCGCTCTGGGGAGAGGCGGGGAGGAACCCCCTGGCCGGGTCCGCGCTCCGAGCTGGGCGGGACAGGTGCCCGTCCCAGGGTCTGCACACAGCGCCGTGGCTGACCGCACCGACAGCCTCTGCCCGCGGGCTCCGACGGCGGTGCTCGAGGTGCCCCCGACGGTTCAAAGCGGGGAGATCTCCTTCTCCTCGGTGGCCGAGGATGGGGACAGGGACTCCTCGTCCTCTGACCTGGGGAAGTGGCCCTGGCCCGTGCTGCACTTGCAGCCGCCGTGAGAGCTCCGCGGGGCGCCTTTGCCCTCCTTCTTGTGCTTGACGCGGCGGTTCTGGAACCAGATCTTCACCTGCTTCTCGGAGAGGTTCAGGTACGTGGCTATCTCGATGCGGCGCAGCCGGGACAAGTACATGTTGGACGAGAACTCCCGCTCTAGCTCCAGGAGCTGCGTGCTGGTGAACGCCGTCCGCATCCTCTTCCCGTTCTGGATCTGGCTGGAATCGGACCCTCCTTGGGAGGCAAGCGACAAGTTAAGCGGGACGAGGGAAAGGAAAAAAAGAGAGCAGAAGGACACCCGAGGAAGGAAACCCGCCTCAGCCTCCCCGACTCCCGGCCGCGGGCTCCTACCCATGCCGAGGCAGTGGAACCTCCGCGGGTCGCTGACGCTGTACGCGGTGGCCGCGCAAGCGGGAGGGTGATGCGGCGGGTGCCCCAGGGCGGCGGCGGGCACGGCGGGCGGCGGGGGCTGCGGAGGAGGGGCGACGGGGCTGCCCCGCGGGCAGCACTGGGCCTCGCCGGCGGCGGCGGCTGCGGCGGGGGGAAACTGGCCCTTGAGCAGCGGGATGGCCCCGCCGCCACCGCCGCCGCCGCCACCGCCGCCCCCCCCGCGGGAGGAGTGCAGGTGAGAGGTGACACAGAGCGGGCAGACGCAGAAGGCCCCACTCTTGCGGGACGGGCATCCCGGGCCCGCCACCGACATGACGAGGGGGGACGGCACGCCGAGGGGGATGAAGAAGTCCTGGCCGTGGTGGTGGTGGTGCTCGGGCAGGGCCGGCAGCGGCCTCGAGGAGTCCTTGATGATTAAAGAGTCCACATAGAAGGAGCGCGACATCGCGGCGGGCTGTGCTGCTGCCGACCGGGCTGCCACTGAAGTCCTGGCGAGGCGAGAAGGTGCTTATGTTGGAGAGGCGAACAAAAGGGTCCCCGGAGAGGGCTGGTCTTAAAGTCCCCCCGCCTGGATCCCCTGCGCTGAGGGTTTTATATCAACTATTTAAACACGTGATGGCTGAAAGCCTCTCGGACCTAAATCTGCCCAGCTTCTCAGGCCGGCGGGAGAGGCGGCGAGAGGAGGGGGAGGGGAGGGGGGCACCAAGTGTGCGCGCGTGCTTTTTCGCTGCCCGATGGCTTCAGTCTTCGCCTTCGTCCCAGACAAATTGTGAGAGCGTGGGAGCCGGGGGAGGGGGGGGGGAAGGGGGAGGGGTGCGGAGCGGAGCGGTGACCTCGCATCCGTCCAGCAGCAGAGCCGGAGGGGAGATAAACTTGCGTGAAACATTGTGCCCGGCAGCACCTCCGCATCCCGCACGGAGGGAGCTAGGGGAGAGCCGGGGATGCGTAGGGAGCAACAGCAGCGCTGCCCTCGCGGCCGGACCGGAGCTCCCCCGGGGCACCGGGAGGCCGCTTCCAAGCGGAGGAGCTCTGGCCACTGCTGTAGATATAGGTAGGGAATTCGGGATGGGGTGCACCTACATGTGTCCATAAACACTTCTGCTCACAGGGTTTGGCGTTGGTTGTTATTGTTGTTATTATTATTTTCACCCCTCTCACCCCATCCGAAGCTTTCTCCAAATTGGGACTGAGCCTTCCCCACCGGCGCTAGTCTCGGCCCAGTGCTATCACAACGCCACTGCCCCGCCAAGTGCCCGGTCGCACCGGGACCGGCGCGCAGCGCTGCTGAGAGGCGGCCGTGCCGGAGCCGCTTTGATGTGCACCGAATGTGCTGAAGCAATCATTCAAAGTAAAATTGGATAAACAGCTAAATACGGTCGGTGGCTCCCGAGCATTTCAGATTGCATTAAAGGGCCGAGGTATTTGCGGCATATTACGCGATTTTCCAATGACCTGTTTTATGGGAGTTTAAAAAGAGTCCTCGGCGGAGGAAGGGCGATCGCACTCCTGTTGGGCAGATACGACGAGGCATTTGGAAGCGGCCGCGCATCCTGCGCCGCTCGGCTGGCGCAGGAAAGCGACAATTGTGCTCTAAGGCAGAAAACGCAGAGCACGGCTGATTGCCGGAGTGCGGCCCGGGAGAAATCGGCAGCCTTCACGCCTTTAGAGGCGGTGGGCGCGCGCAGAGCAGGGACGCGGACATCCCCTGTACCCCTTCACTCTTTAAATCAAGAAAAACAACACCAGAGGCACCGATACCGCTGCCCGCCCTCCGATCGGGGTGGTTCTCCGTCGGCCCGGGACTCAGCGCTTTGCCCTAGCCCCGTCAGAGGGGACACGGACGGCCCTGGCTCCCCTCGACGGCCGCGATGTCGCAGAGTTTTAGGGACGCTCCGCAGCCGCGAACTGAGGATTTATGGATGGCAATTAAAGTTTTATGAATTGCAGCTGAGGCTGGTTATGGAGCTATTTGAATGTGATTAGAATTCAATTAGAAAGTGTTTACCGGCCGGCGGGGCTCCGGAGTGTAAACAGACAGCTATTCCAGCAATGCGCTAATCCCGCGTCTTGTGACAACAATTAGGGACCGGCGGCTTTCGACGGGTCAACTCCGACCTCACCTAGCTCTCCCCAAACCGCTGCCGAGGCTTCGGGGCGGCCGGAGCCTTTCCCAAGGCTCTGTAGTTAAGGTCCCAGGGCGAACGCAGTGGACTTTCTCCGGTTAAAATGCAGTTTTGTCTTTTCTGTCTTTTTTTTCCTTCCTTTTTTCTTTTCTTTTCTTTTCTTTTCTTCTCTATCTCTCTCTCTTTTTTTTTTTTTTTTTTTTTTTTTTTTTTAGGAGAAGCTACTTAGAAAGAAGGGCTTCCAGTGTGCGTGGAAAACCTCAGTGTGCAGCAATGGAGCGGGGTTGGGAGGGGGAGACTGCTGTAAGTGGGGCGGACAGCGAGAGTCGGATCAAAGTTGCGATTTCTAATTGTTATAATAAACCAAGCGCGGTGATAAAAGAAAGGAGGAAAAAAAATAGCACAAAGCAAATCTCAGCCCTGAAAGCAGGAGCAAGAAAAGAAGTCATTTGAGAGCAGAGATATCCCAAACCAGGCGGAATGATGTAAGGCGTGCGCCCACATCACATCGGCCTCGTTACGATTTTATTTTTCAATAATTCTGTCCGATAAAATTTCATTGTCCATTAAGTAATCCCCGAAATGAGAGCTCTTATGAGCCTATAATGAGCTCTAATTGCTACGACTGGGAGAGCCACGTGGAAGGATTTAGAAGGTATTAAGCGGTTGGGTACAGAGCACAGGCTGTTACCTAGCCATTACTTTCATAATTCAAGGAGAAAATTAGTCCTTTTAAGGGAAAATCCTTTGATTCCCTTCATTCTGCTCGGGGTGACAGAGTATAGCTTTGTCTGCCTTTAGTTCAAGGCAGTGTAACAAATGAGAATGTAACGAAATTGCCCCCTTTTGAAAGTGGAGCAGTTCAAAAAGAACATCAGAGCCGCTCCCCCGGCCCGCGGAGCGCAGCGCTGGGCGCAGGTCCCTCCTTTCTCCCAGATGTCTCCAACACCTTTATGTCGAGGAGATTCACGGCTTATGCGACAAAAGCGGCTCTCTCCCCTCCCTCCCCCAGCCCCGGCTGCAGAGAGGCACTGCCCGCCCGGTGCAAACCCGGCAGAGAGAGCCGCACCTCGTGGCCGCGTTTTGAGGAGAAAAAAGGGGAAAAAAAAGAAGTTTGCGGGGCGAACGTGACCCGAAGAGGGATCTGGGCGGGCGCGGCCCTCGCCCCCAAAAAACCCCGTGTGGCCGCGGGGCCGCCGGCCCTTGAGCCGGGAGAGCGCTCCTTCCCCGGTCTTACATCGATTTGGGATCGGCTCCCTAAGCCGCTGGCTATCTCGGAGCCGGGCTGTGTGAAGGGAGCGCAGGCAAAAAAAGACAGGACTTGGCCACAGCTCCCATTAATGAGGTCATTATAAAAGCGTGAACAAGTCTATTAATGTTTTGTTGAAAGCGCATCGTTAACTTGTATCCATCCTTTTCTGAGAGTGGCATTGTGATATTGCTGTCTGTGGCACATCTTACCCGATATAGCCCGAGATTTCTCCATTATCTGTAACCAAGCAACACTTTCTGAATACCAAAAATTGAAAAGAACCGCTTAGTCTTCAAGAAAGTCCTCAATAATAGTGGAAAAGAACAAAGATCCAGGAGACAACAAAATGCCACAGGGGTGACTTTTCATGAGCAATTATCTCTCATTAATCAGAAGAACAGCTGCAATATTAATTTTCCTTCTTTCTTCCTCTCTTTTCACACTCCCCAACATTTGAATAATCATAAATTTTGATTTCATGGAGCGGCAGCATTGCCAGCGGCTTCGAGACACAAGCCACCTACACGGGGAGGACTCTTTGCAAACGGCCCCTTTTTTTTAAGGCTGCCAAAGAATAAAGTGGAGAAAAGAAAAGAGAGAAAAAGTCGGGGCCGGGCTGTTTTCCCCTTTCCCCGGAGCCGGCCGAGGCCCGGCCCCGCCGTTCCATCGCCGCCCCGCAGCCCCACGGCCCTGGCGGCGGGCGGGGACGGAGCGGCCGGAGCGCCGCGCAGCTCCAGACGTGGGAGTTTCGACAACTTCGCTGGCCATTTAACTTCCAAACGTGAAGCCAAGCGTTGTAGATCTGTCCAAAGAGACAATCTTGGGGCGTAACACGCATTGTGAGACATCAAAAGGCCTTGGCGTTATATGCACTAAGGAGTGCATTCAGCAAGAAGGGTGCAATGCCTCTCCTTTCAGGGCTCGGGAGCTGATTGTTTAACGAGGGATGTCGCAGCGGCCAGAAAACCGCACTCCTTCCAAAGAGAGGGGTGTAACATTGAAAACTCCCCACCCGCCCCCCTTTATTTTTGAGGGTTTCAAAGGATCTCAGGGACAGGAGGCGGCGACTGGGAGAAACTGCACTTGGGGTCGAGAGCTCAGCAGGCTGAGACCCCTCAAACTCTGCCCCACCTCCAGGCGCTCGTACGTCCCCGCCCGGCCCCGGGGAGCTGCCCATGGAGCAAAGGAAGCCCGTTATCCCCATTGGCCCACAGATGCGGCCCTGGCTTGCTCTTCCAGCGCCTTTCTCTTCTCTGCCTGCAGGGCTGATTGCAGACAACTTTCTTTAACGCAATGACCTTATTCTCCCGCTGTTTATTATTATTATTGTTGTTATTATTAGTGGTAACTTTCTTTAAGGACTTAAAGGGAGCTTATAAAGTGGATGAAGACCGACTTTTTACATGGTCTGATAGTAATAGGACAAGATGGTTTCAAACTAAAAGAGGGAAAAATTAGATTAGAAATCTAATTAGGAGGAAATTCTTTACTTAGGGCATGAGGCAGTGGCACAGCTGTCCAGAGAAGCTGTGGCTGCCCCGCGCTGGAGGCATTCAAGGCCAGGCTGGATGGGGCACTGGGCAATCTGACCTGACGGGGTAGCAGCCCCATCCACAGCAGGGAGATGGAATTGGGTGAGTTGAAGTTCCTTCCAACCCTGGCCATTCTATGATTCTACAGTTCTGTTATTTTTGTCTTGGACTTGAGAGGCTTTGCCACGTCCCTAAGTACATGGGACAACATCAGGCCGGACTTCAGTCCTGAGTCGTTATTTAGAGCTCTTGCAGCTAAAATTGTTACCTACCACAGATGACTGAACACACCAACCATGATGGAATTAGTTTTTACACTGATGTATCACAAAGTAACACAGGAGTGCTACACTTCATAGTGATAGGGACAAAGAATATAAGCTTCTGTGTAATGTTAATTATCCTATTTCATTTCTGCTCTTGAAATTACACCCTCAAGCATTTCAACCCGTGGAAGTCACACTTAGATTGAAGCATTCTGCTTGAGAGTGATGAAAAAGTCCTCCCTCCCTCCCTCCCTCCCTCCCTTCCTCCCTCCCTCTCTCCCTCCTTCCCTCCCTCCCTCCCTCCCTCCCTTCCTTCCTTCCTTCCTTCCTTCCTTCCTTCCTTCCTTCCTTCCTTCCTTCCTTCCTGGGCATGGGAGCTGAGTGGCAGAAGTTTATGAGATCCAAAGCTCTGCCTTAGTGGTAAGAAAAGAGACTGAAATGGAAAAATATACAGTGTGAAGCTTCTAAAAAAGGAAGAAATAGAACAAATACTGAAATCTAAACCATAGAAGATGTAACTAGGAGGGTTAAAATAAGCCATGATTTTAAAATGCAAACAAATATAATTACCATTCTAGATTAACCAGATGAAAAGAAAATCAGCCAAGAATATGTCTGAAACTTGAAGAACATCTCAGCCTCAAACATTTCTTCTGTGCTTCACTGCAGCTTAGCCAAAGAACAAACATTCCTGTTAGATACCTGTATGTACAGTGTACAGCTAATGTTATCTTATGTAAGAGGTATGGCTGTATGTATCCTCAAGCACATGGAGACATAGACTTGTAATGAATCAGAAGGTGGGAAGATTTGGGCAAAATAATGCTCTTAGTTATGTAACTGAAAGATAGAGCTATTCAGCAGCTATGCTGAATAGTGCAGCAGGAGTAGAATTTGGCCGGGTGTTTTGAAAGGTTAGTTAAAATACAACCTTTTTCAGGTGAAGAGAAAGAGGTCAGCTCGTTCTCCAGAGCTACAAAAGGTCTTTCAAGGGTACGAAATAAATAAAAATGAAAGCCACAATCACACTTCCTAGATACATGTAGAAACAACACTTGTACATTAAAGTGTTGTCCAATGAGGAAAACCCTGGGAGCACTCTGGTCAGTGAGAGCTCTGCCAGAAATTCACCCAGTGCATCCAACTTGTACAGATTCAAACAATTGATTTTGTCCAAGGTCCCAGAATAAGATCATTGCAGCACTGCGATTAGACCCAGTGTTTCTTATCTTTCAGGATCTTGCAGTAACTAACAATGCCTCACAAGTGATCTTTTCAGGAACACGAAGTCTGTTGAACCTGATTGACTGCACTTTAAAAACTGCTAACATAAAGGAAACCTAATGCAGCTTCCCCCTTATCTTTGTGGGCAAGATTTTCTACAGGCTATTCTGCTCTCAGATAGATTCTGGTCCAAGTTGTTCATTGAGTACAAAGTGATCAGTACCCAAACTTACCATTTTTTTATTCTTTACTGCAGGCAGGAATTGTTACTCTCCTCTCTTCAAGGAGAGAAAACAACTCTTTCAGTGTCAGTTTCAGTGTCATACCAATCTGCAACAAGATTTACAAATCTGATTACAGACTGCCTCAATCACATGGACAGTTATTCACTCTTCTATTTTTCACACATTCATCAAGAAAGTATGACTGCTACATCAGGCTTGATGGGCAGTGCAAGGCTGCCAGCAGCCAAAAATGAACTGGAGCCAAAGAAAGAACCATATCTCAAAGACAGGCAATTATGTTTCCAACATCTCTCTTGCTCTGAAAGGAAAATAGTTGTCTTTTCGAGTTGCAAGTTATTCCCATCTCTCATGGTTTACCATAGAGGTTGGGTCACTCTTCCAATCCTTGAGGACCTCATACTCTAGGAATGTAATATGTTCCACTATAAGTGCTTTTGCTATACTTTAAATAATTCCAAGAACAAGAGCATCTATTTTTTTTTCTTTCATGGTTTTAGAGCAATTATTGGTCAAGACTGATAGTATCAGAGAGAAAAAAATATTTCCTTGGAAGCAGAAAAGATAGTATTCAAAGATGATCAGAAATAACGTTCTATCACAAACAGACATGCTAGGAATATGTTTTTGCATGTATGCAGAAGATGTGAACATGTTAGTATATCCAAATATCAGTGAACATTAAAGTGCTTACGGAAAATCTTCATTGTTCATGTTTTGAGGACTTTACATGAAAGCCATCCTTCCTTATTCTCTTTAGATCAACATTTGTCACTGTAATTAATGAGAAAGTAATTATAGTGTAATTTGTCAGAATAATCTGACAGGCAAAGAATTATGTTCTCAATCCTAAAAGAATATGTAGTTCTAGTTTTCCGACTGATTGGGTAGATGTGGGTGGCATAGCAGAAGGTATTTGCCCTTAAGCAGGATAAAAATGTTGGCACTTTGTATTTTCAAGCAAAAGTGGGCAGAGTAATTATCTAACTCTCTTAAATATGTTATAATAAAGCATTTCATCCTAACAGCTGATTAGTATATCTGATTTTTGAATCTTCATAATGTTATAGTGAAGATTTACAGCTCACTTGCAGTAGTTAGCTACTCATCACTATTCATCCCAGCCAGACACTGACTCTTTGAGATGGTGAGTAAACATCTTAGGCATTCAGTCATGTGTACTAAGAGAAAAATACTGCCCTTGAAAAAAATACAAGCTGTCAGGTGAGGCCTTAAAGGAGGTAAAACCAGTAAAACAAGGTAAAATAATGATGATATTCAAGGGGATATGAGCAATCACATCATTAACAGCCAGAAAATCCTCAACTTTGTCTTTGCCCTTTCTATTTTTTTTCTTTTTTTTTTTCTTTTTTTTTAACTTAGAAGTCAACTGCACCTTTACTCAAATAACAGCATCTGTATCTCTTACAGTGCAGAGAATCTGGCCCTCAGTAATCCTTCAAACTTGTTCTCAGCAGTGCCAACAATATTGTTCTTAAAGACAATCTTCAGAAGAAAAGTTAAGTACTGCACATTTGCCATTTGTACATCTTGAAAACCTTGATCTTACAGGACTGTTTGTACTTCTAAATGGATTTGCTCCTTTTGTATTTAGTGCACTTCACACTTTTGTACCTGCAGTGTGAAAATATGCCATCAATTTCAATGCTACATCCATCTCACCAAATGACAGATGAAGATTTTTGTGTTTCTGCTTAACTGATGTGATTATTATCAATAGATGCATAAATAAATAAATAACCAATAAAGATAGTGCTCCATTAGATTTTCCTGTTGATTTCTATTCCTATAGATTTCCTATTTCCTACTGATGATGAAACATGTGACCATGCACATTTCCTACATCAGCAAGTTCTACTGAAGATTAGAAAGAAACTCATGTCTAAAAATATTCAAGAACTTATCTTGGCTGCAGGTTATGTGAACATAAGAAAGTCTTTAACTTCAGAATATTCCAAATTCTTCTTGGGTTAGGAAATTCTGCCTTCGATAATGTGCTCTCATGTATTTCTTGAAGGAGCAGAAGCATTCAGCTGCATCTCTCCACAGTTTTAGAAGACTTGAAACTGCAAAAATCCTATTATTCACTTTGTTATATGCAGGTTGCTCCAAAAGTAATGCTTCCATAATGTAACAGAAATCTGATACTCATTTTGTTGAAACTCCAGGGGTCTAGGTGACTGATACCATAAGCATACATTATCAGTCAGGTTTGTAGATAGCAAAGGAATGCTTATGCAGGACAGAGGAGCCATCTCAGAGATGAGAGGCTGTGTGGAAATGGAAAGGCTGGTTTGAGATGTGGTCTGCATGAAAAAAAGGTAGAGCACAAAGTGAAGTGAGCATCCTCAGAAGTCTGCTATAGTCCTGTAGCTTTTCTCAACTCCCTTTGCAGCATTGTGTTGTTAATTGTAGTCTACTATTTCTACTTTCTTATCTCTGACTTCATGCCCTGTCCTTCCCTGCTTGCTCTCACCTTGCTATCACTGTCCACTCTTGTTTTCCCTCTTACTACCTCTCTTCTCTTAATTAATCAGGGAAAGAAAAAGAGAAGCAGCTCCTGTCAGCTTTGCTTTGCTGTTTAGTGGTAGGAGTTCAAAGAACAAGGTTACCACTGCACCCGCTGCTCTTTCTTTGATTTTTCACTGTTGAGTGAAAGAGTTTCCTTCAGGAGCTGAACACCGCACTAATTAACAAAGGAAAAGACAGGGAGAAACAAGCCAACGTGTTTGGCAGGAATGAGGCAAATGACACAGAGATGTTAGAGGGAAACGGAGGGAAGGAAAAATGACAAAGGTGGAACTGGGAAAGAAGCACAGTCAGGAAAGGAAGAAGCAGTAAGGGAAGGAGAGGCAAATAAATATATCAGGCAGAAAAAGACAAAGAAAGGGAGCTGGTATAATGAGGTACAAAAAAAAAATAAAAATAGTGGCAATAGTTTAGAGTCCCCTTAGGTTGCAGTACATGGTTCTTACAGGGCAGATCTTGAGAGCAGTTAGTACTTTGGTCAAAGGCAGTTGTGTATGGCACCAGTTCTATCCTACTGAACAAGCAGGTGCAGAAAACAAACTAATGGGGCAGGGAAATCCTGCTTGAAACAACAGCAAAGCACTTTCAAGTTGAACTTTAAACCCATCATCTTTTATTTAGATACAAAAAGTGGCTTAAAAATACAATCAGTACAACACTGGCATTATTTATATAGTTCCTGGTGAAAGGACGATGCACTGTTGATAGGAGAGGTGTCCCACCATTTTGGGCAAGCAAATATGGTGATATGAAGGCACAGGCAGGCTCTGTTCTGGCTGAGCAAGTTTCTCACAGCTGACAGCAAGCGGCTGCCAGGGGTCCAGATGACAGTAGTGAAGGTGTGACAACTTGTGTGATATCCACTGGAAGACAGGAGAGAGGCCCAAGGTAAGTCCTTCTGCAGCATGTGGTGGGACACCAAGAGCACAAACCATGGAATTTGCTACCCCTAAAGGTAGTACATAAGGTGATTGGGAAAGATTTTTGGCAAATGAGACAAAGAAACACAGCAACCTTGTGGTTAAGGCATATAATTTCTGCCTAATTGCCTAAATTTAGGCTAACTATTCCAATGTGAGATGATGAAAATTTAACTGAACTTAAACTGAACTTTTCAGAGGTGGCTAGCTGTACGTACTTTGTGAGATGCTGAAGTAACTGGTACTCACTACACCCATTAGTCACAGAGCTCTGAGCAGGTCAAGTGCTACAGAACACAGTGTGCTGAAACATCATGGCCATCTCAGCCTCGGAACTTGATACTTCAGTTCAGTATTTGTCACAGCTCTCTCTCTGTTAAGCTAACCATAGAAAACAGGGAATGTATACCTCACACGATAACCAAGAATCCTGGGACCATTTTTTTCCTGGTCTTATCTCAAACCCATCAAGACAGCAAACCAAGCTTGCCACAACATGCAGACAGGGATTGCAGACCTCAAACAAGATAACTGGCTTGTGCAGTTCCGCTATAAGAACTCATACATAGTGTTGGTAAACCCACTCCTGCAAAACTATTCCCAGCATGGTGCTGCACAGCACTGACTCCAGTTATCTGGCTGGTAAAGTGAAAGAGTCATTTGAAAAAAAAAATGGTTACCAAATTCATTTGTGGAATGAACTTGCATAAGAAACTTCACTGAAACCAGTGAGTTTTTACTAGCTTTTGCCAATATTAAGTTTGGTCAATTTTTCCAATTTTAGGACTGTTAGGTAGGAGCAATTAGTTATCAGTATCACAAATTCCAGTTTCTACGCGCAAGACACATGCAAGAACATTCACTAGGTAAAAAAAACCAAAACAATAAAACAACACAAATAACAAAACAACACATACATAAGCATACTATTATGAAAGCAAGACATTAATCAGTGGGAAATTTGTGTTGTTCTGCAGAATCTTGTTATTTGGTAAGTGAAACCTGTCACAAGTAGGTCATGACATAGAAATACAGTTTTTCAGTGTGACAATGACAGATAATGCTTTTTTTTCCCTCTATGGCAAGATAGCGTCATAGAATTCTTCATAGCTATATTGCCTCTACCAGCAGTAGGCACCGTTACATATTTTTATGGACTTTATTCTTGAGAAATACACCATGAACATCTTTATGAATAATGGAAATCAATTGCCAACATAGTCTTTCAGAAAATAAGCTGATTGGTACATGTATGCTGTAAGAGAAAAGGAAAAAGAACAGTAGGTTTTAGAGGTTAGCAAACGGTGAAAACTTTTAATATGAGTAAGAGATTGATGTGATTAAGATAAATGTAGCTGGACAAAAAAAAAAAAGAAAATAAAAGGGGGAATGTGGAGTTCTCTCTTCACTTAAAAAAAAAAAAAAAAAACACCAAAAAACAAACAAACAAAAACAAACAAACAAACCAGGTTCATCCCCAGAAAGTTTCTGGAGAAGTTTTTCATGTCTTCATAACTGTATTATCTACACATGATCCACGAGTTCCCTGCCCAATAAAAATATCTTTTCTCTCTTTTGAAACATCACCTAGCTGAATACTACTCAGTGCTGCCTTCCTCTGCCTTCACAACAGCCAAGAGCCCACCTGCTGTTTGGGCTGTTACTGGCATTTTTTAGCCTTTACTTTAGGTTCTGGAGTCAGTATAACACTTGGTCCTGTTTAATATCTTCATTGATGATCTGGATGAGGGGATTGAGTGCATCTTCAGTAGTTTGCAGGCAACACCAAGTTGGGAGGAAGTGAGGATCCAACTGAGGGTAGGAAGGCTCTATAAAGGGATCTGTGCAGGCTGGAGCAACTGGCTGAGGCCAATTGTATGAGGTTCAGCAAGCCCACAGGCCGAGTCCTTCACTTAGATCACACAAGTGCCATCCATTTTTTCAGGCTTGGGGCAGAGTGGCTGGAAAGTGGCATGGAGGAAAAGGATCCAGGGGTGTTAGCTGACAGCTGCCTGAGCATGAGCCAGCAGTATGCTCAGGTACCCAAGGAGGCCAATGGCATCCTGGCTTGTATCAGAAGTAGTGCAGCCAGCACGAGAAGAGGGGTGATCATCTTTTTGTATTCAGCACTGGTGAGGCCACGCTTTGAGTACTGTGTTCAGTTTTGAGCTCCTCACTTCAGGAAAGACAGGCTCTGGAGCATGTCCAGGGAATAGCCACAAAGCTGTGAAGGGTCTGGAGCACAAGGGAAAGTTCAGATTGGACACTGGGAAAGAATAATTCTCAGAAAGAGTGGGGATGTATTGGCACAGGCTGCCCAGGGAGGCGGTGGAGTCACTGTGCCTAGAGGTAGGTGTTCATGGAATGTGCAGATGTAGCATTTACAGACACAGTCAGTGGGCATGGTGATGATGGGCTGAGAGTCAGACCAGATGCTTTTAGAGGTCATTTCCAACCTTAATGATTCTACAAACTGTGAAGAGAATGAGAATTTCACTCTTTCAGGGTTCCATGGTTTATTTTAACACGCATAAGGACCATTCTCCTGCAATTTCTCTGCTTTGCCCTCCACGCGCAGGCTGCCGGAAGGCTGCCAGTACTCAGACGCACTGAGCACACCAAGGGACAGACACACGTTCCGCACAGCCCCCATCCGAGCGGCAGAACAGCAGTGCTGGATGGAAATCGCTTCCCTTACAGAGCCCTCAGCTAAGCCAGAAGGCCTAACAGATACCCGTAGCCCCACCGCTTCAGTGGACGCCCCAGAAGAGAGCGTAGAGCAAAGACGAGCACCAACACCCACCCAAACCCACGGCACAAGCCACCCACGGCACAAGCCACCCAACGGCGCGCCGCCCTCCCCCGCCGCCCATCCGCGCTTCCCGTGCGGCGCGGGGCGGGGCGTCCCTCCGGCCGGATGTTGTTGTTGTTGTTCCTGCCCCGCCCCTCGCCCCCTCCCCCCGCGGAGGGTGACGGGCGCTTCCTCGCCCGGAGCCGCCGTCTTGCAGCCGCCGCTTCTCCGCGGCCCTGCTGCCACCCGCTCCGGCCCCGGGACCCGGGCCTCCTGCCGCCCCTCCATCCCCCCCCCCGCCGGGCCCGCCGCCTCGGCTCCTCGTTTCGACCTCCCCCTCCCGGGCCCGGCCATGGCGGACTTCGATGAGATCTACGAAGAGGAGGAGGACGAGGAACGAGCGCTGGAGGAGCAGCTCCTCAAGTATTCTCCCGACCCGGTGGTGGTGCGCGGCTCCGGCCATGTCACCGTGTAAGGGCCGCGCCGGGGCCTGCGCGCCGGGTGCCTGGGCGGGAGGCGAGTGGAGGCCGGGGCGGGCCGGGGGCAGGCGGGGGACGGGCGGCGGGCCGGGCTGCGGACAGCGGCCGGAGCCGCTGTCCCGGTGCCGGCTTGGGGCCAGTTGGGGTCGCCCGGGACTCGCGGGTAAGCGGGGAGCTGCGGGGAGGCGAGGAGGATGCGAGGCTGTGAGTAAGAGAGGAATGCGAAGCGCGGGTCCGGAGCGGTGAGGTGTCAGGAAGTCAGGTGCGTGGGGCTGTGTGTGGGATCGGGAACGCGCCGCAGGGCTGTCTGCGTGCCCGCTGCCCGTCCGCGGCCACGTGGGGCCGCCCCGAGGGCTCTGGGGGGGGGCGGAAGAAGCCCCGGGACACACGGGTATCTCTGCGGTGGGGTTGGGTTGAGGTGGGTGCACGTGGTTTCACTTTGTCTGACACGGGAGGTGCTGCGAGTTTTGGTTTGCAAATATCCTTGGCGCTAACGCTGTGAGTTGGCGTGGGGCTTCTCAATAATTAAACAGGTGAGGGTGACTTTCCTCCAGTTGGTTCCATCGGGCTCACGCTGCTGAAGTATAAGGTTGTCTCCAGCTTCAGGTACTGAAATAGCAACCTAGAGACAAAGCACTGCATGGCAAACTTATATATATGCATTAAAAAAGTATATTTTAACTGTTCATCAGGACTAGCCTTGCAGCAGAAGCATCAAAGTTGAAGGTATTGTGTTCTACTTCTCTGACTCCCCTGACCTCTGCTGATTTCCATATACCGCCCTGTCCAAAAATCTGGGTTTAACTTTGGAATAGTTTGGTGGTGCTTTGATTCATCACTGCTATAGTTGATTGATATTATGAAATGCTGACGACGAGATGGTGGAGATTGCCAGATGGCTATAAACAGGAAACAAGATGTGATAGACAGAGAGGTTTAGAAGCTTGGGAGGGTGTGGAGTGGGCAGGAGGCTGTGAAGCCCACTGAAGGGAAATGTATCCAAAATATTCAGTGTATGACTTTGTATTTCACTCCGTTGTGATCGAGATGTTTTTGTCATCCAGTGGCTGTTTGCCATCTGTGAAAATAAGCTGGTAGCCTTGATCTTTTTCTGGTGAGCAGATCAAGAATGTGGATGGTTGTCTTATTGACGGATGGAAATGTATCAAGAACTGAAATTGAGGCAAGCACTGGTTTCTTCTCCAGTACATGAAGACAGGTTGTGTGAGATCCGTTAATAAAACCCTGAGGAAGCTTGCATACCGTGTCTGTGACTGGTATGGACTTCGTGGCTGAAGGATAGCTGCCTCATTAATTGTTTATTAATGATCACTAGCTCATAGCTGTAACACCTTCCTCAAAATATTAGTTCTGTAGCTTCTGGATGAGTAATGATATGTGAGCATGGACCTCCAAAATCATGCAATTGGATCTTAATGTACTTTTTTTATTGCACTGGGTGCACAAACAGTTCCCTGAATAGTGCTAGCCCCTTTCACCTTTCCGCAGCCTATGACATTTTTCCTAGTGGATGAGAAGCTTATTACTAGTACTTAGATCACTGTCAGGACACTCGCTTCTTGAATTTAAGAAATAGGTCAAAGTGTACGTGTCTAATTAGTTTGTTTTGCGTGGTATAAAAGCATATATGTGCTTTGAAGGTCTGGCCAAAAAAAAAGGAAAAAAAAAAATCAGTGGTTAAATAAAGTGAATGCTGGATTGATCTGTCTCTGACTGTTGTTTAAAGAGGTGCTGACTGATTTTGCTGTGTGCGTATTTAAATAGATGCTCTCCTTTTTGTTGTCTTCTGTTATATCCTCTGATCTTCTATAGGAGTCATAATGTTTTGTTTGAAATATGTCATTTTCATGACTACAAATTAATGTCAGAAAGGCATTTACTATTACTCAATTTCATCCAACAGATAGTGGAAATGTGTGAGAATCCTTTCTAAGCTAAGTAGTTAAAAGACAGTCAAAAGAATTCAGGTAAATATTATCCAGATAAAATGTATGAAGGCCTTGCCTTCAATTTTGGAACTTTCGTTTGATGCTAAGAGTAATCCACTTTAAATTCACTGTTTGGAGCATGCTGCACGCAATCCTATACGTATTTTGTAAAAGCATTGTTTTTTAAATATTCAGGTAAGTCATTTTCACACCAGCAAAATTTAGGTATTTTGGTACTCAGTAGTAGTATTTGAGGTGGATTTTTTTTTTCTTGAAGAGATCTCTAGTGACAAGAACCTTGAGAGCTGAGAGAATACAGAATATTATTTACATTAGTTAACTGAATTGAAAAATCCAGGGTATTTCACACTTTTTTTTTTCCCCTAGAATCTTGTTGGGGTGGAAGGAGAGGTTCAGGATGAGTCTGAAATCGCTAAGAGAATATTTGTGATAGATGTTATCTTACTGTGTTTTCAGTGACTTTTTCTGGGCTTCCCCGTTCCTTGGTCAGCTGAGACATACATGCCTTATCCCAGAGGCTGTTTTAGCTAGTAAGGTTGGGTTTAGTTGTCTTCTGCAGCACCAGACTGATAGAGAGCTGTTGTGATGTGCTTCTGAATGCCTTTCTGTGCTGTGCATCTTAGCACTTCTTGTGTTGATGCAATATAACTGTTTGTGGCAGGGCAAAACCTTCAAAAATAAATTTTCATGGGAGTGAAAAAGAGGGTAATGGAAGAATCATGCATGGGAGAGTGTGAAGATGTGTGGAATCTGTATGTATTTTGTAAGAGCTGTGAACGTGTGGAAGCCCAGAAAGGACTTGCTGGAACTGGTGGATAGCAAGTGGACACGTGCCAGCAATGTGCCCTCACAGCCCAGAAAGCCAACCTTGTCCTGAGCTGCATCAGGAGTGTGGCCAGCAGGTAGAAAGTAGTGACCCTACCCCTCTGCTCTGTGCTCGTGAGACTTCTCTTGAAGTGTGGTGTCCAGATGTGGAGTCCTCAGTACAGGAGAGACATGGACCTGGAGAGTGTCCAGGGAAGGGCCACAAAATTGATCCGAAGGATGGAACATTTCCCCTTTGAGGACAGGCTGAGAGAGTTGGAGCTGTTCAGCCTGGAAAAGAGAAGGCTTTGGAGTGACCTGATAGTGGCCTTTCATTATCTAAAAGGGGATCTATGAGAAAGAAGGTGACAGACTTTCTAGCAGGGTCTATTGTGATAGGACAAGGTGAAATGGTTTCAAACTAAAAGGGGGGAGATGTAGATTGGATATAAGGAAGAAGTTTTCTACCATAAGGGTAGTGAAGTAGTGGAACAGGTTGCCCAGAGATGTGGATGCCCCATCCTTGGAGACATTCAAGGTCAGGCTGGATGGAGCTCTGAGCAATCTGATCTAGCTGTGTAGGTGTCCTTGTTCATTGCAGGGGAGTTGGACTGCATGACCTTTAAAGGTCCCTTCCAACTATGATTCTGTGATAGATGAGAAGAATGGAAAAAATGGTTTAGTGTCTCAATAAGAGATGACAAAGAGGAGGAAGATAATGCCTATCAGTTTTACGTGTTAGGAAGATCAGAGCTGCAGCCTGCGAAAAAGTTGTATGTTGGCTGAGCTCTATACTGTAATTTTTTTTCCTTTGAAGATTGCACCTCTCACCATTTCTTTCTCCCCAGTGTAAACAAGGGAGGAACTCAGCTATGCCTTTCAAGCAGAAACATGTTCAAGAAACACTTTTTCAGGTTCCAGGAAGGTTAAAGGAAGTGCTCATGCACAAGGTGTGCGTGGATGTGTTGAAAACATGGAGGTCATAGTATGAAATAAGAAAGGGCATAGAGCAAGCAGAGGAAGGTACGCTTTACTGAGAATGGGGCATTGTACAAAATACACTTAGTGCTACATGAGGACAGCTGTCTGAGGAAATGCAGCTCTGGAATTTTATTTCAAGTGATTTTAAGACATTTTTTGCAGCTTTTTCCTGTGTCATTACAGCGAAACTGTAGCAGTGTTATGTGTAGTTCCTAATCTTTTAATTTCCAAATTATAGCATGCAGTCAACAGAGATAACACTGGGATCATATCATTTACTTACCAAAGCATTTGAAGTATGGAGTCATCGTTTTTACCACCTACATGTGGCAACTGTAAAATAGAAAGCTCAGAGTGCTATTGGTAGCTGGCTAGCTTTGATGTTTCAGTTTAGCTATCCCAACATGTATTAAACATTGCCACAAATCTTGAATACTGAACCTTAGTCTCATTTGCTTGTAGCTTTATCAAAGTGCATCTGTATTGGTCAGAAGTTTCCGTGCTAGAAAGCTGCACTTGAAGTAATTTACAGTCATACTGAGGCAGTGTGACTGTTTCCAAGTGGGAGAGTGGGGAAAAATATTTTGTCTACTTTAAATACTGATGTTTTATTCTAAAAGACTAAAGATAACACTGCAGCTTTTGAGTTGGATTGTCTTTGTCAGGCACAACGCTGTAATGTTTGAAGCTGTCAGTATTTAAATACTTTTGGATCGTGCATTTATAAAAAAGCCTTGTTTCTGTTCTGCTGATTTCTCAACCAAACTTCAGCATGAAACTGCAATTATGTTGTTTTGTGATTTCACTGAGAACAGGGGGACTTGGGCTTTTGCTTTACCTGCTTGTGCCTCGGGGTAAAGACTTTCCTTGGCATCTCTTGGTACAAGGCTCAGCCTCACTTCCTCTTGGGAACAAGAGTTGCTTTGAATGGAATTATCCTTACAGCTGGCCACTCCTCTATTGTTTGAGTTCATATTTAATCTTTTCTGGGTGTTGAAGTATCAGGTACATGAAGATTGCTTTGTGATTCATTCTTTGAAGATGAGTTGTTTTAGGGAGAACATGTCTCTATTGAGTGGATGGACTTATTATGTGTTAGAATGGTGTTACCAGGTGTGGCTGCACGTGAAATGTGTGGATATGTGAGATTTTTTTCAGCAATTGGTTTCATCTTCAGCCTACTGGCAATTATAAGTAGCTTAACTGATAGGGTGTGGTGCTTCTGACATAATCTTTGTCTGGGTGCTTGATTTCACTCAAGATTTTGGGGAAATGTAGAAGGTCTTCCTGACATAGAGTATTCCACAGAACTTTCTGTTGTGGAGTTGTAGTAAGAATTTGTGTGTGTGTGTTCTGTGTTGAAGTGGTAAACTTGCCTTACGTTTCTCTAGTTAAGTTTCAATTTAATTCCTCAGTTTTGAGGGATTTGTAGGAATTGCAGAGCTGCCATTCTACTTAAAGTATTCCGCTGTGTTAGGTGACTTAGGTGTAAGTCAGGTACTGTGTTCTGTCAAGTGGCAGGACTGTGACTTTTTTAACTTCTGAAGAACATATGTAGGGGTTACCTATGGCATCAAATTGATAAGCTATCTATTCTGGCATGCTTTTGCAAACTGTGGCAATGGACATTGCTGCTTAGAGGCTGTGTGCAACCCTACTTGTTCCTGGCATCTGTTTGCCCTGTAGTCTCTGGCCTCCACAGCTGTGTAGGGGTAATGTGTACTTTAACATCTTTTTCCTTTAGTGCTTGTTTGACTGGGAATTTGTCTAATCTGTCTTAAAATCTGTTGGCACAGTCTGCCTCTGTAATCTCAAGTCGGAATAAACCCAGAAGTTTACTACTTGCAGTTTAAAGAAGCTCTTGTCTTATCTGTTTAGAACCAGTCTCGTGCCGGCTTCAGCCCTCTGTTGTGGGATTTGATGATTAAGAGTTGATCATTGACCTTAACCACTCTCTTCCTGAATCTTTGCACTTTGGTCCCATAACCTCCCCCCATCCTTCTGTTTTCCAAGTTAATGTCAGCCTCACGGTCTTGTAAGGCACCTGTTTCTACTCCCGTAGTTATATCAGTCTTCCTTCTCTCTGCTTTCTCTTAACTCCAAGTTCTCCATGAGATGTAGATGCCAGAAGAACAACCTATACTGAACATGTGGGCATACAAGGGTTTTTTGGAGAGTCAAAATGATGCCCTATGTTGTGGTCTTAATTGTCTAGCTAATGGTTCCTAGTCTTTCCTTACTACTTTTCATGGCTGCTGCTGTTGAGCTCATGTTTTAAGAGAATCATGCCTTGAGAGATGTAGCTACCGAACTAAGTTGAGCATCATGTAAGCATAGTTTACATTGGCTTTCCCAAGATTCAGAACCTCTTATGTAAGTCCATGTGCCATTTTTTGTTCACTTGGTTTTGTGAGGTGTGTCTGCAGTGCGTTTCCATTGGTGTAGCACTTAACTGCCCGTTGTCCGCTTACGTACTTGGACACATTTGTCCATTGGCAAGCAGAGCACTCTAATATTGCCTGAGGAATACCCAGCTGCTCAGTGAATGTATTCTCAAAAAATTTATTTAAAATAGTCAACTGTCAGGGCTCAAGTTAGCTGGAGCACAACTGAGTAACTGGTCTTGCTGTCAACATTGAAGTCTTGAGTAGTTTAATGTCTGATTTGGTTTGTAGCTTTGGTGATAAATCTGCATTGGTTTGTATTCAGGAACTTGTTAATTGCAAATAAAATTTTGACCTGAGTGTTGTTTTCCAAATTAGTAGCTTGTCATACAGTTTTGTTATCACCTTTTTCAGGCTGTAGAGTCCCTTAGCTGCAACCTAGACTGGATGCCAGGAAGCATTCAGGTTTTATTTGAGATGTTTTCATTCACGAACCCTGTCAGCCACCTGTAAGATAGAAAACAAGCAGGCTTTTCTGTCTTTTTATTTTTTTTAAGTCAAGGTGAAACTCATAATCTTGAGATCTTCCATGACCCAGGTCAGCCAGAAATTCTAGTCCATATCAGGTTTTTCATAGCTTTCCATTCTCAATTGATACGGATGTTTGTTTGTTTCAAGTTAGCGCTTAAACTGTGTTTAGTAAGTTTGAGAACAGCAAATACCATCCAGTAAACTAGTAATTTTTTTTTTTCTGAATAAGCAAGGTGTTGTTGAATCCATTTTTATGCTTAGAACAGTTTGGTGTTACTCCATTTAGATCCTGCTGAATGAGCTTTTCTTCAAGATGCATCTGTACTGGGTGGAGTCGGAAGATTTGCACTATGACCTTACCTTTCTCTCCTCTTAAATACCTCTAATTTTTCATATTTATACTGTTGCTTATGAAGATTTTGCTGAGTTTAAGGAAGAGTCAACAGTGTCTACGGATCTTTAAAAGAGGCTGGAGGCAAAGTGAATTCCAGACTGTTTATGATTGTGTTTCTGCCTGTTAGGATAGCATTTAGTAATTACCTTTAGGAAACAATTTTTTCCATAAATTGATGCTGTTCTTTGGGTTCATATCGGGTGCTCGTAGCTTGGGTGTCATAGGTTGGGGTTATTTATGATTCTGGTATGAGTATCATTGTGTTTTTTCAGGTTTGGACTAAGCAACAAATTTGAAGCAGAATTTCCTTCATCTTTAACTGGGAAGGTGAGTATCTGTGAATAAAAAAAAAATAAATTAGAATTTGATTTAAGACTTTTGCTATTATAAAAGCAAAAGCTTAAGTTGTGGTCCACTCCAAGAGTAATAAATCACACTGCTGTGGTAATAAGTATTTTGCTTTTTCTTGTAGGTTGCACCCGAAGAATTTAAAGCCAGCATCAGTAGAGTTAACAGTTGTCTTAAGAAGAACCTTCCAGTTAATGTACGATGGCTACTTTGTGGATGCCTTTGCTGCTGCTGCACTTTAGGTTGTAGTATGTGGCCAGTTATCTGCCTCAGTAAAAGAGTAAGTTGAACTGTTCTTATTTTTGGTAGTCAGAATTGTATTGGCTTTGTTCTTTTTTTTCTCTTATTTCTCATATCCTCTTTTTTTTCCATGTCAACTTTAATAAAGCATACTTCTGCTTACGAAGATGAGTTTGATTTCATACATTTTAATCCCTGTTGTCTGTCATACAACTTAAAGTAGACGGTAGTGAGAATGCTGAGCTTACAACTCAGTGACTCATAGTTTAGCAGTGTCTCTGCTGGAGCTGTGTACTGTGCAGCACTTACTGTTACAGAGATAACTCTGAGCACTTTTAATAGCTTCTCTGTGATACTCTGTTTGGGATCATCAGAATTGGACATTGTTTGTTGTGAAGAGTATGTGAGGAGTTTCTAATTATACTGTGACCTAAGTAGCCATATGCTTGCATTTACAAATAATTTTTTTAAAGATTGTTTTATCTTCCTTCCAAGCTGTAGATGAATAAGATATTTCTTCTTGCATCAACAGCTAGAAATTAGTGTTTTGTCTGTGTCTCTTAGTGTATTGTTCACAACAGAAGCTTCTTGCATGTGTCTGATTTTTTTCCCCTCCCTTATTCCACAAGTAATTTTGCAACCCTCCCCATCTCTTCTGTTTTCACGTGTGTAAAAACTTTGGCTCATCTGATTTCACTTCTTTGCGAGAAGTCTCTGTGCATCACCATCCTCTCCTTATATTGGTGCTGTAATGCTTTCAAGTTCATGATGATGCTTGTGTGTATTCCATCTTGTGTAATACCTTCGTGCTTTTCTTGACAGCAGACCTCATTTTGCAGTCCGTAAATCAGTGCTCTGAGGTTGACAGTGATTATATGCTTCTGCAATGTGATTATATTTATTTATATTATAATTTATATTTATATTATAATTTTATTTGCTCATCTTTTCAATATTGATCAAGCATTTTCAGATGGAGGCTCCTGCACAAATGCACACCTGCTCAAGCATGTGGTGCTGCTAAAACCAGAAGCTGTGCAAGCTGCTTTGTAGTTTTAGTATTGGTAGTACCATTATGTGCTGTAAAAGCTATGTCTGAACTCCTGAAACCCCCAGGTACTGAAAGCAAACAAGAAGAATAGAGCATAATAAAACCAGTGCATATTTCTTTTGTCTAATTTTTTTGTGTAAATCTTAATGAGTATTTTCTTGGAGGGATTACTTTAAACTGGTTTTAACTGTATGCAAAATAACCTGCTGGTAATATTGGAGTCCATGGAGAGATACAGTTTCAGTTTGAATTATTTCAAGCCCTTGGTTTTGTACCTTTAAGTTGCTATGAACTAGTGAGTTTCCTGTAGGATGACCATATATCTACATCCTGAAAGTCTGCCGCAGGAAATCAGCTGATTACTTCAACAGGTAGATTGGTGACCTAGCCAGCTTGCAGAGATAACTATTTTCTATTTGAAGTCTAGCTCTGTTTGTTAAAAATGTAATCTGGTGGTAGAAAGTAATGTTGCTTTTGGGAGGAGGAGGCTGATATCTTGGAATCCAGTACTGAAAGTCGCTAGTAATCAACTTCTTAATGCAGTGTTTAACAGTCAGAAAATAAGGTAAGGGCTTATAGTATCTGGGGCCAGGAAACAGAGTTGTAGTATGAGGAAAGAGGTTCTGTGCAGGAACCCAGTGAAGCAACAGAGGAGTGCTTCCGTTGTTGTTAGCTTGGGATGGGAGTTCTGGTAAGCTCTCTTTCAGAAGGATAAATCTGGAAAAAATGCATGGATACACAGTTCAGAAGGTATTACTTAAGGAATTCCACAGCTTTTCCTGCACTGAAGGTGGGTGATTCATGCTGGACTTACAGGCTTAGAACCTGATGAAATTAAAGGTAGGTCTCAGCTGCTTGAACACTGTTGTGCCACTGTGAGTGGCATAGTGGCACTAGACATGATACCTGCAGCCTTTGTGATAGCACTGAATACATGCGTTCAGGCTGTTTGATTATTGCTGTGGAATGAAAATCCTTTAAGTCAGATGTGACAACATCACTTGTCTGTATCAGCAATGCAACATATAGATGTCTGTTTAAAGGGTTATTGTCTATCAGGTGAAGAGCTGGGAACTCAGTTGGGTGAGTTGATGACTATAATATAGAGGAGAATTAATTAACTGACTAATACAGGAGTGCTTTCCCAAATTGAAACTCTTAATCCTGGATCTGGCTGAGAAAGGCTTGATGAAATGAAAACGGCACTTTCATCAGAATTTTGAATTAGTCACAGTAATTCTTTTTTATTTTCTCCTTACTGCTTACAATAGCTTTTTGAATTCTAATATTTGAATGCTATCACAAAAGTAAATTATTTTGAAGCTACACACTTTGAATGACTATTTGTATAATGGGAATATGTGCTTATTTTTGTGCATTTGTGTAAAAATTAAGTTATGGATTTGTCTCCTTAGAGCAGCAAGTCCTTCAAACCAGGAGTTTTTTAAATCACAGGCATTTGCAAGCCTTTCTTCTTTTGCAGTGAGGTATTAGAGAAAGAGCCTGGTACTCTTCACCAGTAGAATAAATGTTTAATTTGATTAAATATCTTATTGCCTCTTTCCTTTAATGTGGTCTTGATTGGATTTAGATGAATAAAAGCTGCAAGAAAATTGCAGGAAGTACAGTTCCTTATTTGCAGATCTAGATTGTCAGTGATCTTCAGCAGTTATACACAGATTGTACCATCCTTCCTGGGACAAGTTCCAGGTTGTACAGGTGGACAGTAAGTCTGAGTCTTTTTCTTTAAATAAAAAAGAATGACATAATGAGTTATAATTCAAAAATGTGTACAGGCTGAGGTGACCATTTGGAGCCACTTTTTCAAATGAATTGACAGTCATTTCAGTACTAAGTGCTGTTGTTCTCGATTTGTAAATGGGGTAAATGGTTTCAAGAGAAACTGTAATAGTGAAAGCTATGATAAAATTGCCGTACCTCTAGATTTCTTAATAGTGTTCTGCATGTAAATTACATGTTTCAGAGGTTCATAGGCAGTCTCTTAAAATGAATAGATGAGATATTTAAGAGCAATCTGTACTAATACTTTTATGAGCTGCTTGTTTGTTTTTGAATTCAAACAAAGCTGATGAATGCTGCTTAAACCCTGTTATTAATTGCCACTTGCATAGCAGTTTACATCTTCAGAGTGCTGTATAAACATAAGCTAATTACAACTTCCAAACTGCTGATTAAATTAAACACGCAGTAGAGATGCAGGATTAAATTTATGGGTGATAGTGATAAACCACATTAGTTCTGTTTATTGCTGTTTTTAATACAATTCATTTATTTACACAATTGAAGAAAAAAAAGACTTTCTTCTCTGCATACCTGCCAGGAACTTGACACTAGAGATGCTCTGATGTGGTAATACTTTTCCAAACAGTTTCAAGGGACAATCATATAAAACAAAAGGTGCTGCTTTTTTTTTTCTATTTAGAATCTCTTTTCTTATAAGCTCACATTGTAATTTAATTTGGAAGATTCTGGAAAGTTTTAACCTCTTTGTTTATTCTAACCAGAAAACATGCAAAATTTATATTGGGTCTAGCCAGTTTAGTGAAACTTTTTAAAAGAAGAATTTGTATGCGCCTAATACACAGTTTTTTCAAATCGTCTCCTTTTTGGTATTGATTCTGAAGGATGAGACAACTCTCCTACAAAGAGAAGACTGCAGGAGATGATAAGTCTTCTATTGTACCGAATGCATGTGGAAAGTGACAAGTTACTGTTCATTTTGTTCCCTATTAACTTATTTTTTTGAATTTGGAACAGTGATGGTATTGATGGAAAAATCTGAATTTTAATGTAGCAATGTTTATTTTTTTCCCAGCTAATTGATTATCTACAGGATCAGCACACTTATGATTCTGTGATCTTCTGGTTCAGTCCTAGAGAGGCAGGATGCTAGAGACTGTTCCTTTTAGAAGGATCTTCAGTGTGCATGCTGGATTTTGCAGGGCCTTCTGAAGTTGTTTTGTTGCTTTGTGCTGCCTCTCATGTAGTTTCTCTTCCATTCTTTGACCCTGCCCTTAGATAATCGTAACAGCAAGAATCAAAGGCTTCCTATTAATAATTGAAGCCTGGGAGTGTTCCTAGGAATTGGAGCTTTATAACTTGTACTCGTAGGAAGGTCTGTGGCAGGTGTTGGTCCTGTGTTGTGTAACAATTTGTTGTGTAACGATTTCTAGGCATTGTCAGGGTGCTTCAGACACTATGGGTGGTTTGGAAGTTACGAAAACTTACTGATGGAGATGTCAGCTCTTCCCTGCCAGCTGGCTTCAACTGAATGGGAAAGTTTCTGGGCACAGCTTCATTTCCTAATACAGTTGTAACCTGAGATCATTGAGTTTCTCCACCTACTCTGGCCCTGAACTATATTCTGTAGCATGTTACTAGATACTTTGGAAATAAATGATCAAGATCCAAACTGACATCTTTGTAATCTTGAAAGGGGAGATGGAGGTAGAATTTTAATAATCTGCACTCAGTTTATAACTTCTCACAGTGGACAACACCAGATTAGTTATTTGGTAGATTCTGTTCTGTTCTCATCCCTGCTGTGGTCAATTCTACCTTCCATGTTCCGTGTGGCCCTTTCTGTGAGGGTGTCCTTCAGCAGGAGGTGAATGCCTTTATCGTGCCCAGAATTAAATCTATTTGGAGGGAAGGAGATTTGTGGGTTTAATGGCAGATTCAGAGATGGAATTTCATTTTGGAATGCAAGAATTAAGTCGTTTACCAATTTGAGTTTGGAGTAACAATATTAGTTATCATCTTGATGCTTCAGGGATTGAGTCAATATATGTCTGTTCAAGAAATGTTTATGCACTTCACAGTTAGGCCTTCTCAAAGGAATACTGCTAGTTTTGCCAAGGTCAAAATTTTTCACTACAAGACTTTTCCATAGCAGGAAGTTTCCACCAGAACTGCTACATTTGTTTCCAGATTTTATTCAATATATGTATATGGGTTTCACTCACTTTCTTAGTACAGTTACTTCTGATATGAGTACACACTCTTAAGCTTGTAAGAAGCATCCTAGCTGCCAACAGGAAAGGTTGTGCAAAGTGCACTAATGTGATCTAACAGACAGCTTTTCAAACCTCTATCAAGATACTTGTAGTTCAGTTATGTATGTTTTGATTACAATATTGGTATTTTCATGCCACTAATATAGAACTTGAAGCTGTTTAGACTTCTTTCACAGTCCACACATTACAAACTCTACAGAAGGGTTTTTAATACTAGAAGCAACATGCTGTGTGACAGCATAGCAAGACCTCCTCCATCTAAGCTCTGTCTACAGTATGTTTTTACGTTTCTCACACAAATATTGTTAATAGATACTTGATATTGCCTGAGTGTCAACTATATACCCACACTTTTAGTGTTTTTTTTTTTTTTTTTTTTTTTTTTTTTTTTTTTTTTTTTTTTTTTCAAACTCTTTGTGAAAGAATTAAATCTCTGAAAGCATTTGTGTGTGCGAGAGGTGGTTTAGGGACATTCTGGCTTGTTGAAAGTGAGCATACAACTGTGTGACTTGGTTAACCTCACTATCGAGGTGATAACTAAATTACTTGGGTGTGAATTTTGTAGACCAGTATATCTTTGTCTGGAAAATTAACAGGGATTCATTCCTACTTCTATCTTTTTTTTTTTTTTTTTCCTTTGAATGAAAGGAGATGGTGGAGGTCAGAGTTCTGATAGGATTCTCAGCTTATTTTCCTTGAGATGTATTTGAAATTTGGGCAGTATGACCATTACAAAAAGTTTCTTGAATTGGTCTCCTTGCATTGAGAAATTTGAGCATAAAGTATGTTTATTTTTTCAAAGCAGTATTTGAGATTATTAGTACTTGATTGTGGTAAGATTTTGTATTTGAAAATCTCCATGTGCAGTTTATGGGACTAACATAACACTACATTTGCATAAATGTTGGAAGTCTTCAGATTGAGATCAAATGCACTTAAGGGGAGATTCTTCTGCTGTTTCCAGACACCTTTGAATAAAACTGGTAATGATAAATAGTGTTGTCACCGTCTGTATTGTTTCTTCACTTAAATCGTAGGGAGTTACTCAAATGAGCACAACTTGGGTATCACATAAGACCTCTTGTTTAACATTACGTTAGTCATTCGTTGGGTTACAGCATGAGGTGGAGGAGCTTTGACTCATTTGCTAGTACTGCGTGATGCAGTGTCTATATTCCAGGTTACGCACTGCAGGGAGCCTTATGTCTGTACAGCCTTGCAGTCCAGATCATAACTGCATCTGGAACTGCAACCTAACGTCACTAGACACTGTGAAGACATAGGAGAAAGCTCTTGTGGTTGATAGTACAAGTGGCACTCTATTTGTAATAATTGCTGCCTTTTTTCTGTGTGATGAGTTCATAGTCTTTCTGATATTTTTCATGTTCAGGGCAAAACTGTATCTAATTGAGAGTAACACTAATTGGTAAACTGCATTTTGATTTGGGCTTTTTTGGTAGTTTGAATATCCAAAGAATACAGTCTTACATTAGCATCTTTAAACATCTTTAGAGTCATTTAATAAAAATTCTTTCGTTAAAGGTTGCATCTAGACTGAAGGGATCTATGCCACAAAAATGTATAGCCAATGTTAAACACTACGTGCGATTTTACAGAGCGTGTTACAAAGTACACTTTTATATCATTGGTGTACTAAAAACTATATTTAAATTGCAGTTTCAGCTTTGCTCAAATATTAATGTGTTTTCTTAGAAAAAAAATGTAGAAGTTGGATAGTGTTAGATCTTTCTAACACTAGCAAGTCTCTCTTCCACTTAATTTGTGCTTTTGTTGTGGCTAACAAATAATTTGCTGTATAGGTTTTTCTGTATACCATTGACAGAATATATAAGCTTGTCATCCTGGTGTGCTGGAAATGCTACACTCAAATCAAGTGCTTCTTTCTGGTTTTGTATATCCTCACCTGCTCCTCACTGTAAATCATTGAGATGTCAAGAGCAGTGATTAATTAAGCTGCACGTGCAAGTGCTTTTTTTCACCTGTCAAGTAGGAAGAAAACTTACTATAGTGAATTGTCTGATGCTGCTTAATTCATTTCTTTTTATTCCAAGCTCAGATTTGCAGAAATAATTTACAGTCTAATTTTCATTAACGTTTTAGTATATATAATGCGGTGTGATTTGGGAGCTGTGAATATCCCAAGTTATACTACAGGAGGGTTTAGATGTGCATCCTTGGGAACTCAAATGATCACGGTCGCAAGGCTGCATGTGTTTTTATCTAATGCTGCTCAAATGACTTTAAACTGGGTTCCTTTTTAAGACAACCAATTAATACTACATAACTACCTATCAGTTTCTTATTTATGTGTGTGCATTGTAATATATTTGTAATTTTATTGGAATTTGAAAAGCTTAGATGTTTTTCACACTCTTTTGGGCAAACAATGAAATTAAATTGTATAGTGATCTTAATCTATTATTAAGAGGTCCCGGCAAGGAAGATTACAAGGTAGATTCAGGTTTTGAATCGGTTTTGCCATTGGTTTAGCAGCGGGTGGGCAGGCAGATGCCTGCTCAGAGTAGAACCTATTGCCATTTTTCACCATTGATAGAGTAGCCTTTCAGAGTCAATGAGCTCTGTCAATGTGAGCTTGTCAAGGCTACAACTTCATAGACCTGAGAGGCGGTTTGAGAGGTCAGCCCTTTTCAGGTTTGCTGTGATGCAAATGAACTTTAATGCTTAAACAACTATTGGAATTTTTATGTCTGCTCCTTGTTCTTTTTTCTTCACAAAGTCATTGACGAGACATTCAGTGCTTTTTAAATTGGAAGTTGCATTGTGCTAAAGACCTAGTACAGATTTACGGAGGGCTGAAAGCAGTTAGATCATGTTCTTTTCATGGTGCGATTAGAATCAAATCGATTTCCCTACAGCCTTCAGCATTCAGATGGCAATTTTAACAAAGCTTGGGGGCTAGACAAGGGACAAAACGACTGAACTGAATGTTAATTACACTCTGCAGCCTTATTTTCTTTTGATTTGGAGCTGACTGGCAACTAAATTAACAAAAGTGTGACCATAACTGCTGCCCTATTTTCATTTAAAAGGAGAGCAGACTCTAAAAGGCTATCTTTACAAAGAAACAAGTGAGGTCTACTGATTATTGTTAAAGGGCACTGTCTTTAAAAACATAATAATAACAATAACCCCCAAAACGCTCAGTTCCAAACTGAAGTGATAAATTAGTCGCTGGCACCTCCACCTTTGGATAGTTCCTTGACTTACGCTTTTTGAAATACAAAATAATAAAAATTCAGTTTAATGAGTATTTATGGATGGCAGTGATCTAATTTTTATCACGTGACCGCAGCCCATGCTTAGACGTGCTTCCCTGTAGCCACCACAATATTATGCTGGAGAGTAACTGGAGGTTTAAAAGCAGAAAATGTTAGAATTTGATGGGAAATGAATAACTTGTTGTCTAATTTTTATTTTGTTCAGACATGCTTTTTTGCCAGGGCTGCATTTTGCTTGATTTGTTAAGGTTCATTTACAGTACTTGTATTTTGTAGTAATAGCAGCATGATGCTTTCTCATCCCTTCCCCTCACCCCTCTGTGCCTTGTAAGGAAGCTGCAGCTGCACTAAGTTGTATTTGATCCTTGTCATTGCTCCGTCCTTTTGCACCTGCAGCTCTGTTGGTCTCATCTTAACACCTGGCACCATGAATTATCCTCTATTTATTCATAGTCAGTAGCAAATCCCATTTAGAGCTGAGCAGTATATATATTTTGGCAGTCAAATGACCATAAATGTCAGAATGTATTTCTCAAATGTAAATACAACAGAATAATTATATTCAAAATGCCGTGAAACTTTACAGTGCAGAAAGTCCTTTAATGCTTGTGTGTGCGGTTTGAAAAAGCTGTGAAGAAACAGATTTCAGAATTCTCTATCTGAAGTGTCAACTGTGGAAAAGACAGGCATTCAAACTTGGCTTTAGAGTCCTAAATACTGGGTTTGCTCTTTATGCAAATCACAGGTTTTCTAACGTTTGTTTCTGTGAGTTACTGGGACTTTTTGCATTTTGGATTTGCTCCCTAAAATCTGAGCATAAATGTAACGGCTCTGTTTTTGTTTGCTCAAATGGACTACTGCGTGTTTGTACTCAACCTATGACATTGTAAAATACTGTTTGCAACTTTTGTCTGCTGAAATACTGACTTTCTAAGAAGTGAAGTTTAGACCACTGGTACCACTGAGCTATGCTCCTGCATTTATGCTTAGGTCATGTTAAAGTTTCTGAAATAGGTTTTGAAGCTGTAACTGCTACGAAGGTGTATATATGTGAACAGATTTTGTTCCAAACTGGTTATATCTTTCTACGCTATTTTGACAATAGTTATTTGCTTGTCATAAAAAGCAATTTTCTCCACTGGTTACTTTTTAAAACCAGGGAAGTTTTGGTAGTGCTACAGACCACCCTGTACTCAGTCACTGTCCTGTACCTCTCTCCTTTTCACACAAAAGCAGCTGCAAAACAAAGTTTTTCTAAAACCACTCAAGAGTAAAATTCTTTCTCATTTGTCTTCCAGACACGAAGATCGATTGAGAAGTTATTAGAATGGGAAAACAATAGGTTATACCACAAGGTGAGTGCCGCAGGGAGCAGCTTCGTACTGTTGGAGTTTGAATTGCACAGTATGGAAACAGATGCTTTTGTTGAACGAAAAATATGAAAGGTGGACAAATGGGCCAGTCTGTGTGCTGCAATAAAATACAGCTCATTTTTCTTCTTTTTCTTTCCTCCTTGTCTAGCTGTGCTTGCATTGGAGACTAAGCAAAAGGAAATGTGAAACGAATAACATGATGGAATATGTAAGTTAAAGGGCTGTTTTGTGAGTTTCTCTATTAAATGATCATTTATTTTGCTTCTGATCTTATTCTTTTCGTGATTATTAATCAGTAAAGGTGTCAGGAGCTTAATCGCCTGAGTGCAAGGATTTTCTACGGTTCACAGATGCATGGTTTCATGTGCAGGACTGATTTATAAAGTTATGAATGACTTGAAAACAAGGCTTCACTGTGTTCTAAAAAATAATAAATTAATTGCCAAGATAAAATAGCTCGAACATGTGCTGATGGAGTGTGAAATTTTAGATGCTGTATAAAGAATAATCACAACTTTGGTTACGCAGCAAGTCAGATATGGCTGTTTTATATGATGCTAATCAAGTCTAAAAGTATGGAAGACCTTTCAATTAAGCTGTTGGAGCTTAAGAAACCTTTAGTAGCCTTTTTGGGTTTTAACTGCCCCTTATCTCAAGTGTCTTGAAAGTATTTTTATCTCAAATTGACGTCACTAAATATTTTTAAGTTTAGCGTTCAAAATCAAAATTCCAGTCTTTGGCTGAGACCACATGAGCCTTTCTAAGAAATGCACAGTGATAACTTATATGTATAATATATCATGTCCTGTGTGGGATTTCAGTTTTTTTAGCTGGCAGCATTCTTACTTGTTCTTGATGCTGTTTATGCTTCCATTTTGAAAATCTCTTGGAGTTGCACAGAGGGTACCAGAGAAGGTGAAATTAAGCTGCTAAAATGTAAGGTTTATTTGAATTTGCAGAATTTCATTTAACACTCTGGGAAGTAGGTGACAGGAGGAGTTAACTTTTTTGAAAAAATAAAGAATAATTTTGGAGAAATATCTACTGTATTAGTTCCAACTTATCTGTGATTTTTTGTTGTATGATACTCTGTTTTTTGAAACAACAAAGCTATCAGGCGTGTAAAATTGATTTAAAGCCTGATTAAATAGTAGGAAATTATATTAACCTTTTCCCTTTAGCTTTTTCTGTATCCCTGTTTCTACGTTAGATCTGATTTCTAGTCTGAAACAAGATTTTCAATTTCCTTTTTCTTTTGCAGAGTAGCACTACTCAGTTCACTGAGGGACTTTGTATCACCTTTTCCACAAACTTTAGATAAGTTTGCATAAAGCAAACTTCACAAAGTAAATTTGAGTTTCTCTAATTAAGAATTGTAGTTCTCTGACTCATTTTTCTGAAGAAAAACTTTGTTTCATCCATTGTTTTGCAGATTCAATTTAAAAAGAACAACAAAAGATGACACATACACAGATAGTTTTTAAATACTGTGGCTCAGCAGCATTTTAAGATGATCATTTCTTGTGTTAAATACAGTTTAAAATGATTGGAACTATTTGCATTAATATGTAAGAATAGATGTAGAGCTTTACAGGGTGATGGTCTGAGATTTTATTTTCAGCTTGTGAAACGAAACATTGAATGTGCAATCTATGGATATGTTTAATCAGATTTTAAAAACCTCCTTATATCATTTCCTTAGTTTCGGTTAACTAGCTTGTCTCTTATAAAGCCTACCCAAAATGTTGTAGTTCTTGTTTAATTTTAAGTATATATATTTTTTTCAAAACAAGTGCTTTAAATTAGGTTCCTGTACACAAAATATGCAGCCTTGTTCACTTCACGTTCTACGCCCACTGTTGGAGATGCTAAATTGTGTAAGGTGTCATGCTTCCTTGGCATAAACACAGACTTCCAGCTTTTCTTCTTGCTCTTTTTAAACTTTGCCTGAATATCAGAAGCCCCGGGAGCTCTCCAGTACCCAGTGGTCGTCTCGTGTCAGCCATCAGTGGGATTTGAGCTGCTTGCATTGCATTCTGCTCTCAGGATATCAAACCACTTCTGAGTGTTTCTAAAATTATTCATATACCATTCAATTTTCTTGAAAGAGTTGGCCTCATAAGTCATATCAGAGATACTTTTTCTTTTCTTGTTTTTTGTACATAATCAGATTGGAGCATTTATTTATACCCTACGCAGCCAAATTCTATTATTCTTTTTGATTAAAAAAAATGTTTAGAAATTCTTTTTTTAACTCTATAGAAGACCAAGCTCCCCTTACAAGTAAATGAAATCTTTAGTTATATTACCAAAAATGTTTATTTTTTACTAATACAACCATCGTGCTATTTGGTAGTCTTATGAAGAATGAAAGTGCACACTTAAATATTTTCTTGGAGCTTTCTGTTTAAATATAAAACAAGATAACTACTTGAATTGCATCCTTGACTTTACAATACTGGATCTGTGTAGTTAAAATTTGAATAGGGACCTGAAGCATGATCATACAGAAACATTAGTTAGGTTTCCTGTTAACCACTTGCAGGTTTGCTTGATATGCAAATTTTTCTGTAGTTGATACAAATTTCTGCATGAGTTTTGAAGTGTAGACTTGCCTTTAGAATCCTATACTGAGTGGAAACAATTTCCAAGAGAATTGCATATGAAACTTAAAGTGGATGTTGCACACATTTTTGGTTCTTCCAGTTTAAGATGTGTTTAATATTACCAGACAAACTTTTGTTTCCTCTTGGTTCTTTACTAGTTATGGTTTTCTTCCTCCAAAACATTGTTTAATATGATTTCTGCACCTGTTGAAAATACTATTACCTGATGGACTTCAAAATAAAACAAAACTAACAAAAAAAAAGTGCATTATCATTGTGATAAGCAATAGGGTTGCTACTGCCATTTAATATTGTTTTTTTTCTTTTTGTGCAGGTCATCCTTATAGAATTTTTACCAAAGACACCGATTTTTCGACCAGATTAGCATTTGATTTATTTTTAAGAGACTTATTCAAGTATGTTGTCTTTCCAATGGTGCCTTGCTTGGTGCTCTCCTGGTGGTGACATAGCATTGGTTCTACAGACTCTTGTGGTGTTTCCATTCTTTTTTTGTTTTGTTTTTGTTTGTTCATTTGTTTTAATAAGAGCATGTTCTAAGTGCATTTGGTCAAACTCTGCAAAGTCATTTCATGCAAATGTTAACTACTACTTAAGTTATTACTTTTACTACTTCTGTTTGTTAATGTATCTTGATTTTCAGAGAGTCTTTTATGTGTGCGCGCGTGTGTACATATATTACTATAAATACACAGCTGAAAATGTTCTACAAGTGAGCAGGTATTTTTTTTTACCCCCAAATGACAAAACTGTTTGATTGTACATTGTGTAAGTCCTCTTGATTATTAGTTTATGTGCTGAAATATCATCGAAGATCTACCTAAACTTTTGTCAGTGACTAGTCAGTTGTAAATATTTTTATTTCTTTTTGGATATTGGCTAGCTTCTTCCAACAAAAGAGGGTAATAAAGTTCCTTTTGAAATTGTGCTTTTTGGAACCCATACGCCATTGCATTAATAGGAATCTCTGTGCTTTTCATGAAGAAGTCCTGTCAGCTGGTTCTGAAGAAGTTCTGAACTTAGAAGAAAAAAGCAAAATAGAATTACTCGTATTAGAAAATTGTTGAACAAATTGCATGCATCTGATTAGTAGAATTCAAGATTTCAACAATATGTTAGTATGTAAACCAATATTTTATATTGGTTTATAATGTAGCAGTTTTAATTCAGGCTAATGCCATGTATCATTTTTTGTATTGTTTACCAGACACATACAGTGTACAGGGGTGCAGAAGATTGTTTTACTAAAAATTTTTTCTCCAGGCAGACCTTTCAGGGTGGTTGTTTTTTTGTTTTTTTCTTTTCCATTTTTAATTTTATTTTAAGCCACATAAGCAGAAGAAAGTTAGTGGGCTAATTTTGAATAGTACAATTCTGGGTACAAATGCAGGTGCCATATGTCAGAAGTTATCAAAATACGGTATGCTGGTCAGCAGTGTAAATGTAATTATGTTAAATAATTATGTACTGCACCCTTGCTTCTGCTCATTGTCTGCTTTTGGTTTACAAAGCTTATTTTCTGCACAGTACGAAGTCTTTTTTTTTTTTTAACTGGATATTTGATGTTTGCTTGGGTCAGGCCAGTTGTATTTTATTTCTTCTGCTTGTATCTTAGTTGTACATATCTTCAGACATAGCTTTTCTAAATTGCTACCTATATTTTAAGGTTTGCTTTATGTATCTAAAATTACTGTACATGAACATTAATGTAAGCTATGAATATCTTCCTTGTACAGTTGTGGTAGCAAGCAATAATGTGAATATATGAAAAACAGATACACTCTGCTTAATATTTGTATGAATGAGAAGTTGATACCACTACAAGAGTAATTTTCTCTTTTTAATCTTTTAAATACAAGTTTTATTTCAAGGTAATATATTACAGGTACCTTGATGCTGTGAACTATTTTTCTATGTCTTCAAAATATTTATTCTCTGTAAAATATTCTCCAGTGAGTATTATGTTCCTAAATGTTTGATAGTGGGAGTGGTCTAGGAACTTTTAAGTTTTCTTAAATTCATATCTCTGTATCAGCTCCCTAAAACCACCCATTGCTCAGCTTTTGTGTGTGAATTCCTGCTGTTTACTTTGAAAATAGCTCAGCTATGCTTTTCATACAGCCTACAAATGTTTGTTTGATTTCACTGAAGGTGACGTTTTAATCAACAAGTATCACTTTTGTGCTGTCTAGGTCTTCTGGGGCCCGCAGTGGTTTTTTTCCAAAGAAACTAGTTACAATGTTCATTTCTATTTTCATTTAAAATCAGTTACAGCCTCTTCTTTAGTACAAATCTGGTCTGCAGCACTCTTACACTCAGAAGTATTGTTGTAATCTCGGACCAATTTCAGCCTGTGAAGGAGGACAGAAGCTTAAAGTTGATGGCAGCTGAGGTTCTGGGGGTTGGGAGTTGCAGGGATGAGGTTGAAAATGAACTTAAATAATAACTAGTGTTTAATATTGGTGGCCAGAAATGCATATTGATTTCTCGAAGTCTCAGTTTCCAATAAAGTGAATACTGAATATGCCATGCCTAGATTTTATTATCAGTGTTCTCAGTTGACAGCGCAGGCAGGTTTTTACTGGTAGTACTTTAGCTCAGAGATGTAAGTTGGCGATGGCTTGCAGTACATGCATAGCAGCTGAGTGTCAGCCGATGACCTTAGTTTGCTCCCCAGGCTTCCCATACTGTATTCTGTGACACTGTGACTACCTTGCCAAACCTGATTCTTAAAGGCACTCCGAGATTGATGTGTGCTGAAGCAAGTGCAGTGAATGCAGTCTGACTTTAAGATTTGCGGAGAACACCTTGTTAGTTAGAATACCACATAAGTAGTAATGCTTTCTAAGAACTCATCTGTTTTAGGTGCATCTGCTGTTAGGTATTTCTGTATTTTTCTCTATCACTTACTCTCTGAGAATTCTATTTGTAGAGGGTCCAAAGTAGGGCTTCGAGCAAATAAAAGCCTAAATCCCACAGTAAGGCGGTAGACTAGTTGCATTTTAAAACATTTCTTGTCTTATTAATATCTCTGACTGAGCATACTACCCAGAAAACTTGAAAAAGTGCATTTATATATAAGTTTAGCTCAAAAGCATTGCTCCCTGTTGAGGTAGTACCCTTGTCTAGTAAGAATGTTAGCAAGCATTTTAGCACAATGCCTTTCCATTCAGTAATTACAGTAACAAAAATTGAACTGAAGAAAAACTTCAATAAATCTCCTACTTAAAGCCTGCAGCAGTCAACAGGATTTTTCTTTGATATTTTTTTCTAAAGTGTTTAATTTTATTTTGTATGCCAGTAAGAATACATATTACCTTGTTTTTGTTCAATTGACCAGGGTTGAAATTGTTTGAGCAGATCAGAAGCTGTAGTAGGACTTGTAAGACAGGCTGTTCTTTGCTAAAATAATTATTACATTAGAGTAACCTATTCAGCTTCGGGTAACTCAGCAATTCCTACAGATCTTGTCTATTCCCAATTTCCTCGAGTAGTGAAATTTAGATAGCCACTTGGTATTAATCATTTAACAAATGATTGTTGCTAATTATGTCTGTTTCACCTTTAGCCTGATTAACTACTGGTAGAGGCATCGTTGACTCTGTCAAAGCTAATTATTGTTTGTAGGAATAGTGGCCTTCAGCTAGTCATTGAAGAGTTATTCTGTAACATAATATTAAAAAATATATTTTTATTCTTTTAGTGATACCTAGAAATAAGTTTTGAGGCAGAAGGGCTTTCTTTCTGACCATATATAAGAATTCTGTAGAGTTTATCTCTTGATAAATAATTATAATGTGAAGTTTAAAATGGAATTAGCAAATTTCACCAGAAATTGTAATGTTTGGGAATAAGTTACATTCTGTAATAGTTTTAATACACTGTGTATACAAATCCAAAAACAGCTCTAGTAAATCTAAAAAATTCCCTATGATACACAAAACCAGGTGAAGTATATTATAGGAACTTATTTACAGTACTTAGACATAAGCTAGATCTGGAAATTAATTTGTTAAATGACACTTTTATTTTGTAACTGTCAAGACCATGTGCTGAAAAAATACATATTTTTAAGTTACATGCTTACTTAGAAGTCAGTTTTCATTTTTCTAACAGTCATTGTCTAGCCCTGAAGGTTGCAGGGAAGAGCTTTAAAAATGCAATCTGTAACTGCTTGGAAGGCAGAAGTCAAAGGGAAAGAATTTGTCTTCATTCCCTCCTCCCAGCCCCCATCCTAGAGTCTTAATTTTCAATCAGTCCCCCTGTTTTGGGAGCCCTAGCTTATAGTTTTTGAGCAGCTGGCAATAATGCAAGCTGTCCACCAAAAAGCCACCATTTGAATTCTGAATAATTTAGAGATCACTTTAATTGAAGAGGCAAAAGACTTGTTAAGCGAAGAAAATCCCTGGTTCTTTTAAGTTCTTTAAGCACTGCTGCTGGGTAATTAAAAGAAGGATATTGATGACCCTACATTTGGTCACAATCTAGATGATTTTGTGTGAAGGAAATGCTCAATTAGAGAGGTCTCAGAGCCCCGAATCTCTGGGTTCACAGTAGTGACTTATTAATGAATGGTTAAGAGGAGTTGGCTAGTTTGTACCCATGACTAAAATAACTCATGTTGCTTTTCAGCTACCTTGCTTACAAAAACAAAGTATTTAAAAAATGCAATCTCTATTTGTCACCACTGATTTGCTGTAATTTCCGTGCTGCTTCTTCCTAAAGCCACATTGCATTTCTGTTACAAACAACTAGGTGTAATGGTGGTTATAATGCCTTTAATAGCCATATTGTAGGTAGAAATATTAACTACTCAGGGACTAAATAGGAAATAGGAAAATGGAGTTTATGAGCTGAATGCCTATCTGCATGAAGGCTTACTTGCAAACGGCACCCCGGTAAACTTCTGATTGTATTATGCATGACCATTGTGAATGTTACCAATATATGGCAATGAGAGCTCTATTTACCCTGTATTATTAGGCTGCTGAATGTCAAAGTATGTTGAATAAGGATAAATGAACTTTTTTTTTTTCGCTGATTTGGACAGAGTGATTATTTCTAACGGTGCTACCTTCGTTACTGTGTTTGTTCCCTGTATCGAGTTCTCTCTTCAGGCTGGATGAATCAGGAGGTGCTGGTAATGAGGAAACTGTGTCATTCCTAGGGAAGTAGAAACATTTCACAAGGGGAGAAGTACCCGAAAGCAAATGCTTTCACTGGGAGAAGGAAAACAAAAAAAAAAAAAAAAAAGAAAAGAAAAAAACCACAACCAAAACCATCCCGCAGTTGTTCTTTGTTACAGATTTGTTACAGATATCCGTTCAGGTTGTTCTGTTGGTAACAGTGTTTCGTAGTTGATGAATTTTTTTTAAACTTATTTCACAATGGTGTTTCAGTCAGCGTGGGCTGAATTAGAAATGATTTTTTGCAAATTTTTAAAAAGGAGTCCTTGTATGAAACTGTTTCTTGACTTGTTCTGATGTATGCATCTCCACCACGTGGCATTTGGGTAGAACATCTCTTATTAACTGAATGTTGAATTTATTTAAAATTCTTCTGCTTCAATTAGCTCATTAATATTTCATTAAGATTTATTATCTTGAAAGAGATTAATAAATGCTTGACTCTTGAAAATACAGCAGACCATTAGGGGAAATTTAATGAAACACAGAAATTAGAAGAAGCACCACATGAAAGACTGAACTCGAGGTTTAGGTTTGAAATTTTGTATGTATTGGAAAACAGTTTTGAACCGTATGAAATGATATTAAATAATGAAAGTTAAGTAAAGGCTAACAGTCCATTTCAATAATTATATGAAGTGTCTTCATTTCTACTGTAGTTCTTTTATAACAAGTGTGCTATTATGCAGATAGGGAGACAAGCGTACTTTGTAACTCAGCATCTTTCAGTTGAAAATATCCAGACCAAAAAGGAATCACTGGTGAGAGCTGCACAGATTGCAGACCAGTCTTTCCCTAGGCTGGGGCCTGTAATGCACGGCTGATTGTTCCCAAAGAAAATTCTTTTCTTGCCCAGGCAGCTCCTGTCATGTGATGGTATATCCGAGTGCCAGGAGTGGCATCCAGTTAGGATAGCTTAAGTTCAGGTAACTAAAAGAGATCTTTGTAGTTAGTTTTCAGTTCTATGGAGAAGGGAGCCATTAACAAATCCTCATTTTTGGAGAGCGGATCTTAAATGCTTTGCTGAAACATGCTTTTTCTCCTTGTTTATATCACTGATAGTTTCTTTGTCTCATGCTGGAAACTAGACTTAGTAATTAGCTGATGATTTTTTTCTGTTACAGTGCTTTAGGTTTGTGAATCCATTTTTTATGATCATGCTTAGAAATTGAACAAAACAGGAGTCAGATATCCAGATGCAATATAACTGATATTTTTAGTGGCTCTGTTTAAACTGATTTAACTGTACCAGTGCACACATCTCACTCATCAACTGTAAATCTCTCTGCTCCTCTGTGCTTGCAACAGGCTTTCTAACTTGTTGGGATATTTTGTGTGTTAACTGTGTGGTAGTTTTGCCCATGAGTGGTTTGGTTCAGTGGGGTAACAACAAATGGAGGGCACTTAGAGATTTGGAAAGTGATTCTTTCTATATGAGACTGAATGTGGCAAAGAGAATACGCAACTAATTCCAAACATAAAAAGAACAATAAACTAGAAAATGGTGCCTAAATGTTGTGTGCTAGCCCAATGTAATTCATTTTGTTTTAAAAGGTTGCAGACTTTGCTTGGGAAGAACTTCTTAAACATAAAAAGCAGTAGCAGAAAGTGAGTCGCTTAAGGGGTGGTAGCTTTCAAGATGGCAAACTTCTAAATAAAATAAATATTTTGCATCTGTGCTAGATCTATGAAACAGAAAATGCATAAGCAATAATTTAACAGAGAACTGGATATTAAGAAGCTGCTATTTATATGGACTCGATGATAAAGCCTGCAGAGGATTTCCTTTAATGAAGAGTTTAGGAAGATAGGGTTGCTGTGATTTTTGCTTTCGTAACATTCCTCTTCAAATATTTAAAGTCTGGATGAGAGTTGTTAAAATTCAGAGGCCAGCACTGTGTTCACAGGGCACGGGCTTTGGGGAGAGAAGACAGAAAGAACGGGACTTCTTTTTAAGGCTGCACAATTGTAAATACACGTATTTAAGAATATTTAACCACAACTGCTAAATTACTGAAGTTAATCTATTGTTGAATTATAGAATATTATTTAATACATCAGCATTGTTTTTCCTGACCTGACCCAGAATTGGAATGGACTCCAATATGATTTTTTTAAAGCGTTGTTAAGTTGTCTGTATTCCAAACTAATAAAATGTTTGTTAACTTATCTGCTAAGCCTTACTATTTTTTGCCTATGTAGTATTTTGGGGTGGAGGGGAAAGAATAAGAAAAAAGAATGAAATACCTCAAATTTACACAGCGTTCTCTCCTCATTTCTAGTCAATGTTTGGTTGGACTGGGGGGGTGGGGGAAGAAGAAAGGAAAACAGTAATTTAACTCTAGTCCAAGAGTCACCAAACTTAGAGGAATTGCCTGTCTTAAAATTGTCAGGCTAGCATCAAGTCTGCGTTTGGAGTTATTCAAGCTTTTCAGGTCCTAATGCCGGTAAGCTCAGTTGTGTATGTTACCGTTATGGTTGGGTGATAATGTTGAAGCCGTTTGCACACCTTTAATGTGCTAGTTTTCTCCTTATGCACTTCCCATCTCATTAAGGCAGACACTGTTTATTCACAAGGGAATCACTCCATTCGTGTAATTCCAGTATGTGTAGGGCTCCGACACGAGATGCAGGCAGACCTGAACCCAGCGAACAGAACACGTCCTGTGCTCTCGGGGCCGTGGGGCTTGGTGTGGTACATAAGGAGCTAGCTTTTCCTCCTGCACGTGGAACGCTTTACAGCTATTGGGTTATTCGAGTGTAGCAATCTTAGCATCTTCCTCGTACGGTGCGTGTGTGATATGTGTGTGTATGGTTTATCTGTGTGTGTGTGCCAACGCAGCGCGCATCAGACCGAGTGCGTGCGGGAGGGTGCTCGGCCAGGGGCTGTGAAGCATTCCGTGTTGTAATTTCGCCTTGCAAAGCGGTATGATACAATGTTGCTGAGCAGAAAAGCGCACGATAGATTTAATGTAGCCAATTGTGTACTTTTGAAAAAAAGAGTAACTGTTCGGTGTGAGTTAATTTTGGATTTTTTCAGCATCTCTCTTTTAGGCTTTGTGCTGCATTCTTCTAGACAAATGCGTATTCCATGTGGGCCACTGTTCTGCTAAATGCTCTCAGTTCTCCTTTTGCAATCAAGATTATGTTGCTAAGGAGATTTTGCTTTTATTGGTGCCATTGATTTGTGTTAATACGTTTTGAATACCTCTCGGTATTCTTCCGTAGACAAGGCCAAAAGAAAAACTTCCCTGAGTTTCCCGATTTACATTACAAATGGAGCGGTGGTGTAATGAAGCCGATATAAAGTGGGCAGTTGAAAGGGAACTAAAGAAGGGCACTCAAGTGAGAAATGAAGAAATGTGCCGAGAGCGCTCTGCGGCCGCCTTCGGCCCAGCTGCAGGAGCTGGCTCAGGCCAGCGGCCGGGCAGCGCGGAGCCCGTGCCTCGTCCCCGCGGACCACCCACTCTCTGCGGAGGGCTCCCCGGATTACCCTGGCGCTTCCGACCACGGCGGGGCCGGCGGGCGGCCACAAAGCGGGGCCCCCCGGCCCCTTCCCGGCGCCCCGCCGATGGGGAACGGGGCCCCGGCCCTGCGGAAGCGCTGCGGGCTTCTCCAGCTCTGCACCCAGCGCGAGGGGAAGGGGAGCGGGGAATCGCACGTGGGACGAGTCTCTCCCAGAGCTTTGCAAAAAACGGTTTTCAACAAAAGCAAAGGCAAGCCGTTCTCCCTTCCCCAACGACTAGCTTCCTTCGTGCTCGGAGGTGGTTCTGCTGGAGAACAGCCCCAGGAGGGCATCAGACCTACCGCCCCTGTGTGCGTGGACGAGGGCTCCTCAAATGCTCTCCTTCTTCCATGTTACATGGGGGGGACTCAAAGACCTGGTCGTTTTGTATAGGAGGAGGCTGAAGATTCACATCCAAAAGCCAACAGGTATGCCCATCCCATGCAAGCATGAATCTCCAGCCTGTGGTGACCTCAGCCCCACCCGATGTCAGGGTGACACGGCTGCGTGAAGGGCCTCGGCTAAGCAACGCCTGTATTTGCCAAAGCAATGGTGGCTGAGCTGCTGGTCTTTAGAGGTAAGGAATCTACTGCGCAGCATCCCAGTGTCACAGGAAGCCCCATTCCTTGTGCCAGTACCAGAGCCGGGATGGTAGCTGATTTCAACACCTCATTTGGGTTGTGCTTCTCTGCTGATTCACTGGCTAAGTGATGGTAGCAGAAAAGTGCAGCCTTGACTCTTATGTTTGGCCTTTAGAGAACTCTATGTATTAAATGAGTTCTTGCTTGTGTGCCCATGAAGATCTGGATCATAGAATCACAGGATGGCTTGAGTTGAAAAGAACCACAATGATTATCCAGTTTCAACCCTCTGCCAACCACCAGACCAGGCTGCCCAGAGCCACATCCAGCCTGGCCTTGAATGCCTCCAGGGATGGGGCATCCACAACCTCTCTGGGCAATCTTGGATAGTTAATGAAATGACAGTGAAAGACATAATGATAGCTTCTGTATCCAAATTCTGCAAGTGTTGTTTCAGCATAGCATCATACTTGCAATTTTCTGCTTTTCTTTATTAGCGTCACAGTTCTAAGTGAAATCCTTTGTAGTGTTCCAAGAATCTATCCCTAAAGACATTGTCTTTCATATCCTTTTCCATAGCTTTTCCAATACACATTATGTAAAAGGCTGGATTTTATATGAGATAATGAGTTTTGAGGTTAATGAGGATAGGGCCCAGCATTCCTACTGTATTGTGTGCCATTGAGTATACAGTAGAAATAAATTAAGAGAGGCAGACAATGTTTTAAAATCCTCTTTCATTTAGGCATTTTGTTTAGCATTCAGAACACAGCCACATTACATGATTAGCTGATTTTAATGAGTGTCCTCTAGTCAGTTAAACGAGTGTGTGGAAAACCTAAAAAGATTATATTTGCAGAGACAGTCTGTTTACATTGTTATACCTCAGCTAAGAGGATACTTGGCATGTATGATGCATCTAAGAAGAAAAAAAAATAATGTGGAAGGCCAAAGAAACCTTGAAGACAGTCGGATCCAGCCCATTCTCCCTTTCCCCACAATGCAAGCTCTGATGACTTAGTATTTTAATTAATGTCAACCCTTACCATCAGTGCTCATGGGAACAATCATTAAACCAACACAAAAACATTTTAAATGGCTGGCAACCTACCAGATACTGAGCTAAGCATTCCCATGGTAGAGTGGACGGTTTCATAGCCAATTCTGCTCTGGATTAAATACATTCTCTAATAGTACTGCCTTGAAAGCCTATTATTTTCATGCTAAACAATACAATATGGTTTCTAAGTTCTATTTTAAAATGTTTTTATATTTACTTCCCAACACTGGTATCGAAGTTATTTATATTGGTGTGGTTGAATTTTACTTTGTTGCTACTATGACTTGTTTTTCTTTTTCCTCCTTTCCCCCCCATTTTTGTTTCCTCACTGCTAAACCAAAACCATGTTTTTTTTCTCCCAGATAATTCACATGATCAAGCATAGCCTAAACCAGCAGTCAGTTTCCTATGCAGCTCTGAAAATTGCTGGCTGAGTGACTTTTTAAAATGGGATCACTTATTTATGTTCGTTTGGTTTTGCACAGTAGGAAGTTGGGCACATCTGTCTATCCCGTGGGTACTCTGCCCTCCTCACTGCTGCAATGTTTGCTTACCAAGTATACCAAGCAGTTTGACCTCTCCAATTCCTCGAAGGCTTTTTCCCCACTCCTATCTTCTGTATTTCCTGTTTGCTTAAATTGTTTAAACATGGAGCTCAATGAAGGCTGTTAGTGCTGACTGGAGCCACACATAATGTGGCCACATGTTGTGTGAGCTTTGCAACTTGTCTTATAATTTGCCTCAGGCCTGACCTGAAATACCCTTGCTATTCTCATTCTTGGCCCTTACTGAGAAGAGGCAGACACTCTTGTTTGCTTGGCGAGCGTTGGGGAGGTCCAGGTCCCAGATGTAATGTCAAAGCCCTGTGAATCTACCCAAGGAGGGGATGAAGATGAAGCCAATGGTGTGGAGTGAGGAAAGGGAAGAGGGCAGTGCTCATTCCTCTTCTGTGCTGCGTGTGGGGTGGGAAAACCCATCAGTGTGACATTGAGTGCTGGTACATCTTTTCCATGGCGAGGTTACATGCAGCAAGGAAGGAAGCCCAAGTGGGCAGATGTGGAGGAAACTGTTCTCCACTCTTTTCATAACAATTGCTCATGGCACTGAAATGGACATGGAAAGGGGGGAGATTTTGGTTTACATCAGTTGGCACAAAAAGGGCAGTGCATCTGAGACCAAACCAAGGATAACAGAAACACAGTGAAATGTTGAAGCTCTGAGAATTTATTCATTAGAAGAAATGCTTGTTGGACAGAGAATAAATGAGCCTGGAGGAATCTAAAAGATGGAAAGTCACAAGAAGAATACAGGTGCACTGCTATCCAACAGAAGGCATGGATTTCAAGTGATGAGGTATTTGTTGCAATGCAAGTGCTCACAGTGCAATGAGCTGTAGGATTGATGGGTTGACAGGGCTGGTCAGAGAGTGGAAATAAATTCAAGAAACCTAAAAAGGCCGTGGAAGCTCCAGCAACAAACAGTGCTAAAATAGTCAGTAAAGCGAAGAACAGACTAGAAAGGGGGAACAAGAAAGTTTTGGGAGGCTGGAATTTAGGGAAAGCATGTAAATTGAAGGGTTGGGAAAATCAGTGGATTTTGAGTGGGGGAAGACAAATAGCACGCACGCACACAAAGGGTAAGAAAAAAAAAGTAAAGAGGAAATTCCAAAGACCAGAAAGGAAAGGATTTAGAGGTGAAATGGCGAGAATTATGTGAATTAAAACCACGGGGAGATAAGAGACATTGTCACAGAGAAAAGGGCAAAAAAATGGATGATGGCCTCTCTTCATGAGTAACAACATACAATCTGTGTATGGTCTCTTTGGGAATATCTTTAAGCCTTCAAAACATGGACAGCTTTGGAAACTTCAAAGACAGTGATCACAATCTGTGTTTCAGTGTGTTGATTTTATGGGAAAAATGGGGACAACCGTTACTACTCCCAGTTAATGAATGTGCTTCACATAGAATTTGTTTTTTTTTTTCAAAGTTATGGGAATCTTGTCACCATGAAACGTATCAGATATTGTGTCCCATCAATCTCAGCAATCAAGACTCACAACACATTCCTGTGCTGTTTTTAGATCCTTGTCTGGCATCTCTTCATTTGCTGCCTAAATTCCCTAACGTTGGGAAATAGAGTGGCAGAAGGGTAAAGGGACTGCGTTTACATTTCCTAAGCTGCCGTTAACAACTTTCCCCATTAAACTGTGATTTTCCTTGAGGATGAAGGGCTGTTTTCAAACACGCTGTAAGGATCTAATCACTTTTGGATTTTTTTCCTTTCTTTCAGTTTATGACCCGTACTACAAATACATGCTGTAAAACCTGCGGTTGCTACAACGTCCAGAAAGTCTCTGGCAAAGTCATCATCTGTTACACGAAGATGAAATCTGTTGCAGACAGATGAATAGTTTCTCTAGCTGAGGCATATAATTACACCAGCAGAATTTTCATGCGGATTTCTCCCCCAGGAATAATGAACAAATATACAGAATTTAGCATGCCATGTCAGACTACTGGCTCAGGACAGTTGTTCAAAAGATCTAGAAGAGCTGGGGCCGGGCAGCTAAAGGCAGCTTAAAGTTGATGCAGCTTCACCTGTGACAAAGATCTTACCTCTTCTTGTAATTCAACTATGAAGCGTCTGGTGCTCTCATTTACATAGCAAATAGAGGTTCTTATTTATAGAGCAAAGCTGAGAAGTTCAAATTAGTCTAGCAAACATTTTTCTGTGTGTTGTACAAATACATGTGTTAGAGTTGGACCTTGTTCCAAAGACCGTGCAAGTAGTTAAACAAGAGAGGCAAACAACACCTGATTCATGAAGCATGGTATCCTGTTAGTTCCCTTAAAATAATGATGCTTCTTCGCCATTTACCCCTGCTTGCTTCAAGCATGCCAAAGCTAGCGATGGCTGTCACTGCTACTGCATACCAAGCATCCCTGTCACCCTCGCAGCAAGGCTTTACTTTGGGATCTGTGTGTTAATCAACAGGATCTTTCTGCGGTGGCTTTTTGTTTTCTTTTTTTCCTTTCTTTCTTTTTTTTTCCTTCTAAGAAGCAATTATCTTTCTCAGGTCTAGTATGAATAAAATGAAAGAGGAAAAAGACAGAACAGTTGGCACAAAAAGCCCAGGACAGTTTGTTTTTCTCCTCCAAATGCAAGGCATCTTGCTCCTGAGAAATTTTGCTTCTTTCTAGCATACAGATCTCTTGCTTTTCCCCATTCAGGTTAGTTGAATGTTAAAACTGATTTTCAAAGATCCTTTTTTCCTTTCTCCATAGTCAGCAGAGAACTGACTCAGCATCCCAACAACAATGCATTTAGAGCGGGCATTAGTTTTGAAAATGTTGATTCAACTCTGTGAGAGACCATGGCAACAAAGATAGGATGAAGACCTTTGAAGAAACCTTTGAATACTGTTTAGAAGAAGGAGAATGGATAGGAAAACAGAGGGAAGGAGAGTAGGATTCATTTGCTGCTTAGTGATGCTACCGTTTTAAGGAGCAGTACTAATTCCTATAATAGATTTCACTCCTGGGCAAAGAACGCTAGCAAAAAGCCTCAAATGAGTGCCACTTCCCATTGAGATAATGTCTAGAGTTGTACGGAGGCTTTTTTTTCCCTGTGTTTGTTTTGACAAGTAGATTCTTTTGCTTTATCTCCCTTAAACAAGAGAAGTTTTAAGGCTTAAGGATTTGAGCCCTCTGAGAAATCAAAACTTCAGTCTTTGAGATTGTGCTAAGTATATTTACTCAAGATTTATGACAAATCCCACAGAAGGAAGGAGAATGCTTAATACAATTCAAATAGGCTGGAACTTACCATCTAAATAAGGACTAATCTACTGCCCGCCTGTGCTTCCCTAGGAAGAGACAGCACCACTCTTGGTGTAAAACAATAGGGGACTTTAGGGAAATAGAAAGTCTGAGAATCCTCCGTGTCTATTCAGGGGTTGTCTCCTTTTAACTGACATTTCAAAAGTTATGCCCGCTCATGACAAATGCAGTTTTAGGGTTTTGCAACTTTCGTTCTTTTTATGATTTTCTGCCCGTGCTAAGAAATTCCTATAATACTCTATCTGCTCTAACCATAAATGTGGAAGAATTTTGATCAAAGGAGACTATTTTAACAGCTGTCTTTCAAGGCAGCATGTGCAGCTCTCTTGGCAGCTTCAGCTATTAAGTTCAGAAGAAAACAGAAGTCTTTGCATGTCTGAGGTGTCAAAAATATTGAATATATTGTCTTTCCTTTGGGATCTCAAAGCCACGGTCAGGCAATAAAAGAGCCCTGCAGCAGGAATCCTTGATTTAGTTCAAAGTGATCAGAATGATTGCTTTTGTGTGGTGTTTTGTTTTCCAAAAGTGTTCATAACCTGCCCTATCCAGCTATTTGTTGGCAGAAACAGAATTTTATTTTCTTGGATAAATATGGTCTGGGATTAGTTACAGGAGAAAAGGAGTCCTGTTGCTCTTTTTGCCAAAGCAGAGAACAGGGACTCCCCTCCCATTACCTTTTCACAGCCAGGGGAAATGAACACTTCCATTATGCTGGACAATGAGGAGCAGGAGTAGCAGGTGGTGACTGCTACTAATCAGGAAGTTAAGTAATAGCAGTACTTGAGCACTTTCTAAAGGATTACTGTTTATGGGAAGATTTGTCCTCTATCTGGGCACCACTGGAAGGAAAACAGAGAAAGAAAGATGAAAAGGTGCCTATTGGTTACAGGTTTTCTATCCCCTCCCCAGCTCCTCACACACTTACACACACAGTGCACTGCCCTCGCTCTCCTGCCCCAAATGTTCAAACTACTCCAGCAGACAACTGGTAAACACACAAGAACAGATCCTTCACTTAATCCCATCCCTGATCCTTCACACACCAAAAAGTCCGGCTACAGTCTAGGCACAACCTGCTGCTTGGCTGACTGGAAGGAACATCGTTTCTTCTGGGCACGCTTACACAACAGTCAGTGACACATCACTCAGACATACAGATGTAAAAGTAGATCAAATTTGATACACAATTCAAATACTGAGTTCCAGAACTGCCGAACTCATGAGCTTCATCAGAATCCTAGCATCCCACAAGCTGCCCTGGGATCCCAAGGGGATTCAGAGCCAGGACCCAGCAGGCTGTCCCATGGCATTTGCTGCTTTTTGCAGGGAGAAGAGAGAAGAGAGAGTAAGCGATGGACTCACAGTGACTTAGCACTGCCACACTCCTGTTGAGGAGAGGCTAGCGCAGGTATTTCATATGCCTTCTTAGCAAAAAAAAAAAAAAAATTAACCATGGGTCACAGCTACCTCAAGTGTGTTAGGAGCTCCTGTTTGGGGTTACCTTCTTAGATGGTACTCCATGGAGCTGACATTTTTTTAATTCTTGGATCAGTGCAGCCGTGCCAATCCTTCATGTCACAAACCACATTTTTGCAGGTCACACCTCTGACCTAATGTGATTTCTCCAAATGAATTGTGACCCTGGGCTTTGCTGTGCTGCCAGCGTGTCCTGGAAGCATAAAGGAGTGTCCTGTAGATTGCCAAGCACAAAGCTCTCTACATCTGCTACAACTCCTCCAGGACAAATCCTTCTTTTAAATACTGTTTGCTCCAGCCATTTTAGTGCCACTGTTTGCTTTCTGATGTGTTGACATTGTGGCTTAGCTTCCTCTGAACATTTTTGTCTGAAAGATCATTATTTTCCTTTCCAAGAGGCCCATGAACAGACTGATTGTGCTTCATCAATTTTAAATTTTGAGTGTCTGCCAATTGCTTTCTAATCTAAAGCCAATCAAAATTTAAGAAGATTCAGAAAACAGTGAAAGAGGAGCACATCCACTTCAAAAAGGTTACCCAACTGTTTGTTGTTATTGTTCCATTTTGTCTCGGACTCTATAATGATGGCTTTCAGCATCTTGGCTCCACTCACAGGTCCTTGTTTAAAGCCCAGTGCTGTACCCACCCTTCCCCAGGATTGGGGCACAAGCACGCTGTTGTGCAGCTCAGAGTTTGCATTCCAACCCATGCTGACTCCCAGTTCCCATCTCAGGAACCACTGTCAAGAGAGATACCTTCTATAGCTCCCTTTAGGAGAGTGAAACAGTCTAATACTGATAGGGCAAGGTAGAATGGCTTTAAACTGAAAGGGGTGAAATTTAGGTTAGATGTTAGGAAAAAACTCTTTACTCAAAGGGTGGAGAGGCATTGACACAGCTGCCCAAAGAAGCAGTGGGTGCCCCATCCCTGGAGGCATTCAAGGCCAGGTTGGATGGGGCCTTGGGCAGCCTGAGATGGTGAGTGGCAGCCCTGCCCACAGCAGGGGGTTGAAACTGGGTGGGCTTTGGGGTCCTTTCGAACCCAAGCCATACTATTGTTTTATGATATGATTCTGTATGTGTGTAGGGACTTCATTTTCACAGCTACTGATTATCATAGCATGACTTGGAAAAACTGTAGAAAGGCTGCGTGTTTTTGTAGATGTCCAGTTTTACTTGTTTTAATGGACCAAAGATCAGCTGATTGATTAGATTCAGATATTTTATGAGTAAGTCTCTAACCTAGCTTCATGCCTGGGAGCTAATAAATTCCATTAGTACACAGAATAACTCAGGTCCAATGCTGCATTTCTTCTCAGGACTGTAATTATTCATTCTTTAATACCTTTGACATCAAGATGATCCCACAAGAGTGAATTTGATGAAGTTTCTATTAAAAAAACTGGGAACTTCAGCAGAAATCATAAGAAGAAATGTAAAATCATAAAGATGTGTCTCAGATTTTCAGGCTGAGCTGCTTTTCTGATTGTGGGAGCTACATCTTCTGAACAGGTATAGGTGAGCTGCTGGCCTCTGTGTTCATCAGGAACCACTGTACACACTGGAGGGTGGGCAGGGGAATTCCTGGTTTACAGGGATGCTCTGATTTCCCTGCAGGCTCACACTGGCACCTGAAAGGTATACTGCAATGGTTTGTAGTCAATTTTTGTCCCAAACTAAGTCAAAAACGATGATAGCTTTGATTTTGTATTTCTGAAGACCTTGTTAATTATCCATTTCACAGTTCATTTAAGAATGAAAGCTTTAGAAAAATATTAATTTTTGAAGATTTAAAGGCTTCCGTCTTCTTTGTGTCAATGGTTTGGAAGATATTTTGGCTTCAGAGTTAGAAAAACAAACAGCAAAATGGAGATTCTGATCATGTAAATGTATTAGATACTTTCACCATATTCCTCATACTGAATAAAAGAGCTTGGCAACAGACAAAAGACAAATATTACTAGCAGTTTACCAATTAACAATGCTAATGATGAATGCTGTTATTACTACAGCAGTTGAAGGTGACAACACATGCTGGTGGGGTTCATTTTGGGGGCTGTAACAGAGGGATCTGTGTTTATGCTGTGCTCAGTGTGTGAATACAGGCAAGCCAAAAGGGCAGCCAGTAGACAGCCTCAGCTCTGATAAATCAAGTTCTGTACACAGAAGGTGGGCATGCATGCAAAGAAGTGGAGTCAAGGTGGAAAACTACTTTTTAGAAAGCAGCTTAAACCATATGACTGCATCTATGTCCCTTGGGGGAGGAAAGAAGAGCTGCTTCCCACTGCTTCTCTTCTGCCAAACTCTGGATGAAAAACGCTGCCCAGGGCAAGTGCCAGTGTCCAGAGGAGGATTTCCAGACTGTGAGCCTCAGCCTCAGGGAGGGGAGATGGCCTCAAGCTGTGCAGAGGAGTCCCAGAGGGGTCTGCATTACTTCAGTGCTCCGGCAGTGCTGCCTTCGGTTTCCTTCTGGTCAGTGTGCTGGCGGCTGCAAACTGTTCAGGTACTCCTAACTCTCTCTTTACAATGTGTTAGACTATTTTCTGCAGGAAATATGGTGTCTAATTCAGGAATTTAGCTCTGGAAAGCATAAACTAGAAGTTATGAGTGGCAATGAAGAGTATAATCCTTGTGGTTTAGGCCAAAAGCCAAGGGAGATGTACTGTGACTGTGCGTGGCTTGTTCTAGGAAATCAGACTAACTTCTATTTTTTCTTAGTGTTGACAATGGTTAAATGCAGAATAAAAGAAGAGTACGAAATACCAAGAAAAGTAAAAAATGTGTGACTTCATTTCTAGTTCAATTTTCAGCAAAATAAATATGGATAACCCCAAAGTATCTCTTGAATTAAGTATTTTCATTTTAATATATTTAAAATAATAGTTTGTAAAAACTGTCTTGAAGTGCTAAGCTGAAAACAGGACTAAACTTATAAAGTGCTTAAAACCAAATTGTATATGTCTGAAAAGAGCACAGAAGGAGACAGTTTTTGGACTTGATGATCTTAGTGGTCTTTTCCAACCTTAATGATTCTATGTTTCTGTGATTTTTTTACAGAATTAATTGACCTCAACCAGTGTTAAGGATTACTTTTTTTTTTTTCTTCCTGTAATGAAGCATTATGTAACATGACCAGATCTTGTATAGAGAAGACAGAAGAACTGGAGGAATAGAAAGGTTGGGTTTGTTTTCTTTGGAAGAGTCAGCTTAAGCAGATCTCCGGCAGCAAGCAGCGAGATAGTTGGGCTCTTGTTCACTTCTTTCGCTGTGCTCTCACCTTCCTGCAAGAGCTCTTTCCTCCTCTTACCTATTTCTGTCTCACAAGCAGTTGTCATCACCTTTACAAAAGCTACATTAAGCACAACGACTTTATTCAGGAAAAAACAAAAGAGATGAAGTAGCACTTGCAGCAAAAATCAAATATGAACCAGTAATGTTCCAAGGAGCACAGAATTTCCTAATTGCATTGCCAGGCTAACCAGTAAGATAAAATACAGGGTTGCTTTAGATCAATGTTCAGTGTATCCTTGTTAAAGGATATTTTGCAATGTTGTCTGGGAAAGACCTACTCTCTAAAAGAACTTCATGAAAGTTCAAAATTTACTATATGAGAGATCTTGTCTTACTTTAGCATTGTGTGAAGTACAAAATATCATTTTAGATGTAGTTTAGGTGATTATGAGTATGGCATATCTGATATTGATGTACAGTGTGGTGAGAAGAGTGCTTTCGTTAGTGTCCAGACATAAAGAAAAAATGTTGTGTGAATCATCCACCTACAACCTTAATTGAACCAAAGCTTACTAGGCTGCACGGACCACCAGCATCATCTAAAGAAGAAAAAGAAACAAATGTTTAAGTCATTGAGCATCCCACCCACGCTCCACTCATTAGTTCCACTCAGCCTGTACTAACACTGCAGTTGTGCATCAGTGATGTGCTGTGACCATCTGGCTTCCCTTGGAAGGACATGTGGACAGCTTATCTTCAAAGATACAGCACTAACAGCTGTATCAGGACAAAGAATGGAAAATAGATCTAAGTTCATCTTCTTCCATGAAGGACCAAATGACCTGCATTTGGCAGTGCTGTTTTAAATGAAGACACTTGTGTTAGATCTCCACATACCTCCTTGTCTCTTTGTAAAATATGCTATACATCTGATTTTAGTTTAAAAACACCAATTATAGAGTGCATCCATAGAACGTACTGGCAGATGGATATTCTTTCCCTAGCTAGTGAAAATGAGGAATAGTCTGTAAGATAAAAGTTAGGAAAATTACCCATTACAGACCATATGATCTTTAACTTTCTCTTCCTAGTAAACAGTAAATAATTACTGTGAGACATTTACAACTGTCCTTTAACTCTCGCAAAGATACATCTGCAACATTAAGAACACAGTTTTGAACAGAAAGGTAGAATTTCCTTTTCAAATCAAGGCCATACATCCCAGTCAGCTCTGAGAGGTATTGCATTGCTTCCTAAATTACTCAGTGTCTTTACTTCCTGCTTACCTGTTGTGAAACTAATGTGTTCCAGAAAGAACAGAGTGACTTGAGCATCTGAATTCCTAGAGGGAGAATGGGGGTGAAGTACTTTTGATTGTTTTTACTCTGCAAATGATATGAAACCAAGGACATGGTGAAAGGACTCCATACCAAAATGCGTGCTGCTTCATTCATCACAAGAAGGGATCGTGAATCATACACACAAACTGAGATTTGATTCTTTCTGTCTCTTGGCTGTGATATTATTTTTCTCCATTCATTTTCTGTGTGAAACAGGAAATTACTTGTCTTCTCCCTTAAGAAAACACCTTCATGTAATCTGCTTTGTTAAATGACTCCTAAAGATTAATTCTCCTTGTGAAAGCATATTCACAGTGAAGAGTGCGCACTTACCGCTAGTAAAGTACAAAGGATGTGCAGAATTGTCCACTAAATATTGTAAAATCAAAGGGAGAAATACTCTTCACTTTAAAGAGGGCAATTCCACTGTTACTTGCATATAAGTGGCTGTGGTATCATATGGTTCTGAATGGCTCACTGTGCAGAGAGCTTGCAGTGGTTTTACAATTTCTGGTCAGACTTCCTACAGAAGCGTGCATGCAACTGTGTAAGTGTTCTTTGTACAAGTGATATTTCCAGTGTCAAACTTGCAAAAGAGACATTATTCAGGCAAGATCACTCTCTCCACCTAACCGAGAGACAGAAAGATGAGGAGATGAACATTCATAACACTTTGCTAAGTGATTCCTTTCATCTTAAGGCATTCTCTTTCTTCTAAGCTCCGGTATTAGCAGTATGCATGGCAACTACAGATACATGACAGTGCGCTGAAAAGATAAAGGGCAGGTAGAAAAAAATTCCTCTGATCTTTTCTTATCCTCCATCTCTAGGGTGCCTTGGATAAGCAAATGGAATAAACAAGACACGCAGATCCACATCCAGAGCAGCTTTCTGGAGGCATGACTATCACCAGGCCCTGCTGGCACTTCCCAAAGAAATCACCACTAGCTCACACTTCCAAATGCAGTATCTTAATATCTTCTGCTATGGTGATACACATGTGGTTTGTGTTTTTTTGTTTGTTTGTTTCTTGGTTTTTTTGTTTTTTTTTTTTTTTTTAAATTTATTTTTTAAGAGGAGACTTCTCCAACCCTTCAGCAACTAACCATAGGGCCTTTCAGAGAAATAGATCAAATGTCACACACACACACAAATCCACACCTTTCTCCCACATCATTTGTCCTTCCACTGCCCCCAAACCTAAGATGTACTAAGATGTAAAACCCTAAGATCCTTCCACTCCTAAAGTTTACTTCCTAAATCGTGGAATGGCTTACTTTGGACAGAACCTTAAAGACTCTTAGAGATCCCCCAACATGTACAGGGTTAACAACCACTAGATCAATAAATGCTAATTGGGAACTAAACTCAGCTGCTCCTCATTCCTGAGGTAATTGCAGGCATTTCTACAGCTGCTTCAGGGATGGCTGATACTTTAAATGTGTAATGGTAGGGTTTTTCTGTTCTGTGCTTGATTTCTAACCTCAAGTTTATCCCTGCTAGCAAAACTACGGTTGCTCTTCTTACTGACGTTGGCAGGATGAAAATACCTCGGTGCTAAGTGCTGCTTCTTTCACAGGAAGAGGCTTCACGCCTGCAGCAAACATTGAAGGTACAGGTTTTGTTATCAAGTGTGTTGCTAACTTGTAGTTAGACACGTATGTTACGTTTGCTAGGAGTTGAAAATGTTTTTATCATTCAACTTGCTTTTGCAAACTTTAGATCATGGCGTAGAGACAGCAAAGAAGAGGTAACTGAACTCCATCTGAATAAAGCAGTAGAAATTGCTGCTTGATCATCAATATATTTCTTATGATTTAGGTTGCATAAAAGGTGAGTTGGAAAATCTGCATTAGACTGATGCTAAGGAATCAATAACTGACAAAAAAACCTTGGAATCTACAGTGATTTGTGATTGCATGCTATTTGTTTTCTAGTTCACTCTTGCTCTGAATGCTTCTTAAAGTACTTTAAGCTGTTTTCTGTGATGTTTTATTTCACGTCAGGATTTTAGAGTAGAAGTTATATCTAGTGGTCTAGGCAACATTTAGTAGCTTTGACCATAACTTCAGTAGCTTTTCTTTCTCTTCTGTGTAACTCACAACAGTCCCTGGTAGCATGGAGTTCTGCTGCTCTGCTCCAAACTGCATTTTTGTGCACTGGGAGGCCACAATCCTGGGGACTAAAATCAAGGCTGTAAATGTAGATGGAATGCAATAGGCATATTAGAGCTTCTAAGTGGTTCTGTACGAGAAATGACTCATCCTTTGCTAATTTAGAATATCTGTTGTAGGTCTCTATACCTTTGCTTAGCAGAAATCTTAGCTGTAGAACTCTTACAGTTGGAAGGGGCCTCTAAAGGTCATCTAGTCCACACTCCCCTGCAATGAACAGGGGTGTGCATAGCGAAATCAGATAGTCCAGGGCATGGTCCAGTTTTGACTTGAAAGTCTCCTGGTATGGGGCACCACATCTCTGGGCAACCTGTCACAGTGCCTCACTATCCGCACTGTGAGAGACTTTTTCCTTATATCCAACTTAAATCTACTTTCTTTGAGCTTGAAACCATTTTGCCTTGTTCTATCACAACAAACCTGTCTAAGAGGTCTGTCCCCTTTTTTTCCTGTAGCTTCCCTTTAAATGCTGAAATACCACTATCAGGTCACCTTGGAGTCTCTCCAGGCTGAACAGTCCCAGCAATTTCAGCCTGTCCTGATAGCAGATGTTCCATCTGTATGGGAACTGCTGAGTCACGGCCTGAACCTCTGATTGATCACCTGAGGTGAGCAATCAGTCAGCCAGAGGAGCACAGGTGAAGGCAATTCACCAATTCATCTGTGCTGCTCCTAGACCTATTTAAGAGCTGGCTACCAGTAGGGAAGGATCTCTTCTGGAGATCTGCTCTGCTGGAGTTTTGTGAGTGAGCCCAGGATAGGGGTAAGCCTTCTATTTATTCTCTTTTGTTATCATAGTCTGCTTTGCCTAACTCTCTTCTAACTCTCTTGTTTATTTTGTGATTATAACATCCTAATATTCTTTGATTATACACCATCCCTTAGATAATTTTTGTGGCCTCTGGATGTGTTCCAAGAGGCTATGTTTCTCTGTACTGAGGACTCCACATCTGTGTGTAGTACTCCAGGTGAGATCTCACCAGCACAGAGTAGAGGAGCAGGATCACCTTCTACCTGCTGGCCATGGTTCTTTTGATGCAACCCAGGATACATTTGGCTTTCTGAGCTGTGAGGGCACATTGCTGGCTTATGTCCAGCTTGCAATCCACCAGTACCCTCAGGCCTTTTTCAGAAAGGCTACAGTCAATCCTCTCATCCACAAGCTTGTACCGATAGTAGATGTTGCCATGACACAGGTATGTGACCTTGCACTTGGATTTGTTGATGTTCACCTGAGCCCACTGTTTAAGCCTGTCTAGGTCTTTCTGAGCAGCATCTTGTTCTTCTGGTGTGCCACCTGCACCCCCCTTGTTGTCAGAATGGAAAACAAAGGTTGAGTTTAAATAGAAAAAATCTTATTAAGAAATTCCGTTAGTGGAAGAAGGAAACTTTTCTCTGAAGCTTCTTGTCTGTGGGCTTTGTTCTTCCCCCAACAACTGTGAATTCTGTCTGGTAACATCTTCACTCACTGTGTGGGAACTCACTCCTCTTCAATATTTGTGTACTACTTGAAAGGGTAATGGAAAATTAATTCTTCAACAGAGAAATGGCTGTTTTCTATGAAAGAAAGCTGTAAAAGAAGCACATTCAATTCTGGATCATTTGAACACAGCACTCCTGTCTCTTATGTATTGATCTTAGGGCAAACTGGTAATTTCACTGCGATGTATATGTAGCTCACAATGTAACTTAGCACTCACATTTCTAGTTGATTATATAACTGTGTTTAAAGTTTAAGGTAATAAAATACTACTTTTTTTTTTTTTTAGTTCTCTTATAAGCTTATCCAGTGTTTGTCATTACTGCACAAAGTAGTGATTATATATTAGTTTTACCTATAATCACAGGGTAAAGTACCCCATAGGGATAGCTAGAACATCTACTGTCTATGCATCTGTGTGAGCTGCACATCTTGAAGGAAAAGGCTTCCCTTCTCCAGACGCATGTCTCTATACATGTTAGGCAAATTCACCACTGGGGAGAAAGGGGAATTAATCTCCAGTATCAAAACATGAGCTGTCATGCTCTCAGGCACAGTGTGCATCTGACCAGTGAGTAATTCTTGAGTAAACTCCTACTTGGGAATATTACAGACAAAAGCCTTTCAAAAAAAGAAAAAAAGTACTAATTCTCCTATTTTTGAGATGAAGTACTTCCATGTGTGTCGAGAGAACCGTTTCTAGGTGGACCTCCTTAAGTTATTCCAGTACAATTCACTTCCAACTTATATAATACATTAAAATACCTCATCTGCTAGTCTCTGTCCAAACTGACCCAGCGATGCATACTGAGGACTGCTTTATAAGGAAAACTTGGTTGAGCACAGAGAAACAGATGTTTCCTGCCTAGTAGCATGAAGCGCATTAGTGTGTTGGAAGACCATCTACAGTTAATGGAAGGACATCCAGGATTGCAGTTGCTATGTTATTTCTCCCCAAGCAGTTTCAGGACTAAAGATTTTGATTGTTAACAGCTTTAGAAAGGAACCAGCATCCATTGTGGATGCAATTGTAAAAGCAGATTGAGAGGGAGAGAGGATGATAGCTGGTTCAGGAAAGGGTAGTGAGTGACTCCAAGATGAGGGCGTTAGTCTCAATTATTGTCAGTCCTGGGGGATGCTGCACAGCCAGTGGTGTAGGGCTGCAGAGAAACACTACAGGCTTCCCTGTCCTGAGGTGCCTTGGGAGTCCTTGAAAACCCGGATTTAGGAGCTCAGTGACCACAGAAACAATATAAATAAAACAGGAGGGGGGAGGGGAACAAAAGGACTATGGTTTTCCAAAATGTGGCACTGCATTGTGTCATGGTTCCGTGTTTCCTTCTGCTTAACATACCCTCCATGTGCATAATGAGGGTTAAGAATACGCGTATTCCACTCGCACAGGGAATGCCTGTTTCTATTTGCCCTCCAGCATCTCAAAATGCGTGGAAGAAAATCCAGTGTTTCTCAGGAAATACAGAAAAAGTTAATGAGGCAAAGAGGCGTGGAGCTGCATGTGGCAAGAGGCTTGTGCTGTGGACATATTTTTATGACTATGTCTGTGTTTTATTGCATTAATAGCTTCAGAAATCTGATCCTCTCTATGGTATAGATATTACTGATTTACGTGGGGTTTTTTGTTTTGTATTTGTTTTTCAGAGACAAATGTTACTTCAGATAACTTCAGTGACAGAACATGGAAGAAGAGTGATGGGTTCAGGAAAGGTAAGTCTTGGCTTCATCAGTACTGTATGCAAACACAGTGACTCGTAGTCTGCAGCTCTTGCTTAGAGGCATCATACAGGAGGCTGTTGGCTGGAAATTGGAAAATTAATAGAAAGCTAGTAGGCAGATCAGTACCCTGTAATCACTGCTTGAGCTGATTTCTAATGAGTTTAGAATTTCTGTCAATCTTCTCTTCCCACAAGCCTTCCTGAGAGACACTGTACAAAATGAAACCAAGGAAGGAAAAAATGTACTGAAAGCCTATGAGTGTGTGTGAGGTCTTCTGCGTAGTTTTTGGTGATATGGTGTGTAAAGATATTTGGAAAGTACTAAGAAAAAAAAAGTGTGATATTTGCTTTGGTGGAGGATCTCCTTTGAGAACAAGGAGTAATCTGAGTATTCTGTATGAATTTTGTCAGGAGAAATATTCTTTCACTTTTTATAAAGCATTCAGGCAATTACTGCTTTCATTGATTCGTGGTCACGTTGTTTTAAGAGCTGAGTATTAGGTAGCTGATGAAACTGCATAACACACCTGTATTACACTGAAAATAAGTCTAACTTAATAAGAACGGTGTTGGTTCATTTTTACCCATGAGTGCTGAAGTGTGTGTGCTTTAGGTGTGCTACACTGCATGAAGAAGAGGTCACTGCTGGGAAGCTGCTTAGCAGGATTGGGAGACTGGGAAACTGTTATTTTTAGACTCAAGTTTTCTGTTTTTTCGATGTTTTGTCTGGGTAAGAAAACTGGAAATGAATTGAACACAAGGGATTCATGAAGAGAGGAGGCTGCTCCTAACATCCTAATGGGGCTGGTGGAGTTTCATGAATTACTGCCAATCATTTCACTTGCTAGAGTTTCTACTGAAGGCCGACAGACGTGAATGTGTTTTTAATGGGCTCTCTGTGAACCTGTGACCCCAAAGCCTCCCAGTTCTGTATGAGGGAGAAGGCTGCCTCTGAGTGAGATGGTCTGTGCACCTCCAGAACTGTGCTCTCTGCAAACTTGTCCTTTCAGCTATCACATATCAGGTGAGAGCAGATGAAGCCTCTTTCAGGTTAAGGGGTAAGTTGAAGTCTGGAGAAGCTAGCAGATGGCTTGATAAGAGAATACAGACCTTTATTTCTAGCCTGGCTTTTCAGTAATGCAATGAACTACTGGATCCAGCAGATAGCAGTTCCTTAATTTCAGATGATAGTTGTAAAATTGAAATGATGCAGATAGACTTAAAAGTTTTTTTTTTTTTTTTTATGGCTCACAAATCCCTAAAGGAAAATAGGGGAAAGAACACTCTGTTAACTTCCATTTCCAAACATTAAGATATTACTGTGATTGCACAACCTCTTTTCAAAACAGTCACAGTGGATCCATCACAGTCTGTTTTCTCCTCCTGGTTTTCTTCAGGTCAGTGACTGAATGGACATCAGCAGCCGGTTTTGGGGGAGGCTTAAAGGTCTCCTGTTTTTGGTTGAAACTTGCTTTCTGCTATTCATATGGGTTCCCATGGCACATAATATTAGCATGGACAATACAGATGCTGCCTCGAAGGGTCAGTGTAAATAAGTCCTCCTTTTCCACCCATGGTCAGGATAATTCCTGTGCCCTGTCTGGCTTGGCTCTGCTCTCATTTCCCAGGATGGGGCAGATCTTCTTCAGTAACTTCAGACCTTATTTCTGGCTACCTGTTCCTGAAGTTTCTTAAGCGTTTGTCATGTTTGCACATAAGACTGCAGATGGGAATAATTTTTTTGAATTCTTAAATTTTCTGATGATTCTTCTAAATCATTTGCCTTAGCATAGCGAGCACGTACATGGATAGAAGGTAGAACTCCCTAAGTTATCTGTTCTGGACTGTCTGAATCTCCAGTGCACACTGAGGCTTGCCTGATTCCAGTTCAGCTTGGTGGCAGAGGTCCCACAGTGGGCACTGACAATGGAATGGGTGAGTGATGCTCAGCCCTATGAGGTGGCTGACATCCAGCATCTTGGTACCCCAGCTAGGCACAGGAGTGCTAACCAGCTCCACTCAGTCCAACATGCACAGCCAAGGGCAGGGAGCTCCTCCAGCAGCTGTCAAGCACAAGGACAGTAGTGGCAGGAGGAAAGGCTGCCATGCAGAAACTTGTTCCCTGATAGCATTCAAAAGGCCAAAGTTAATATATTGCACAGAGCATGTGAAATCTGTAGAGCCATCAAGGCTCTGGTAACTTAAAATGATATTAGTCCTGCATTACTTAGGAACAGTTTATGCATGCAACCAGGAGTGTTATATTTATGACAGTTATAACTCTTTCAACAAATTACTGCAATTAAGGGAAAACAACAGCCACTTAATGTAGTATTAAGACTGCAAAATTATTCCAATACTTATCATAATTACAGCGACATGAAGTAATTTCTGTTTGGTTTTGTTTCTTTGTAAATGAGATTTAAGTATTGTATCCCATGAAGATGGCATATCTAACTGTGTGGCTACCAGGTGCATGAATTCTGTTTGTGTGCTAATCCCTTGCTGGCTCTGAGCTCTTTGGCAGCCAGGCATTTCCTGGGGTGCAGAAAATAACAGGCAGCTGTCCCCTCAATTCCAATAAATAAGGAGATATGGAAGATAGCATCTATCTTCTTTGAGACGTGCTTCTTACAGATCTCTCAGCTTACCCAAGTAACTGCTCCTAGAATATTGCTTGTGGAGAACCTGTATGGGCTTCAGGAAGTAAATTTGCAAACTGTTTGCTGCAGAAGAGGCAGTACTTTGTGCTGTAAACGCTTTCAAGAAGTATTTGAATGGAAAAATGACTGTAAAATTGTTGGAGATGGTCTGTTTATTCCCATACTGCTTTCTCCCCCTCCCCCACTAAATTTTATCTGTGCAATGAGAACAGTCCCTTCTGGATTCTGACTTTCCATCTCTAGCCCAGTTATCTTTTCACCTTGGGAACTGAAAAAGAGGGATGTATCTAACAATGTGTTGAGTTTTCTGGATGTCACCTGGCTTAGTGACTTGCAGGATTCCATTTGTTTGTAATGGAAGTTAATGCCTAGAGTGGTATGGAGCCCCCTGTGCTGGGATGAGTTTTGCCTGTCATTCTGGTTCAAGTTCTCTTCCTCTTGAACCTTCCATGTGAAGTATGGGGTTTCCAGAGTTGATTAGAGCAGTTCAAACTTTGTAATCTCATAACACTTAACATCCATCCAGAGAAGACAGTATTTCAAATGGTGAAGCACTCTGCAGCAGATATCACGTAAAGTTGGCTATTTGATGTTGCATGGAATCAATCCTTTGATTTATGGATATTTAGTAGCTAATCCTGATTAAAAAACTTCTTTACAGATAAAATCCATTTATTTAGGAAAAAGCAATCTCTGTATCTCTGCTTTCATCCTCTGATGCAGGTGTTGTAAGCAAAGGAAGAGTGATTTTATTTGCAAAATGTTTCTACATCACAGTCCATTTGATACTTTTGTACCTCTTTAAACTTAACTATATTATTTAGGTCTGAAATGAAGTAGTGATACATTATGCACTGGGCTGTACTGTGTGACTTCTGCAGACTTAAATCCAAAGCCAGTTTATCTTTCTATCAGCCCTTCTGACACTTGCACTTTTGCCAGCTTTTGCAGCCCTTCTCTGTGCAATGTATAGGGTGGTGTTCATCATCATTCTGGCCTATTGTGGTGTGATACCTGAAGCCTGAAAAGCTCTCACATTAGTAGTGTTGGCTAATTCAGCAGCAAAGTAATTATCTCCTTTGGAGATGAAGACCTGTCTTCAGATGGAATTAGCTTTCTAGGGCAATACCAAATCCATGTTAGGGAAAGATAAGCTAAGAGGAAAAAAATTGAACAATGTAGTGTTGCTTCATCAAAAGTTTTAGGACTATTCCTCTTAATTTCTTCCAATGTTAATTAATCAACACTTTTTTCCTTTCAAAAAAACCCTTGTGAGTATACCTGGGGGCAGGATACAAATCAAAAGAGGGAAGGAGTGGGCTTTGAGCCAGATCTAATAAATGAGTGGAGAAGAGAAGCAGAAAGGACTTGCCAGCTACTGAAGTCCTTGGAGCTGATTTAATCCTGATGTCAGACACTCCTTCAAATGTGGGCAAACAGCCCATAATGTAAACTCTGGGGATGGAACTGAAATTGGTGGTCACTTGCATGTCTTGCGGCATAAAAGCAAACTTGTGGTTAAAGCTTCTGTCAGGGGATTAAGAAGGTCTAAAGTTGAAAGCAATGATCTTCTAGGAAAAAATAACAAGCACGCTCTTAGTAGAAAACTTCTATAGCTGTTCTCTTAAGTACTGGCAGTGTGTGCAATCACCTTATAATGAATGGGTCAGAACCATGGGTGGTGTGGGGCCTCTAGGCTTCGGTGCAGCAATACCAATTTAAGAAGGCACAGTCCATTGCATACCCTCCAGATGTGGTCTAGGGGAAGCTTAAGTTCCTTAGTACTACAGCAGCAGTCTGCCTTCTCTGAGAGTATCTGTCTGATCAGTGACTGCACACAGATGTAACTTCTGGATAGGGAAGACATATGATAGTAGCTGCCTGGTTCCCAAAGAGGATAGCAAGGGGACAGAGACAACTTGCTGCCTCTGAGACCTAGGGTGCATTGCTTCCTCCCATAGTATGGGCAGCTCCTTGAATTCTGTTCCTGCATGTGGCTCAATGAGGAAATTGAAACTGATGCTTATTAAATAGCTTTCCATTTTGTTTTGCAAAGGAGCTGAAGTGTGTCTTAGGAAAAAAAGTATGGAGTTGTCTGATCTTTGATTTATGTGTGAAATGGTCTTAGAAATCATAGATACCTCAAACTTGCTTGTAGAAAATCTGTGCATCAGTGCAGAATCTGTAGATTCTGTAGAGAATCTGTACATCAGTAGAAAAGTGAAATGGAGGTGCTGGTCCTCAGTTCCCCAGCTGAAATTTCCTGGAGACCTCAAACTGAAGAGCATGATGCATTACTAACACTGCTGAACTGGGAGACAAACAAGGAGCAGATCAGATAGACTTCCCAGGCATAGCAGGGCTGACAGCTATGTTGATGGCAGTTTTGAGACTGAGAAATGTAGAATGAGGTTTTTCTGTTTTTTAATTTCTTCAAGCAATTCATGCATAGGTGTTTATCAACGTTTACTTTGCTGAAATGTTTTTCAGTTCCTATCAAATTAGCCAGAAAGGGTGTGTGATTCTATTGATCATATAATACTATCTAGCTCTTATAAAATAGCAAACACATCTTAGCTTGATTGCACAACTTCCAGATGGAAGGGTAGATCTGAAAAAACTCTAGTGCACTAAAATACATGGGTGTAATTTCAAAAATCTCCGCCAAGCTTCCACAGAAGCAATTATTTTTCTTTTAAGAGTAGACTTTTCTAGGCTATTCCTGTAAAACCTGAACACTGTAATGCTGTGTTCCCCCAGTTTCTTTTTCCCAGATCAAATTCAAATGTTTTGACATCAGCTGAGTCTCACAGAGTCTCCTCAGTAAGAGGAAGCTGAGATAAAATTAGATGACTTCATCTACTGTTTAAAGAAGATCTTTCCACTGCTTATCAGAATATTGCATGAGTGTTGTGAGAAGTCATTGATATTGATACCATAAAATTTCCAATGCCAAAGCATGTTCTCAAGGTTGAAATTCAGACAGAACAGACAACAGCCTGGTGCCCTATCCAGCAGTGTGCCATGGCCTTCAGTAGCCAATGGGTTAAGCTTCAGTCCAAGACTGCATCTGCAAAAGCAGTGTCATCTACCATTGCATCATGTTGCTTGGCACTGTGCAGAGGGAAGAATACTTATCTGGGGAAATGGCTGTGTTCAGCAATGCCCACAAAACCTCTGGGGGATGCCTGATCCAGCAGCACCCTACTTAGTTAGCGGATGCCGAGATCACTGCATCGACAACCCTGAAGTTCTGGTGGGCAACGCTCACTGGTGGCCTCTCTTGAATTGACTTGCCTGCCTGTTCTCTGCTGTTGACTGCATTAGAAAAATAGAAAAATGATAGATGCTTTCCAAATATTACTTATCCATGTAAGACGTTGTTCTGGTTGCCAAAAAGGTGTACTAGGATCGTGAGCAGAGAGATTATATGTGCAAATGTGATGGGAGACCTCTCACGAACTAGTGTTGGTTTTGTGTTTTTGGTTTTTTTTTTTTTTTTTTTTTTTACTAAGATGCTGTTTGCACTCTGTAAAATGTTAGCATATGCCCTTATTATAAAATAAACTGGGTTATTAGTGTACTATATTGCAGGGATGCTGATAGATAATATGCAGAATTCATTGACTAGACATTGCTGTTTTGTCTCAGTTTTTCATGATCCTCTCTGTGGACTCTCCACCTATGAGAATATTCATTATGCAGCAGAACTACTCAAATGCTCTCTTGATCAAAAATGAAACCTCTATTAATCCCTACTGCATAAGCATTTTGCCTTCTGACAGTAAACAAAGCAATGCTGTTTGTATCCACAAATGCCAGTAAACAAAAACAAAATGCATCAACATGTGCAGGAAGTTGCAGAATGATGCCATGTTTTGATTCTAGACCACTTTAAAAACAAATTAAAAACTTTCTTGCAGATACTCAGGAGCATGCAGATGTGACCTTTTCTGTCAAACAGATCCAGGGGTCCATTATCCCAGGCCTTACGATATCTTCTTGCTAGGTATCAGACTCTGGGAGAAAAGGCATCAACTATGAAGGCTTTTCAAGGGGTCAGTTCTGCTCTGGTCCACCTAGAGTTTTCTAGGAAGAAACTGTCAAATACTTTCAAATGCTGTCTTGTTACTCTGAATTGCCACTTGCCTGTTGATGTAAGCTAGAAATAACACTTGTGAAGGTGCTGGGGAAGTGTTTCACAGAAGTATTTGCCTGATTTCAGTTTTCCTGTTATTCCTCTCCAATTAGTTGGTTTTAGCATCAAAAGCATCATGAAATCACAAGGCCAAATTTATCTGTCCATGTGACTCCTGAAACAAAGCGCTGTCTGGTTTCTGGCAGTGGGACTTCTAGGCTAGCTGATAGTGGCTTCAAAATGGCAGCAAAAAAAGACAATGCCATGAGAGAAGGATGGGCCTTCTGACTTCTGGTCCTTCAGCCCTGTAACTTTCTGTAAAAGTAAGGTAAAGCAGAATAAAGAAAACTGGGGGTTGAATCTTCACTCAAGATGCGATGCCTCCCTGGGTCACTCAGTTAACTCTCCAGATGCAGAACTACATGGGTTATGCCAGTATAAAGTGCTTGGAGGTGTTTTCCCTCCTTTACATTACTGAACTGAGATTTGACAAGCTAGATCTATATAATATCAATTCTGATGCTGGCAAATGTTAAAAATCATTATGGTATGTTTTGTAAAACCCTGCAGTACTTCAAAGCAGACCAGCTGGGGTATTTAATAAAAAAAAATAAAATAAAATCCCTTCATAGATAAGGCCCATGATCCCTAACTAAAGCTTCTTAGATTTAGTTGTATTCAGTGCGTGCCTGGCAACCCGGTCTTGGGCTCTGGCTAATGCTGGTGGAGCTCTGTGTGGAGAGCTGATATGTCAGTCTTGTATCACTGCTTTTCATCTGAGAACAGGTGGTAAAGAATGCTTGTAAGGCTATGGAGAGCATTAGATTTTCTAAGATGCTTCACAGTAAGGGAGCAGAGGTGCAACCCTTCTACTTGATATTGCTGCTGAAGTTCCCAAGAATTCCTAAGCAGGCGAACTCATGCAAACAGGCCTGGGCACAGTGCTGAGGCAGGAGGCTAGTGAACTTCCACCTGAGTGGGAAAAACATCCATTAAGTCTTTACAAGCTGCAAGTAATGTTTGATATGAGTATTCTGCACAGATGTAGTATTACTGTGCCCCTTGATTACCTGAGATGACCAATGAGAACATTGAGGAATACAAAAATAGCATGTATAGTTCTATATTACATCACCCCACCAACAGAGTAGAAGCTGTGATCTGGATCTGAACACAGGATCTGTCATGTCTCTGTTACTTTCATCATTTGGTTGGCTGAACTGCCCCTCAATTAACTGTATGCCATATAGAGCATGTGTGCATATGTGTGTCACTGAGGAGAAAGTGGAAAGAATGGATTGCATTTCCACCACAATTAGTTTTGCTAGTAAGTCTGATATAATCCCCTGAAATTCAGGATCTGAGAAACAGTAGAGATTGTATCAACTACAAATAATTTTGCTGCTATAATGAAATCTGGCTATTGGAATAAAGTCTCAAAACAGTATTGAACTATTTATTAAATAATATGTATTCCCCCAGTGATGAATTCATTTTCAGTTATAACAAGGCTTTGTGAAGTATAATGAAAAATACAGTGCCATGCATAGTAAACTAGCCTCTGTTTTCTTTGACAGCACGCCAGTTCCTCAGCTGTAGTACTACTATGCTATTCATCTCCATAAAGAGCTCTTTCAAAAGTATTATTAAACAGCAGGAAGGAATGGTGTATGACAGCTTCATTAGTCACTACAAGCCAAACCTGGCTGCTTTCTGCTGGGGATTATTAGCGCATTCCAAAACATCCCTGGGTTGATGGCATCCAAAATTTTTTTTTCCCTTCAAATGTATGGAATGTAGCCAAATCTCAGTTTGGAAATCCTGCTATCAAGACCTGTCTGGGCTGGGTTAGGCTCTATTTGTGAAGAGAACATGGGCTCCCTCTTTGGTCATAAGAGTCCAGAAGCATTGCAATAGATCATTTGAAACACACTGACACAGGAAATTATTTTGTGGAAGTGCAGAATGTGATCTTCACAAAATGGCAGATGTTCATCCCACATTACTTTACTACATCCTCTAGGTACCAGATACAGACCTTTAAGACCTTTCTGCACATTTGTGCTTTGTTCACAAAAGGTGCATCCAGAAGGCAAGATATTCTGGTTTAAGGATGCTTATGGTCTCACTGAGATCAGTAAATGCAGGGTTTGGAACTAGCGTGGCATTTCAGGCTCTGTGTTGCTCTGAGATCAATTCTATTTTAAGAGAATCTTCCTTAAGAGGAGCATATGTTACAGGATAATCATGATATGCAGAATTGAGCTCTAGTATAAGTCTGCTGCTTGATTTATTGCTCTTTTGGAATTATCCCAGGCTGTTTATAAAGTGAATAAACTGACTAAAGAAAGTAGAGTGAACAAAATTGGTGGCATTGAATGCTTTAGCTAGCTTTCTTTCCAAGAAAGCACTGTCTAAAAATCAAGTCCCTTGGTACTGAAGTTTCATTGAGCAGCAAAGTCTGAGAAATTGATGGCACTCATATTAAAAATGCTATGTACGAAGAAGTATTTTACTGTCCATGTGTTTCTAATTTCCTGTATATTTGTAAAAATCTCTTAATACATAGTTATTTACGCTTTTCTACCCACATGGAACAAAATATTTTACAGGTAATACCATTCATAATTAGCAGTGTGCCAACAAATGCCTGGTGCTTGAGTGGTGATGACTTAACGTACACTCGAGCTCAGGCAAACCTCTGGTTTGACTAAGCCAACTCATGGTGATGAGGTGGCAGAGGAGAACACCTCTATGTGCTTTTGATAACCCTAACTGTTACTATCTCTTGGACCTCCCTGCTACCAGTAACAGCTGAGATCCTTCTAAGTGGATACAGGAGAAAATTCTCTTCCAACCTTCTTTTTTATTTTATGTATTTGCTGTGAGAGTCAATTTTTTGTGACTTCTGGGGGCTCTTTCTTGTCAGTGTTATCACAGTGATAACTTTGAAGTTGATATACACTGGTCTATAAGGCTCATAGAGGGCTTATGGGTGACAATAGCAGCAAAGCTACAACTGAAAAGCTGTGGGATTAATCTATAGGATTAAGACAAATGAAATGTCCTTGAGTAGGATAGGTTTACAGATGCCTATTGGGATCCCTTTTCTCTGAGAACAGTGAACAAAACCTGAGGTGACTCTTAGCAATAGGCTATCAACTCTCCATGATGCTGGTCCAAACTAATGGTCCTCCTTTCTGGTAGAGTTTGAGTCTTCGCGTGTGTTATCCAATGAAGAAGATGTGGTTCCTTGCTGACTTTTTTGCAGTTCTTCTTAACTAAGATGGGGTTCCATCTTTGATGAAAGGCAGACAGAGGAAGAGGAGCTGCAATTTCTTAGCTTCCCATCTTCTCTGCAGGGCTTTCTTCTTATCCCTGAAAGGGTACAAAGCAGTTGATGTGGCTTGGGAGGTGAGCCTTGCAGGAGGAGGGGAGAAGGGGGTGAACACATGATAAAAGCTTCTGATCTGCCCTGCAGCTCAAAGATATACGTTCTAGTTCTCTGCAGAAGCCAGCAGTTTTGTTTTTCTTTTTTCCCCACACAGTTTGTTCTGTCAACTGCAAGGTGATGCAGGTTGAACTTTGACTGTAGTCTACAAGATACCTTCCCCTACGTATTGGATTTGTTAGTGTCTGTTCTGGCTTCCCTGAGTGCATAAAATCTAATACCTGTTGAAAGATAGCATTTACTGCCAGTGAAAATAATACTCTGCTGTTGAAGAAGATGCTGCCCACTTCTGAATGATTGCCTGTTACCTCCATCCCTCACTGCAGCTTCCAATTCCACATGAGTACTCCAGCAGTGACATCACACTTCATACTCATTTCTGCTCTTCTGACCCTGCAGTTCATTTATTCACTGAACTTCCATTTGTAAATTTGTTTTCTAAGCCTTGCCCATTTGCTCTTGGTGTTGGGCCTTAGTGAAAAGCCTCACTATACATAGCTGGGAAGCCAGGAAGGGGAGGAATGTTTGATATTTTTGTACTGTTTCCAAAGCTACCACTTAGAATGAGCCCATCTAAAAAACTGGCTCAAGAGTATCAGACCCCTTTCTAACCTCTCTGATAAAGATACCATCTATTGTTGATATTATTCATCGAACCTCCACAGGCTCAGAAAATCATCTTTTGAAAAATTAGAAAATTTCTTTTGAGGTGAAAGGGAATCCTTAACATGCTTGAAATAAATTAAAGTTCTCCAAAACCCATCATTTTACCAAATGGAGTGTTAATTACACAACCATTACTCTTCAGTGGGAAGAGCTATGCTTATTAGGGAAGGCAGTGTTTCCTGAGATAGTGTGAGTACATAGCAGCTTCCCCAGTAGCTGCTTTTTGCAAGAATAGAAAAGAAAAAATATACACGCATTAAATGTAATCCTAGCCTAGAAGTTTTAGTAGACTCAGTGCCCTCATATGACAGCTTTTGCAGGTGTGATGGCTAAATTAAGGTTCGCAGCACTCCCTTGGTATGGTGTCCAGGGAAAAATCTAGGTCTGGAAATATGAAGCTAAATAACTGAATAATTTTAAAAGGAGACTGATGGGATTCTGGAGAGCAGCGAAATGCAGCAGGACTGTGCGTACCTGTGAGGAAGAGAAGAACACAGAAGAGCAATAGGTGATTTTAGTGATGTTAGGAAAAAGATTATTTGTTTCCTGGTGTTATAAAGGCAGATAGAGATGTGGCAGGTGCAGGTGTGACAGTGGGCTTCTGCTAAGTATTGTACACATTTCTGCTTCGAAACTGCTTGTCTCAGAGATCAGCAGAATCTGTGTGAACTTTTGAAGGTGCTTCCAGCCTTTGATACTGCACATCTCTCTCCATCGCAACATTTATTTTCTATCTGCATCACTTGAGTCTCAAGACAGGTTGGATGGGTCCTTGTGCAACCTGACCTACTGGCCACCTGGCCCACAGCAGGGGGTCAAAACTGGATGAGCTTTTAGGTCCCTTCCAACCTAAGGCATTCTATGATTGTGTGATTTAATAGTAGTGTAAAATTGTGCTTGTGAAGAGAACTGTCTAAATATTTCACTGTTCAGATCTCAATCAGCATAGATGCAATTGTTCTGGACTTGAGTAGGAAGACCATAAATTAGATCTGTTTTAAAAGTTGGCAAGAAACAATACTAGAAGCCCTGGCTGAGGAGAATCTCACTTCATTCCAGATACCTGACAGTAAGACTTCTGAGCTGGACTTATGAAGGAAAAAAGTGCTAATTCAATGAAGGATTTTTATTTCCCTAGTCTCTACAGATCAGAGATCTACAGATCTCTGTATATAGATCGAGTTTGGACTCGGAATAATTTCTTACAAAGATTTTGCCTGTCTTGGTTTTTGTAACATGTAACACAATACCTGCCACACTGGCCTGTTAACGAGCCTATTAGCTAAAGTACCTTAAATGCATCTATGTTATCGTATTACAAGAGCTGTGAACAATTTTGGAGCAAACTATTTGCTAAAGCAAGTAAGTTGTTGCTAAATGACAGAGTGATTTGAAGATCTGCTATCCCTTCATTTGTATTTTAAGACATCCAGCACTTACATGGCTGTAAGCATTTCATCCAGGTTGCAGGCTCACTAGCTGTATGTGGTTTGGACTTGCTGCATCACATCTTTCACATCTCGCTCTCATGGCTGAAAAATCTGTTGAGGTGCTGAATTATTTGGGCACGTGGCCAGCCTATGTCCACCATAACCAGCCCTATGTTTGGACTTGTAATGTTACCTGGGCTAACAGAACCCTGTGCAGTCACCTAACAGTTTGATCCCTCTCCAATATCCATATTACACAGATATTTTCTAGTGTGTGGAGCAGTAAGTATACATAATTCTGCATAATATAGTTGATAATTTCTGAACGATTTCCTCTCCATCAGTTGTAAAGCTAACCAAGAATGCAATGACAACTATTTATTTTGAGATGGCTTAAGATGAAGGTGAGGCCAGTGCGGTAGCATTTGTTAACAGTGTAGAAAATGAAGACTTGAGTATAGTGTATTAAAGTCTTTGCTTCTAGTAAGTTCTGCCAGTGCTTCATGTGATCTTTCTAAGTAGAGAATGATGAAGTGTAGGCCCAGTATCTACATAGAAGAATAAGTTCTTCAAGGCAGAAATGTCTTCTTAAGCCAAAGTGACCTCCCAAATGACAGGGAAGGCTTTCTGTGGGCTATTGTGTAGAAGGATGCCAGCCATCTGCTCTTCAAATGGCAATTGCTTAGTGTGTTTCAGGAGCTGAATGTTGCTCCCATGTGGTTAATTTCTTCCCTGCCAAAAAAAAAAGGGCTTCTTTACAGTTTGATTCTAAACAATAGAAAGAATAATGGGAACTACAAAACCAACTGTTAGAGGACTTCTGTTTCCCTTCCTCAGCTCAGTTCCTAGCTTCAGACATTACACTGCAATAAAAAAAGCATGTCAGAAATGGTGGACTTCAGAAGATGTACCACCTGGCACTTATTTGAAAGTACAAAAGGGTAGACCATGATTGCGCCAAGTGGGTGCTGTCCCCAAAATATGAGCATGTTGCTCTACTCATAAGTTTCTTTCCTTTCAGCCTTGGAATAACTGGTCTAAGGTCAGTGATTGTGGGGATACAAATGGTGTGGTCTGTAAGGTCAGCTTCACTTAAAGAACCTGGGACAATCTTGTGTAGCTCCGGGGTGGCTGAATACACTACACTTTCCATCAGAGCCTGACATGTCAGAGGGAGCCCCTGAACAGCACACCACTTACCCAAAATACTGAATCACTAAAGTGCTTATGATCTATGCAAGCTCTTCTAAAATTTTTTAAACAAAGATACGTACACCTTTGTCTCTATCTCCTAACTCTTATGCTTTATATTTTGGCTATTTATTGCACAGTTTAAGTGTTTGCTTTAAAGAAAATGTAATTCTATGTCTCCCCAAAGACTTGCTATTCCCCATAAACATTGCCTAGAAACATCTGCTTCCCTCATATGGATCTCATAATTTGTGCCTTGGATTTCATCCAGCTCTCTGTGGAAAAGTGATGCCTTCCAGAGACAGAAACCTGATTATGAGAAACCTTGTGGTCAATAGTGAGTGCCTTTGTTGTAACTGATTTTAAAGAGAAACAGGGATGGGAGAAGCAGTTTTCATAAGACGTTTCTTTCGGAGATTTGCCACACTCTGCCTTTAGGCAGACACAGAGCTGCAGTTTCATGGGACTGTTCTGACTCTCTGGGGTTTTGACCCTTCCAATTTCAGCAATGTATGACAAATGCGTAGGCCTTGGAGATAACCATGTTCATGAAATTTCACCAAAGTTGGTGTCTGGGTGAAGAAAAGGCCCTTTCTCTCTAAGCTCCCTGACTGTGGCATGAAGTTATTCAGCATTAGAAAAATCTATGCAGCAGAGATATCTTGCAAAAAAATGAGAATTAAGCAAGCTTTAACAAGTTACAAAATAGAAAATGACAAGATGATGGGCTTTTTCTGTTCCAGTGTCAATGGAAATATTTGGAAATCTAGAACGAACAGGCTCCAGCGCTAAGTCCTGTACCAGCTGGGAGCAGTGCAGCTGGTAGGAGATGGGATGAAGCTTTTCCTTCTTACAGTGTCCAGGTTCTCTTTCTTCTGCCATTTATGTTTGCAAATAGAGCCTTAGAAGGAGTGTAATGCTCATTACAGTCTGCTAAGGATTAGAACCTTTGCCCAGATCTGCATGAAATGCCTACAGCCCTCTGCCCTAGGACAGTGCTGTAAAGTGTCTGCGTCTGAATGGGATCATTTTACGCTATGTGATTTAAATCTGCACAACAGAAAGTCAAGACTACTTGGCTAAATTTGCAATTACCCAAGTACTTTACTGGCTTCAGCTCTGCTCAGTTTAACTTTGCTCTGTGATTGCAGTGGAGCTCTGGACATACAAATGATCAGTGCTTTCTCTATCACCTCCTAAACATGTTGCAAGACTTCAGGGCTGAGCTGGACAGTTCTGTGAAAGCAGGAACTTCACTCGTATTTCACATAGTGCCAAATCCATCAACAAGAAGAAGGGATCCAAGGTCACCATCCTCTGCCCAGAAAACCTACCTTTGCTCGGAATTGTGCTGTCACTCCACCCGGCTGTATGCTCACTTGTGACATCCTACATTTCTTGGCTTTTGGTAGCTGTCCACACCCTTCCCTTTGTATTTATTCTAATCTGTTACATATGTTGGTTTGTTTTTGTATGCATCCTGACCTCAAGTAGAAACAGGAAAATCTCTCTTTGGGAATAGCTGTGATGAGGTATATATCCTTTATATCAGTACTCATGTTCTCCAGTTGTTTGGTTTGGGTTCACCTCCCCAAACATACATTTTGGTCTTGCCTTCAAATTTTTCTTCTTGTATTTTGCCCAAACCTACTCAGAGGGAGGGGCTTCCCTCTTGAGCAGTGTGTTTTGGTTGCTCCCACACAGTGATATGTCCAAATAGCATAGACATTTCACAAGTGTGTCTGCATAAGCTGCCTACCTAAAATGCTGGGATTGAGGCCTCAGGACCATGAAACTTGGATGATGGCACGTATAGACACTGCATCTTGACTGCGTGAAAGCAACAGTTTCATGTCTTTGCTGTCTTAAAACATTCATCTTTATCTAGTGTCATGGTTCTATGTTTTTTGTTTTTGTTTTTTTGTTTTTTGGGTTTCAGTATTCCACATCAAAACATCATGTAGTGTATGGGGCATTAAAGTGTCACTGCCCAATCCCAGCTACCTATCCCTGTACATTACAGAAGTCACGGGATCTGGCCCTTCCGGGTGGGGGGGGCGCTCTCTTGCTGCCTGGCAGTGGGTGCTGGAGGGTGCTTTCCTAGCCGTTCCAAGCTTTTCAGGTTTGAATCGGTCCCGGGAACTCTCTCTCTCTCATCTTGTCTGATTTATTCATCTCAATTGCAATTAAATTGTATCTATTGTGTTATCTTGTATTCCGATATTATAGTAAAATAAGTTTTCCTCCATAGATTGTTGCCGCTGTTCTTTTCCTCCCTTCCTTCCTTCCCATTTTGTGGGACTGGGGTGGGGGGGGGGGAGGGCAGAGGCCTGTCGCCCCTGTCACGGACATAGATTGATCTGGTCAAATCCGTGACAATCTAGTGCCTTATTTTTAGTTCTTCATTCTCTCCTCCAAGAACCACCCTTAAGGAACTACAATACAAAAGGCTCTTATCTATCAATAGCTTAACGCTAACAGATCTACTGCTCCATTGTTCCATCCCTCCTAATCAGACCTCCTGGATGCTCCAGAGAAGTTTATCTGGGCACCAGCCATGGAGCACTAATCCCATCCCAGCTGCTCCCAGCCCCAGAACAGCACAGTCCAGAAAGTGTAAGCAGTTATGCCTTGCTTTTGGGACCTCCTGTGTCTGTCTCCACTCTGCTGGGAATGGAGCTGCCAAGTTCCAGTCAGAGAGTGGAGAGAGGTCAGTATTTATGGGGTTTGAGTATTGTTTTATGTTACAGGAAGAAAAATAGGATAGATTATGGTCACTTCCACTGCACAAGAAGTGTTGCTAAAGTTGGAGTCCAGCAAAGATCTGGTTTGTTTACAAGTTCTCAGTTTTTTTTATTTCTAGGGAATAGGTGTCTGCTATTTTTTAGCCACATGCTTACCAAATGGTATGCTTAGGGAAGAAAGAAAAAACAAATGAAACAAAACAGGAATACAGCTTGCAGCCTGGATCTTCAAGTTGTGCTGAGGTAAAGCTCTTGCTGGGACAGCAGCCATCACTGGGTGGAGATGTTTTGAAGGAGAGAGTTGAAGTAGGCATTGACTGGATGAGGCAACGGCTGCAGTTTGCCTGAGATCCAAACAATGTTTTTTAAACTCATGTCCTCCCTTGGAAATTGGGATTGTCATCTGTCTCTGCTAAGCAAACACGTCTAAGCTTAAAATCCAGCCTTAAGTTCATGCCTGACTGACCTGCTGGATGCATTGACTGTCAGTCGCACACCAATGTATTTTGATGGGTTCAGACCTTGCACCATCTCTTCAAGAGTCTGCTTCTTTCTTTGCTCAAACCCAACCCAAAATCTGTTGCCAGGAGGGAGCGGGCCCTGGCCCTGGCTTTGCTGTTGGATGCTGTGCCAGCTGCTGGTGATGTGTCCAGCAAGCAGTGTGGCCAGACTGGTAAAACCCAGCACGTACTCTTTGTGTGCTTCTGCTCACTCACCTGCCCTGTTTTTTTTTTTTTTTTTTTTTTTTTTTTTTTTTTTTAAATTAATTAATGTATTTTTTTATTTATATTTCCTAGAACTGAGGAGGCACCAGATGGGGAAATCATTGCTCCTGAGCTGAGCTGCCCTCTCTTGAGTAGCAGTGGCAGTGCTGTGCCTTCCCACAGCCAGCCAGTAGCAGACCCATGACAGGGGAAGTTTCCTCACCAAGGTCAGGCACAGTAGCTATGTTGAGCACAGCCTGAGCTCGTTCCAACCCTGCTGCGATGCTGTCGAGGCTGGGGCCTGAGCCCTGGTCCTGGTTGAGCACCTGGAAAGGGAGCACACCCATGTTCACAGGAACACTGGGTGTATATGGAGAATCCCAGGCAAGTGGGTGGCTGGCATGCCACTTGTAGTAGGGTAAAGCAGCAAGGTTGTTCTGGTTTGATCTATGTGTGTGTAAAAGCTTGCTGCCCAGGCAAGGCAAAGCACAGGGAATGGAGTCAGATAACAATACAGTGAAACAGATGTATTTTAGTTGGACAACCCACAGGGCATTAGGAAAGAGCAGAACCCTGTATTTTTTTTTTTTTTGTTGTTGTTGTTAATAAGATGTTATAAATGATTTTTTTTTTTTTTTTTTTTCTCTTTTTGACAGTCTTCACTTTAGAAAGGGGGGGGAAAAAGCCCTCCAGGTCAGAATGAAAAGACTACCTCAGAGGTTGGTTTGGAAGGGAAGGCAAAGGTGGCTTGTTTGCTTGCTTTTGCTATGTGTTTTTTCTTTTTCTTTTTTTTTTTTTTTTTTTTTTTTTTTTTTTTTTTTTTTTT